>NW_019154096.1:35753371-36122985 GCF_002288905.1 Enhydra lutris kenyoni | reverse complement strand
AAACAGGGGCGCCTGGGTGGCTCAGTGGGTTAAAGCCTCTGGCTTCGACTCGGGTCATGATCTCAGGGTCCTGGGATCGAGCCCCGCATCGGGCTCTCTGCTCAGCGGGAAGCCTGCTTCCTCCTCTCTCTGCCTGCCTCTCTGCCTACTTGTGATTTCTCTCTGTCAAATAAATAAAATCTTTAAAAATAAATAAATAAATAAATTACAGAAAACAAACTGAGCGGGGGGATGGGTTAAATAGGTGATGGGGATTAAGGAGGGCACTAGTCCTGATGAGCAATGAATGATGTATGGCATTGCTGAATCATACATTGTACACCTGAAACTAATATCACACTGTATGTTAACTAACTGGAATTAAAACAAAAACTTAAAATAATGAATAAATAAATAAATCTGTTTTGTCCAGCATACTTATTTATTATTAGAAGGAAGGTTGGCTGTAATGTCCTAGCTCATCAGAACCAGAAATGGAGTCTCCTCTTACACCTTTTAGGAAACTGAAAACTTTCCACTCACAAACTTATTACTCTCTCCATACGAAAAATATAAAATGGACACACAAAAAATAGATAAAACAGATAAAAACAACTTCTTAACAAGAAAAATATTTTGAAGTGGAATTAGATAATAATAAATAAAAGTGATATTAACCTCTATACCTTTGAAAACGCAACTCTACAGTGTACTTTAATATCAGAATTTTAGAACTAGGAAATTACAGCTCATACAGGAAACTGAGTCCAGAAAAGTTAAGAGAATTGACATTCAGAGTTGTGACTCTGTGACCACAGACCCTGCCTTTCTGACCCAGGATGGGCCCAGCAATTCTTTCAGAATCCACTCAACGACCACTTAACAACAAATTACTAGATACAAAGAACAATAAGAAACCCTGCTCCCATTCTTTCCAAGTGTCCACCTATCTCCTTAATGCTCCTCTAATAAAACTTGATTTCCTTCACATATCAATTAAAAGAATAATTTCAATTTTATTTTCTACATTTAATTACTAATAACCAATGGTATCATTTTCTATTATTTTTGGTTGACAAATATAAAATAATGCCTTTATGAGAAAAAAGCTTTCCAAGTTTGGACATTGTTAAATAATTCAATTCTAAAGATATTTTTCTGCAAAAACAAGGTATGGGTTTATTTTTAAGTTTGCTCTTAAATATGCTAGTTTTAGCATATTAAGTAAGTGTTTTCTCAGAAATAACTCTCTAAACTCTAGTTATAATTACTACTTAATTATTAGCTTTGATTAAAAATAATATTAAAATATTAACCTATTTCAGGACAATAGGAATTACAGTATTGGTACAGAATACTCAAATAATATACTAACAGTACCTTCAACAAATAATTCAGACAGCAAAAAAAAATGCCACAAACAATTCCTTGGTCATTCATGTATCTCAGGTCTCTAACACAATTTGATACATCACCATGAAAAATTCAAATGTTCTTTAATCTGAAGGAAACAAATTTTGCTTCTCAGTTTAGCAATTTTAGCTGATGAGTTCAAAGGGGTTAAGTGTGATAAAGGCACAAAACAAGCAATCTTAGACTACACTAAAAGAAACACAATATCTAAATCAGAAGAGTTAATGCAGACTATTGAAGGCTCACTTTACCTCTAGCTGGAAGGACAGTAATAGTTCTTAGCATCACATTTTCCCCTTATTAAACTAACTATAAACTAGTCAGTTGGCTACAATAGGTAGATACAACTTAACATTTTACTTTTTAAATTACTTTAAAGTATTTCCCACATTACATAGTTACATTTATTATTTCAATAGCTATAATATATTACATTGAAATAATATGCTTAAATCTTTTAACCACAAATTACTAGACCAAAGATTAAGAACATCTTTATTCTTCAATATACCACTTTTGGAGTCACCCTGACAAAATGGATATATACAGAAGAGGTAAGGGTAAAGAACCATGTTACATAATGTAAAGCATTTACAAATGTTTTAGCCTAACCAACAGAATATATGATTGTTACTATCAAATAGTTTAACATATCAGAGAGGGACAGAACTAGATGGATAAAAATAACAGAAAGGCAGTTTTCAGCTCAAAGTAAAGAAAACCTTTTAAACTATCAGAATTACTCAATAAGGTAATACACTACCACATAAAACACTAAGTTGTGGGTTGCCTGTGTGGCTCAGTTGGTTAAGCGACTGTCTTCAGCTCAGGTCATGATCCTGGAGTCCCTGGATTGAGTCCCGCATGGCATCGGGCTCCCTACTCAGCAGGGAGTCTGCTTATTCCTCTGACCCGCCCCCATCTCATGCTCTCTCTCTCTCTCAAATAATAAATAAAATCTTTTTAAAAACAACAACAACACTAAGTTGTGCATCTGAAAACATTCGAAAACAAGCTGAATAATCACTTGCCAGAGAAAGTGCAGACTCTTACACTGGATGAGCAGTAGGACCAGATAACTTCTCATGTTTCCTTTCACTAAGCATATTCAAATATTTAATCTCCTGCCATGATTCCAGCAATGTGCTAGGTGCTAAGTATACAAAAGTTGACAAAAGAGACATGGCTTCTATGGTTTTTGCAGTTACAGTCTAGTGTAGGAGACAGAGAAAAAGAGAAAGAAGAAAAAAAAAATGGGCAAAAGAGTAGGTACAAATCATAAGTCCTGTTGAAGGAAAACAACAAAATGCTATAGGAGAAAAACAGAAGAATGGACATCAAGGAAGGCATCTCAGTGGAAAAAGACTGAAGTTACAACCTAAAGAAAGATGAGCTAGCTAGACTTTAGTGCTCTGGCCCAATGGAAAGCCATTGAAGGTTATGAGGAAAGTGACATGATCTGATTTTCATTTCTAAAAAATCATTCTGGTTGCTTTGTGACAAGTGAATTGGAAGGGAGAAAACACAGAAGCAGGGAAATTAGTGAAGAAGCTTGGTAGGAAGGAGCCCAGATGAGAAATGATGATGGACTGGGCACGCTGGAGTTGGAGGGAGAAGAGTAGAAGAGTTGAAGATGCAGGCAGGGGTAAACAGGAGCTATAGCACTTGGTGATAGATTAAATGCAAGGGATGAGGAAAAAAGGAAAGAGAAATCAAGGATGACTCTCAGACTTCTGGCCTGAACAACTAATCAAATAATGCTGCCATTTTCTGAAATGGAAAGAATGGGAGAGAGACAGATTTGGATTAAAAGGGGAAGCCAACTTAAAGTTTCTATGATTTTCTTTGGACTTTCTATCAAAAAAATCTCATTCTTCATTTTCTGCTCTTTAAAAGCCAGTCTGTGTAAGGGGAGAAATGCTATAAAGGAGACCCCATCAGTGAAAATTTAAAAAAAAAAAAAAAATTGGAATACAAATGGTAGATTATTGTTGTAGTGTTAAATTAATAAGTCTATAACTGCATGGTAGTTAATTTTTTTAATCCTTATTCTTAGGAAATACATGTAGATGTATTTAGGGGTGAACTGTCATAATATACGCAACTTACTCTCAAATGCTTGGGGGGGTATGCATGCATTTATGTACAAAAGACCATATATATGTATACTGACATATATGCACATCCATATGTACATATATGTATATGGAAGAGAAGAAATGATAAACAGCATAACATTTTGACAATCAATGAATTTGTATTAAGACTATCTGAGGGGCGCCTGGGTGGCTCAGTGGGTTAAGCCTCTGCCTTTGGCTCAGGTCATGGTCTCAGGGTCCTGGGATCGAGTGGCACATCAGGCTCTCTGCTCGACAGGGAGCCTGCTTCCCTTCCTCTCTCTCTGCCTGCCTCTCTGACTACTTGTGATCTCTCTCTCTGTCAAATAAATAAATAAAATCTTTAAAAAAAAAAAAAAGGACTATTTGAATATTCTTTCTACTATTTTCATTCTTGCAATTTTCCTCTCGGTATGAAATTATTTCCAAATTTTAAAAAATATTAAGCAGTTGGTACTACACTTACCTTATTCATGATAACTAATTCTAATTCTTTTCAATCTATCTCATATGTATTTCCCCTCAACCAACCATCCTGTCTTTTCCATTATCAAGAGTAGTGTCTCCATCAGGGAGACAAGAAGCATACATAATAGCCCCACAAAGAGAGCATAACAAGAAGTGAGCTATAACAGGCTTCTTGCAATTTATAATTTCCCATGACATACAATATCTATACCTCTGCTCTCTGGAATGTACTAAGTCCTATGGCCTGATCTTTACCAGGCTGCTAGATGACAGTTCTTAGGTTTTATATTTTTGCTTCTCATGTAATAGATAGCAATAAAGCTCACTAAAGAATCAGCATGTTGGGGCGCCTGGGTGGCTCAGTGGGTTGAGCCGCTGCCTTCGGCTCGGGTCATGATCTCAGGGTCCTGGGATCGAGTCCCGCATCGGGTTCTCTGCTCAGCAGGGAGCCTGCTTCCCTCTCTCTCTCTCTCTCTCTGCCTGCCTCTCCGTCTACTTGTGATCTCTGTCAAATAAATAAATAAATAAAATCTTTAAAAAAAAAAAATTTAAAAAAAAAAAAAAAAAAAGAATCAGCATGTTCATATGACACCTGCCTGGATTAAGTGCTTCTCCTGTATGCTCCCATATATCTCTGGGTATAGCAATTGTCACCTTATTTTATTTTTAAAATCATTATCTACATGTGTTCTACTTTCTCTACCAGACAGGGAGCTCCTTGAGAACAAGTACCATAATATATTTGGGTTTTTTCAATTCCTAAATACTATCATAATATGTAGAAAAAACATTCAATGAAAACTAAGGAGGGGTGCCTGGGTGGCTCAGTGGGTTAAGCCTCTGCCTTCATCTCAGGTTCCTGGGATCAAGCCCAGCATCGGGCTCTCTGCTCAGCAGGGAGCATGCTTCCCCTCTCTGCCTGCCTCTCTGCCTACTTGTGATCTCTCTCTCTCTCTCTCTTTCTGTCAAATAAATAAATAAAATCTTTAAAAAAAAAAAAAGGAGTGAAGAAATTAAAGTTACTGAAAAATCTAAATTTGGTCAGTCAATGCAAGGAACACTTCAATGACAAGGAAACACATGTCATAATATTCTAGGCAGAACTCTGTTGTTTATTATCAAAGAGTCTTTAAGTAAAATTATGTAAGGTAAGAATATTCAACTTAAACATATTAAAAACTAATCATTTTACAGTAAAAGGCAGCATTTTTTACATGCTACAATTAATCTTGCCAAAGAATATATGATTAAATGAAAATATGCAGAATACCGAATGCTTAAAATAGACTTCTGAACTTGTAAAATTAACAAAACTTAGTTAAGTCCTTAGTAGGGCCTGACCTTCTTTTAACACTTAGAAAGGGCAGAACCCAGAGATTCAAATCCAAACATAATTCAAATCTCCTTCCAGTCCCTTAGACGTTAGCTCTTCCTCTGTTTCAAGCCTAGTACTGTTTTTAGATCTATTTGTGGCTTGCATTATGTCTCTCCTGCACTCATGAGAGCTTCCTGATACTTGGCACATCATCCTTGTGTGCTGCCCAATGTTACTGTTCTGGACTCATCTTGAGTTGCCCAAATCCTCCAGCCCCATCTAGAGAATAGGAGGCAGTGGAGCTCAGCCATTAGATCCCTGGCAATGGTGAGTGAGTGCCTCTAACCATCCTCTCTTCTGCCTTTTCCTATTAATGAAAGAAAGAATACAGTGTCTCCTACCCAGCTGGGTACTCTGTCTACATCCTTGCTACTTTTCTAGTTCCCTTTAGATTTTCCCAACTCATAGAATATAATGCACATGTCAATTTTCTTTTTGGGCGGGGGGTGGACAGAAGGAGAGGGAGAGAGAGAATCCTAAGCAAGATCCACACCCAGCCCAGAGCCCAAAGCAGGACTCGACCTCACAACCCTGAGACCATGGCTGAAATCAAGAGTTACATATTTAACTAAGTGAACCACCCAGGTGTCCCATACATGTCAATTTTTAATAATTCTCAAATTCATCCTGTCTCCTCCAACACCACTTAATCTAGACTCTTATCATCTCTAGCCAGCTTCCCAGCATGTTTCCTTAATTCCCTACCTTCAGCTTCTTCCCCTTAATCCACCCTTTATGCTTTTCCCAGACTTAACATTTAAAATTATAAACCTGATCATGTGACTCTTCAACTTAAAATCCTTCAATGGCTCTCAAAAAAAAAAAAAAAAATGCCTTTAAATGGTACTAACAACAGCAGCTGGTACCTACTGAGCACTTGTGTACCAGGTACCTACATTACCTCATATAAATCTCACAACAATCCTACAACACAGGTATCTTTATTATTCTGATTTTGCAGATTTAAGGAAATTGAAACATGGAGAAATGACATAATCTGTCCACAGACACACAGATAATAAGCAAGTACAGCTAAGATTACAAAGGCCTTCCAAATATGGCTATGGTATTCTTTTGCAGCTGTTCTCTCCTACCACTACCCAACAAACCCTGCCTTCCACTCATGCCAAACTACCCAAGGATGCATTCCCATACCATGATCTTTCAGAACTCCTTACCAGAGTACACACTACTCCCCTGGCTCAAAATGCCACTCTGATCTACCTTGAGAACTCTCTCTGAAGGCTTTATCCTTTCTTTCCTCTATAGAGGAACTCCTAGGCAGAACAGTATAAGCCAAAATGATACACACACCCCAACTTCAAAATGCTACAATACAGAATGCTCGAATAGATTTTCCAAGGTAACTTCCAAGTGAGAAGCTAGTGCCAGCCTCATAAACCTGAAATCCACTGGAAAATTAATAGAGATTAACAATACAGTAACAACAAAAGCTAATAAAAATACACTTAATAACTTGACAAAATATCTGCAATATATAAAATTCCATTTTTTGAAGTCTATGCTAACTCATTCAGAATATAAGGGACTCAAGCACATTATCTAAAATTTATATTAAAAAAAAGGAAAAAAGAATATAAAGGACTCAAGTTTTAAAGTACCTTCTTTTGCAAATGTGACTTTTTAAAATGTTACAAGCAAGACAAATTCTATCTAAAATCTATTAGCAAAGCAAGAAAAAATTCAAAAAAAAAACTAAAGAGCTCTTTTTTGACTATATCTGAATTCAGAAAATAATGATTAAATACTAATGGACTTGTGCTTATGAAATATATTAGATGACAAAGAGGTAGTGAGTATGGTACCACATCTGTAGCATCAGCACATTAGCCCAGTATCTTCCAGGAACATGCAAGAATGATATCAGGAGTCCCTCCTGGGTATTAACTGATGGTTAAACAATATCTCTTCAAAGTACTACTCAAATATATTAGCTTATAATTCCCCACATTAAAGCTCTCAGTTTTGTCTTTTCGCAGTCTCAAGATCCTTCTGTAATTAACTGCTCTTTAACTGGCATTTGGATACAAAGCACCAAGTGTTACTTTCAAACTTAAAAATCTCTTTTCTAGTTCATTAAGAAAGGGTCCTTGGGACGCCTGGGTGGCTCAGTGGTTAAAGCCTCTGCCTTCGGCTCAGGTCATGATCTCAGGGTCCTGGGATCGAGTCCCGCGTCGGGCTCTCTGCTCAGCAGGCAGGTCATGATCTCAGGGTCCTGGGATCGAGTCCCGCATCGGGCTCTCTGCTCAGCAGGGAGCCTGCCTCCTCCTGTCTCTCTCTGCCTGCCTCTCTGCCTACTTGTGATCTGTCAAATAAATAAAAAAAATAAAATAAAATAAAAATAAATCTTAAAAAAAAAATAGAATTCACTTGTTTCCTAATCCCAGTTGTGTTCTACCTTAACAACTGTACTTTAAAAAAAAAAAAAAAAAGAAAGAAAAAGAAAAGGTCCTATAAGATCATTTCTGGCACTTGTTCCAGCCAGGCTTCTGTCTCCCTATATCTTTCATTGCTTTTTCCCCTTAACCCTTAGAAAAAATATTCTTTTTTTTTTTTTTTTTTTTTTTTAAAAAAAATTTTTTTTCTTAATCCTTACATAAATTTCTTGTACAAAGCATAAATAATTTCTTTTTTTTTTTTTTAAAGATTTTTATTTATTTATTTGTCAGAAACAGAGAGAGAGAGAGAGAGAGAGCACAGGCAGACAAAGTGGCAGGCAGAGGCAGAGGGAGAAGCAGGCTCCCCACAAAACAAGGAGCCCGATGTGGGACTCGATCCCAGGACTCTGGGATCATGACCTGAGCCGAAGGCAGCTGCTTAACCAACTGAGCCACCCAGGCGTCCCCAAAGCATAAATAATTTCTTAACGATACCATTTTATAGAGCTATTAGGAAATTGACCTTTAATGAATACACAAAGATTAATCCATGGTGAGGTGCTACTCTAAGGTAGCAGGCTCAAAATTATTTTGCTTCTGGCATTCCTCCAGAATATAATCAAGATGAACTTCTTATACAATATCTAGAATCAGGCAGAAGACTTACTTTAAAGAGACTTTTTACAGTGGTTTGCTCAGGTTAATAGAGCCTGGCCCAGGGTAACAGTAAAGGGAATAGAGAGGAAACAACTGCAACAGCAGGACTTCCCAGCTAATGGAAAATGAGGGATAGGAGATTAGAAGTCAGGATGATTCCCAGGTTTATAATTTGACTAACTGAGGAACTGGAAGCATCATTAACCAAGACAGGAAAATGAGATGAATACATGAATCTGGAGAAAAATACGTGGTTAATTTTTGATGTTTTTAAGTTTCAGGTTTTCTGCTAGACAATCAGGTGGGCATTCTAAGTAGCTCACCTAAGGACTAGAGTGCTCAAGATGAAAACAGGGCTGAAGAAATGAATTCAAAGGAGATAATGAAAAACAGCATGTGTTCCAAGAAAGCATGACAGAATGAAGATAAAGAGGTCAGACTGAAAACATGGGAAACCTGAGCCATTTAGGAATGGGGTTGGTAAAGACAGCTGAGAAAAGAAGAATAGGCAAGAAGGAGAAAGGAGAAACAGGAGTGATGTCATGAAGACAGAGAGGGTGTTACAAACATGGGCATGATCATCTAAAAGGTTCACACTAGATTTAACAACTAGGAACTACACCCAAGTACAGATACAATTTCAGTAAGTAGAAGAACCAAGAGTAACAACACTGTTGGGATGGCAGAATGGCTCAAACAAGGCAAAAAAGGAAAAGTATGAAGCATGTTTGGAATAGAATGTAAAAGAGTTTTGCTGGAATGGAGAGTTCATGTTGCAGAAGAGAAGAAAGGAAGTCTGAGCCAAGGCCTTTGCATTCCAGATTGTATTCTATTTTGGATTTTATTCCACAAGCAGGAAAAAGAAAGACTGGTAGCTTTTTTTTTTCTTTTAAAGACAATGAATCAATCTGATGATAGCATTCATGATGAACGGGAATGACAAGAGAGTTAAGGTAAGATAAACTATTAAGCAGTCTTAAAATTATCTAGGGTTGAAAGAGGTTGATAGCAGCCAAAGTAAGAATTAAAGAGTACATAAAAAAAAGAAATTATCTACTCCCAAGGTGCCCTAGATATTTCACTATTACTATACCAATCACGTACAACAATAACCTGTGGACTGAGACCTTCTCTTATTCAGCCTCTCATCATGAGTACTAACAAATCAGAACAAGGTAAGTGGCCAAAAAATGTTTGTTGATTTAGAATTGAACTCAGTAATGAAAAGATACAGAAGTGAGACTTAAAAATACTACACAAAACTTAAGTAACTTACAATATGATACTACAGAAAATACTAGTCAAAGTCAAGATCAAGTTCAGACAATGAGTTTAAAATGTTTCTGGTAGAGAGGGTGAGTAAGGATAACCAAATATAAATATCAAAGAGAAAAAATCAAAACCAGAGGGAAAATATTCAGATATTCAGACAAAAAAAAAAAAAAAAAGATTTGAGATATATAATGAAATCAACAAATCTCATTAATTGCCCAGAAGAATAAATATTTAATAAAATTTAACTTCCTAATACATTTTGTATGTGACTCTCTTTAAGAATGCTATCTGGCGGCGGGGCGCCTGAGTGGCTTAGTGGGTTAAAGCCTCTGCCTTCGGCTCAGGTCAGGATCCCAGGGTCCTGGGATGGAGCCCCACATCAGGCTCTCTGCTCAGCGGGGAGCCTGCTTCCTCTTCTCTGTGTCTCTGCCTGCTTCTCTGCCTACTTGTGATCTCTGTCAAATAAATAAATAAAATCTTAAAAAAAAAAAAAAAGAATGCTATCTGGGGGCAGCTGGGTGGCTCAGTTAGTTAAGTATCATTACCATTACCTTCATCATTACCAAGACCATTACCCTTCAGCTCAGGTCATGATCCCAGGATCCTGGGATCAAGCCCCACATTGGGCTCCCTGCTCAGCAGAGAGCCTGCTTCTCTCTCTCCCTCTGCCTCTTCCCAGATTGTGCTTGCTCTCTCTCTCTCTCTCTCTCTCTTGCTTACTCTCTTTCTCAGTAAATAAATCTTTAAAAAAAAAAAAAAAAGAATTGCTCATTTGTATAATCTTTATAAATTAAACTGATGTAAAAAGTCCAACCAAATGGGTCAATCAAAACTGGGTCAGTGTTGAATAATCATCTGCCTTACTCAATCATTCATTCAACAAAAATGTATTGAGTGATTATAAGTTTGGTGTTGAGGCAAGGGAGACCAGCCATGACAGCAAACAGAGTAAAGTACAGCAAATATTACAACAAAATACCTGCAAATGTTATGGGAATACAGGTAACAAAAAATACAATGGAAGAAGGGTAAAGGAGACATGGTAAAAATATGCCTAGAAGCTTTTGTAGAAGAGGGGACTTATTTGGATTTTTATTTTTATTTTATTTTTATTTTTAAGATTTTATTTATTTATTTGACAGAGAGAGAGATCACAAGCAGGCAGAGAGGCAGGCGGGGCATGGGGGGGGCAGGTTCCCCACTGAGCAGAGAGCCCGATGTGGGGCTCCATCCCAGGACCCTGAGACCATGACCTGAGCCAAAGGCAGAGGCTTAACTCACTGAGCCACCCAGGCATCCCCTTATTTGGATTTTTAAAAAGATGAACTGATTTAGCAAAGTAGTTAAGGAGTTGGATGGTATTCTGGAAAAAAAGGGATATTACGTGCAAAAGCATAGAAATGTCAAAGAACATCGGAACTTGGAACCATGACAGAAGATAAGGGGCACATCAAGGGAAGGACTTTCTGTACACAGACAGCAAATCGACCATTACCCTGTGATAAGAAACATCAAATATGCATTAGAACCCATAAGGAGCATTCTAAATCCCCTGAAGCAGAGTGCAGGTGTAGGCAGGAGGTGGACAAGAAGCAAAAAAAAAGGTATCTGACTTCCACAGACAACAGAAAGCCACAAAAGATTTTTAAGCAACAATAAGACCTTATCAGATCTGTGTTTCAGAAATTCAAAAGTCAGTAGTATGGATAAGTGGCTAAGGAAAGAAAATCTGGAGGGAGACCAATGAAGATTAAAAAGCGATTTCAGTTAATGCTTCAGCACTAAATATTGACAACTACTTACTCAAACATAATGAACCACAGGAGGAGGCATATAAAGTAATGTAACTGTAATATGGGCTTTCAACATAAGTTTCTGAACTCATCTCAAACATCAACTCAATACCAGAAGCAATTACAGAAAAAGCGTGGTCAGGTACATTAGAAAAAAAGGAAAAAGGATGGCCATCAAATCTTTCTCTTAAAAATACTTCACTTACGTTTTTAAAAGTTTTTTTTTTATTAAATAATTTTTTCCTTTTTAAAAAAGTACTTAACAGTAAAACTACCATATTGGACAAAGATTACCAAAACAGAATTTAGAACCACAGGGAAAACACTGTGCAAAACTGCTGAGAACGATAAACAGGGAGAAGTTACCAGACAAAAACAGGTTAACAAAAAAAACAAAAACAAAAAGCCCAAAAAACAAAAAACAAACAAAAAAACAAAAAACACAATCTTTGTTACTCACATATAAAACTATTTTTGACTGATAAAAATTTGCCAAATTGGAGGTAGGAGGTGTTCTTTAACACCTCTCCCCTAGCCGCTGTCTTAATTTGAAAGAAATAGGTCAATACATAAGGACATATATATATGATAATAATAGGCCCTGGGTTCGCAGATTAGGATTAAATTAATTTCTATTATTTTCAAAGAAATAGCTCCTTAATTTTTTTCTCTCCACTGGATCATTACATCAGCTATAAATATTTTTGTATTTATTCAAATATACTAGAAAAGCACCCATCTTTAAAAAAAAAAATAATAACAATTCCTTGACTCCACATCCCCTCTAGCTATCGCCCTCTTTCTCTTATCTTCAATTTATAGCAAACTCCTTGAAAGAATTAGTTGTCTCCAGTTCTTCTCCCACAGTTCTCTCTTAAACCCCCTCCAATAAAGTTTTTATCACCACTAATCCACCAGGAACTTGTTAGTCACCAATGATTTTCGTATTGCTAAATCTAACCGTCATATCCTAGTCCTGGATCTAATAACATCTGACACAGCTATTCATTCACTCCCTCCTTCTTAAAACATTTACTTGGCTTCAGGGATACCATTCACTCTTAATTCTCCTCCTTCTTCATGGAGTGCTTCTTACTCTTATTCTCTTAGCTCTAGCTCATTACAGAAACCTAAGGCAAAATCTTTGGGCTTCTTCTCCAGCCATAACTCCTTCCTAGATTATCCTAATCAGTTCCTAGGGTATTAAACACTATGGCTATGTCAGTGACTGGAAATATGTTATCTTCAGCCCAGACCTCTGGCCTGAATCGCAGACTCATGTATACCTCGTTGTCTGGACAATTATCTCCACTTGAATTGCTAACTTAACACATCCAAATTAAGCGCATTATTTCCCACCTGCTTTTCCTGAAGTCTTCCCCAGCTTGGTAAATGGCCACTCCATTCCTCTACCTGTTCAGGACAAAACCAGCAAATGGCCACATCCAATCCACCATCAAATGCTATTGGCTTTGCTTTCCAAATGTATACAAATTGTAAGTGCTTCTCCCAAACCCTGCCAAAAATCACTATGATCTCCCACCTTGAATTGCTGCTGGAGCCTCCTGAACAATCTCATTATACCTAGTCTTGGATATTCTCTACATAACTGTTGAGAGGTCTATTTAAATTTTTTTAAAGATTTTATTTATTTATTTGATAGAGATCACAAGTAGGCAGAGAGGCAGGCAGAGAGAGGGGGGGAGGCAGGCTTCCCACTGAGCAGAGAGCCAGATGCGATCCCAGGACCCTGGGATCATGACCTGAGCTGAAGGCAGAGGCCTTAACTCACTGAGCCACCCAGGTGCTCCGAGAGGTCTATTTAAAACAAGTCAAAAAGCTTTCAGTGCTTCCCTCTTTCACAGTGAAAGCCAAAGTCCTACTGGCCTACGAGGCCATATATGATCACTCATGTACCCCTCCCCCAGCACCACCTGTGGCCCCCCCCACACCTCATCTTCCACTAATTACTCCCCTCAGTGTGCATTTCTACTTGCCACTTCTCAAACAATACAAGCATGCTTCAGCTATAAGATATTCGCACTCACTTCATCTTCCTCATTCTCTCCCCTAATACCTGCACAAATTAGATCACTATCTCACTTATTCCTTAGAACTGCTCAAATACCATTCTTCACTGCAGCCTTCTCTAACCATCTTATATAACACAGCAGTATCCCCCTTGCATGCTGCCTTATTCTGCTTTTCCTCCAAGCACTATAATAACCCACATACTATATATACATTTATTTATTTTCTGTATCTTGTCATTAGAATGAAGTTCCACAGGGGTAAAAAATGTGTTCTCTTCACTGCACTATTACTAACAAGGGCTCAGTGGGTATTTCTTGAATGGATGGATAGCATGAATCAGGAAAATCTAGACTAAGTATTTCGTCTGAAAGCCTGGGTTGAGGGTTTTATACAGCAGAACTTCTCAGGGCCTGGGAAAATGCTGACAGCCAAAAGCAATCATGAAATGAAGAAAATAAATCTGAGGAATTTTTTTTAAATAACAATAAAAGGAAAAACAAGAGGAAAAAAAAAAAAGGCACCTCTGCTTCCCCACTCCCTGGATGTATCTCCTATAACCAAAACATCACCAGACCCATTCTATACTTAAATAGCTGTTACAAATAGTTCCTGCTTTTCTAAACCATGATTGTCAGAGAAAACTGTAACTGCCAACCCAACACTGGCTGCCAAGACATAATGGTCAGAGAAAGCTCTCAAATTTCCCCAAAGCACTCAGGCTGCAACCAAATATCATTAATATGATGACAACAAAACTCAAAGTACCTCCTGGTGTCTGCCTGAGTTAGCTGTCCCTAGTGTATTCTCTAGGGGCTCTGTCATCAAGATTATGGTCTTGGTATGGGGGCAGGGGTATATTTGAGGAAGCTGAGGGGAGGACAGAGAGAGAAAGGAAGAAGAGAGGGAGGGGGAGAGAAGGAAGAAGAGAGGAAAAAGGAGAGGGAGGAAAGAAGGGAGAGAGAGGGAGGAAAGAAGGGAGAGAGAGAATGGAATGGGAATTAATTCAAAGAAACAGGGCCTAAATTTATTTTTTGTATTTTAAAGAGAGGTAGGCCTACCTGTGATCTCTGTCAAGTAAATAAAAAAAAATTTTTTTAATAAATAAATAAAATAAACATTTAAAGACAGGTAGGGAATGGAAAGCATCTACTAAGATATATCACATTACAAAAGGACCAAAACCCTGAGACATCCAGCATTCCTCAGCTAAAAAGCGGTCTTGCATCTCCCATTCCCACACACAAAATTGAAGATATGGGGTAGGGGGCCATGACAAATTGGACAGTTAGGAGCAGTAACTGTGGTGAAGAGTGTGGTAACAATTACAGAAAAGAAGGGAAGAGAAAAGTAATCATCCATTTTTTTTTCTCTTTTCCCCTTACTGTACTTACCAAGTACAGAAACCAGCCAGATGAAAACTGGGAAGAAGGCAGAGAGTGAAGAGTAAGGATGCTCTGAAGCAAATAAAAGCAGAAGAAATCAAACACAAATTCCTTTTCTAAATGGCTCTTTGCAAACCAGTCATATGGGGCACCTGGATGGCTCCGTGGGTAAAGCATCTGCCTTCAGCTCAGGTCTTGATCCCAGGATCCTGGGATTGATCCCTGCCTAGGGCTCCCTGCTCAGCAGGGGGCCGGCTTCTCCCTCTCCCCCTGCTTGTGTTCCCTCTCTCGCTGTCTCTCTCTCTGTCAAATAAATTAATTAAATATTTTTAAAAGAAAGAAAGAAAACCAGTCATACGAAGTAAGTTACTTGGAACTGACCAAGGAAATTTAAAACAAGCTCCCACAACTTAGATAACTAAGAGCTATACAAAGAGAACTGTACAAAGAGAACAGAGATGCTTAATTATTTGGAATGATGGTCCTGGGGCATTTTTAAGATCAACAATCCTCCAAGATGACCCAACTATATTCAAACTGATCAAGATGGAAAAGTAAACAGGTGAAAAACTTCAGCTTTCATGCATCCAGTCTTTAAGAATCCTCTGTCTTCTCAAGGGTTCTAAATCTCAAAAGAATCAGAAGTCTTAAAAGCCAGAGAAGTAACTGGGGGAACATTGAAAAGCAATCAGCTCCGCAGAGAAGAGCTGAAAACTCAGATTACACCTAACATACTCTGATTTGTCAACTCACTTAAAAAGGAAGGAGACTTCTGACTGGTTGCTCTCCAGAGGGTATGTCACATTCCAGCATCAGCACCAGTAGCAAATGTTAGAAGCTTAAAGAAGCAGGAAACCACAGGATACTCTGAGAAAGGTATGGGAGGGAAAAGTAACAAAGACAACTGAGCTGTATATAACTGCAGATCATCAGCATATCACACTAGACACAACAACTAGAATTGTTTGTAGGCTGAAGTAGCATTCTGTATTTACTTTTGTAAGTACTTCCCTCTCCTTAAAACTTCTCCCCAGTCTGGCACTGATTGTTCTCCCTGCTCCTCCCTGACAGCTGCCACTTTCTAGAGCTCCTCTTCCTACAGGCACTATTTGATTTAGGTGATTTGGTATTTCCCGCCCCCAATTCAGTCTTCTACCATTTTCCTGAATTAGCTCATTCTGTATTAGATCATGCTTTCTACTCTGTCCCTATCCTTGAGAAGCACATAATCCAGTGGGGTAGGTAGATGTGTCACTAGATTAGGTGCAATACATCATAGTCAATGCCACGAAAGAAACATAATGACATGCTGGAAGTACATATTCATCTGTCATTACCCTATTTCATATTTTCCAAATCAACACTCCAGCTTCCCACACTCTTGTAAATCAGTGACTAAGTCCTGTATCTTTCCATAG
Organism: Enhydra lutris kenyoni; assembly: GCF_002288905.1. Classification (NCBI taxonomy): domain Eukaryota; kingdom Metazoa; phylum Chordata; class Mammalia; order Carnivora; family Mustelidae; genus Enhydra; species Enhydra lutris. The sequence goes on along the minus strand of NW_019154096.1, from coordinate 36,106,675 downwards.
TATCCCCTGATCTCCAAACCCACTTTGCATTTCAGGCTTCTTTTCTCATATGACCTATTCAACCACTTCCTATCAGAAAAAAGTTCAATATATTTCCACATCGCTACATCAGCCAACTCCCTGAAAGACATATCCTATTATCCCCTTGCTTTGAAACATCTAGTATCTTTCCAATGCCTACAAGATAAAGTTCAAATCCTTAGCACAGAAATTAAGATAATACAGTTCTCAAACAAAGCCTTTTAAAAGAAGGCAGACTGGGGCGCCTGGGTGGCTCAGTGGGTTAAAGCCTCTGCCTTCGGCTCAGGTCTTGATCCCAGGGTCCTGGGATTGAGCCCCGCATCGGCCTCTCTGCTGGGTGGGGAGCCTGTTTCCCCCTCTCTCTCTGTCTGTCTCTCGGCCTACTTGTGATCTCTCTCTCTGTGTCAAATAAATAAATAAAATATTTTAAAAAATAAATAAATAAAAATAAAAGTAGGCAGACTGAGTTCCAGTTCCACTGCTTACTAGCTGTGTTACCTTTGGCAGGTCACTTTACCTCTCTAAATTTCCTCATTTGCAAAGTGAGGATATGAAAACAACCTACTCATGGTTGTTCTGGGAATTAAGTATGCAACTCAATGACAAGTACCAGCACAGTATCCAGCATTCACTCGATGTTAACTACTACCCTGGGATATCTCATCTATCTAGAATGTCTCACTCCTCAAAGGAAGCAGATTACCAAAGTTTGACTCTCATATATTTTAGAATGATTAACAATAAGAGTTAAATCAGAAATGACCTTCTGGTTAACCATGAACCAACAAAAACTTCAATTAACCAAAGTATGCTTTCCTAACATTTTTGTTTGTTGAAACTTACTATAATTTATTTAAAAACAAGTACCTATTTATTTAAAAAAAACAACTAGATTAGTTTTGTTTTGTTTCCTATCCAAGTTCAGGAAGGAAAAAAGTAGCTGCTTACCAACAGAAACTCAGATATTTTTAAGAATGTGATTCTCTAGCATATAAAATTCACATAAATTAAATTCAAACTCAATTGCATATATAATTTTCTAAAGATATATACATGTAAGAAAACAAACTCTAGAAGCTTAGGAAAATAAAAGTGTATATCAGATAGATGGTGGACTGACATTTATTCTTAGACCTCACAATCAAAAGATGAAATCACAAAAATTTTTGTAAGTCAGTGATTTTAATAATTTAGAAAACTGCCAAACCCACAATAATAACAAAAAAACAGACCAGATACATATTTTAAGAGATTCATATATTCATGATGTTAAGCACTAATGAAAATTGGTAAAAAGTTTCCAATAAATTCAGGCACAAGAGACAAACAATTCATACAAAGGAGAAGGTAAAACTAGAAAAATACTGCATTTGCTTTTCAATTGTGGTTAGTGATGTTAGACAGTAGATGCCCTTATACCTATTTTTAAAAAACAAACCTTTTTTTTTTTTTTAAAGATTTAGATTTTATTTATATTTGAAAGAGAGAGATAGTGAGAGAGAACATGGGGCTGGGGGTTGGGGGGGGGAGGTGAAGCATGCTCACCACTGAGCAAGGAGCCCAGCATGGGGCTGGATCACAAAACCCCCGCATCATGACCTCAGCCAAAGGCAAACACTTAACTGAGACTCCCAGACACCCCTAAAAACCAAACTTTTAAAAAACAAAAAGCTGTAAAAGTCTGATGAAACTGGTCAACCAACTGCCAGAGGCTGTGTAAATAAATTAAAAAAAAAAAAAAACTTTTAGAAAGAAATTCAGCAATATTTTTCAAAAGTTACAAAAACCTTCATACACTTTGACCTTGTAACTCCCCCTCCTGGGTCCTTAGCCTAAAGTAAAGAAGCAAAACAGCACAGCTATATAATGACTGCATTACTTGCAAAACAAGAAACAACTTGGATGTCCAATTATTAAAAATAAATAACTCAATTCACTGCAACATTGTATAACTTAAATGTATGAAAATTATAACAAAAAGAAAACATTAAATATGAAAACAAATATTAAACATTATATTTATGCTTTGAGTATAGTATAAAATCACATATACATGGTAAGAATTAAATGAGAAGAAAAATTAAACATTTTTTTTTCTTATTTCTTTCATCATGAAGTTGTTTGTAAAATAAAAAGCCTGTTGGAGTTCATCAGGCCCACTACAATAAATACATATTTTAAAACTGGCTTTTCAGAGGCAAAAACCACAACTGTCCTTTTTTTCCCCCAAAAACCTATCCCAGAGGAGTAATCAGATAGGTTCCTCTCACATACAGACTAGCCATACATGTAATTTTAGCCATGTTACTAACCATCTGTAACCTTATGTTAAAATCTCATTTTACCATCAAAACGTAAGTGTATGTGGGATCTCCATATGGTGAGCAGAAGCCACTTGTTATGTGGCATCTGGAGAGAGGGCCCCAAGCACTGAGGTTAAAAACTATCTGGCCAATGGAGTAATGACGGTCAGGTTTCTCCTCTATCCCCAAATGAATAATCATGTTTCTCACCACTCAAGGGCTCTAAGCTCGTAAGAGTGGCAGCTAAGCATTCATGGAGGGAGAAAATACAAGCTGATTTGTTCTCCCTCTGAAAATTGGCAGCTTCCTCATTTTCCCAAAAAGCACCATGAAGTAATGAAAAATACACAACCATGAGGTCAGGAGAGAAACCTCAAACAAGGCACTTATCTTTCGAACTTTGGTTGTTTAATAAGTAAAATTTTACATCTGAACCAAATAATTTATTAATTCCTTCAAATTCAACATTCTATTTATTGACCCCCTTTACTAATACATGTCTATGACTCTCAAAACCTTCCACTCAGATTGTAGAACAATTACTAAAACTTAGAATTAGGAAACTAGGGGCAAACGAAATACAGATAGTCAAAATTGTATCCGAGGTCTGTCCCTTCCTACCTGCATAACCGCAGGCAAATAACTTTGCCTCAAAATAAAGTCCTAAAATCAATGAAGCAGCAATCCTTACTGGCCCTGCTGTTTTTACTATTGCATCATAAAATGTATAGGTTTTTTGCTGTCATAACTGAGGTTTCATTCCCAACCAGGAACAATTTTGATTGTGTTCTTAGAAATTTTAAAATACCTTGCACATCCATCTTTTCCATGTTTTCTGATTTGAAAGAGATAGTTAACAAAGTTTGCCTATCTTAAATCTATATTCAGGATTAAGAGCATTCCTCAAAAATGCATTCAATAAATAGTTGAGTACCTGTACCATATAACAGTACATGCTAGAGTTGCAAAGGTCCTTCCCTGAAGAAACCTAAAAGTCTTATGGAGAGAGACATATAACCAAATCATTACTAACTGGCAAATGCTAAATGCAGAATATATGATGTGCTACTGAATCATTCAAGACAAGGAAGGGGGATAAGATGTCTGGACCATTTTCAGAGGTGACATTTTCAGTAGGTCTTGAAAAGCAAATTGTTCACTAGGGAGAGAAGAGTTCTCAACAGAAGGAACAGTGTAAAACCACAAAGAAGAGTCATCTTCAGAGAACTCTTAAGTAGTCTTTGTATGGAATGGCAGGCAAGATGGTGGAAATGAAATCAGAAACACAAATTATCAGAAATTGTGAAGGACTCTGACTTTTATCAAACACAGATAATGTAGAGTCATTGATGGACTCAATTACCTATACTGAGTCATTGATGGAAGCAAAGTCCCCTGTCCAGTACACAAAGGAGTTGAGTCAAAGCAACAAACAAAAAAATGCAGGTCTCAATATGGAAATACAGAATAAGTGGTTGGTTGTTGCTGTTGTTTTAAATGAAAAGTTCCTGCCTCAGGATGGCTTCTAGCAGTTTCTCACTACGGCATATTAATACCACACTGAAGTAAAAGAGTATGAATTATGGCTAAAGGATTCAAGAAAGTGTGTGTTTTTTTACCTAAAGATTCTCTGAAGTCAATGTTGAGAACACTAAAGAAAATAATGAAATAATACTAAAGAGCTATAATAATCAGAAGAGGTAAACAGTAATAATGTCTGAGAAGACTGACCTCAGGCAAACCGTCCAGGAATGTTTAAATACTTATCATATACTGACTGCAGATAAGACATGTTTTGTGCAGAAGGGTATCTTAAATTCCTTTTGGTTAAAGAAGAGCTGCCACCACTAAAATCTTTAAACTAGTCTAAAAGATTTTTTTTTAAACTGGCATAATTAATACGTTCCATTACATTTTAATGCTCAGAAAAAAAGGGAGAAAAGGAATGTCTTCTCAAATGGCGACTCCGAAAAGGCTAAAGCTCAATTTTTATCTCACCAGTGGGAGCAAAACATTCACATTACAATTTGGGACCACGAAGAGTCCCTGCATCCGTAACTTCCACACTGCTAAGGCCTAGTCTTGGACCTGAAAGCCTAACTGGCTGGGTAGCCTGCAAAGATGAATTTGCAATTATTGAAATTCAAACTCAAGCTTAGCCACCGACGACGACTACCTCAAAGGAATCATTCCTTTTACTTTGATTAAAAAAAAAAAAAAAAGTAGGAGCATAAAAACCAAATATACGTATAAAAACAGGGGATGTCAAAGGAGAGAGAAGCAGCATCTCAATCTATATGGCTACGGTGTGGTCCACCAAAGTTTGATCTCGGGATATGTTTCAGGGTGTGTCTTTGTTTTGGCCCAATAATTTAAAAAAAAAAAAAAAAAACCGTCATTCAGAGGAACCGGGTACTTTCCCCTGTCCTCACAAGCATCCTGGCTCTGAAATCACAGGGTAACTTGGCCTCGCCCTGATTCCTCCTTTGAGAAAGGCACAGCCCCGCGCCCGAGACCCCCGGCGCGCCTGTCACAGCCCGGGAGCGGGGGGCGTCCGGCCTCCAGGCTCCACGTTCGCCCCTCCTCAGGCGGCTCGTGGGGAGCTCGAGATGGTGCGGGGAGGGCGGGAGGCCGGAGAGCGTCACTGTCTCACCCCAGGTGCCTGGGCCGGCGACCTGCCGCGCCCCCCGCCCTGGACTGTCGCGGGCTCCCGCCCCACCCCAACTCCGGCCCCGACTCCCTCCCGACCCCCACTCTCACCGTGCGGAGGTCACGCTGCCTCCTCCGCCGCGGCCCGACTGCGGGCCGCCCAGTAACCTACGGGCCCAAGGACCGCAGGTGAGGCGAGGCACTGCCCGTCACATCCCCACCGGCCCCGCCGCGGGATCAGCAGCAGTCAGCATCGGGTCCGCGGCCTGAGGGAGCGCCTGACTCCTGAGACACCGCGCCCCCTCCCTCGGCCTGCGCCCGCCCTGGACTCCGCCCTCCAGGGCCCGCACAGCGCGCGCGCGCAGCCCCGCCCCCCGGGACTCCCGTGCGCAGGCGCAAACCTCACGGGACCAGGCTCCGCCTTCAGGCCCGCCCCCGCCGCCTGATTCCGGCCTCATCCCACCTCTGGCCCCGCCTCCGACCCCCGCGCCGGCCTTTCCCAGGCTCCGCCCCCAGCTCGGAATCCACCTCCCTCTCCACTGACCTTGCCTCTCTGCCCCCTGACTCAGGTGTCTGCTAGGCTGAACCCATGACGCCGGCCCCGTGGCTGACCTCAGCTTTAGCCAGCACCTTGGACTAACATTTGCTGCTAGACCGCGGTCAAACTTGTCAGCTCCTCCTCCTGACCCCGAGAAGTTAATAGCTTGAGCTTCAGGACTGACGTGGGCTCCTCTCCCACCTTTCAGTGGAATGAGCATCTCCAGCATTTGTGTCCATCCCTGTTCCCTGCCCTTCCGTGCTCTGGGGCCATGCCTGAACCACACGCCTAACCTACCACACCAAAACACGGGGTCTTGCTGAGGCTGAGGGGATAGAAGAGGCATCCCCAAGTGCTGAGATCTGCAGCATCTCCATGGCACCATCAATCTGGGTTCCCTTTGCCACGAATTCGTTCCTACTTTCCCCTGAAACTTCCATCACCCACAGGCCTTCTTCCGTTGCTTTCCCTCTCAGTGGCTAGCTCTGCCATGAGTGCTCTTACCCTGGAGGTCTCCAAGGTCTGGCTGAGTGTTAAAGCCTGCAAGCTGCACTTACGTGGCAGATAGACTAGATGCTCACTGAAATCCTTTTGGGCCACACTTAACCAACAGCTCGACTGCAACAAATGACGTTTAAGGAGAATTCTACTGTTTATTGATTACTGTTAAAAGTATAGTATACATATTAAGGGGGAAATATCCCTTAAGTGTCTTAAAGCTCTGTAACTCCTTTTGTCTCTGCTTTTTCTCAGGTCAGGACTGTCCAAAATTTTAATTACCTCTGGGTTTTTTCCTCCAGACTTGGACATTATAATTAGTTTTATACAGTATACATTTTCTTATAATTACAAGTCTACCATTTTTCCTTATTAATTATTGCATTTCATATTTGTTTACGGATCATACTCCATTTTCTTGAGGTATATCCTTTAAATGTTCTTTTTGTTGAAGTCCATTAATAGTAAATTCTGTTAGTTTTTTTAGTATGAAATATTTTATTTCATTTCATTCTTGAATTTAAGATTAAGCTGTGGGTAAAGTTTAGTGTGAGAATATCCTTAAACTTTTGATAATATTCTACTGTATTCTAGCTTTCACTGGTGCTACTGATAATTTTTAATTGATTTCTTATTATTTTGGGGTAAACTGCCTATGCACTCTGGATCTTTTAAGATAGCTTTGATTTTAATATTCTGTAGTTTTATTATTATGTGGCTTACAACGGATTTTGTCTTATTTATATTGTGCAGGGTTTCTTGTGCTTCCTGAAACTATAAATTGAAATCTATCATCATTTCTGGGTAAAAAAAAAAAAAAAAAAAAAAGAGGGCGAGAGAGACAGTGTTTTTTAAAGTCCATCATTTCCTCACTGATTTTTTTTTTAATTTTTTTAATTGACAGAGAGATAGAGAGCACAAGTAAGCAGAGCGGCAGGCAGAGGGAAAGAGAGAAGCAAGCTCTCTGATGAGCAGGGAACCTGATGTGGGGCTCGATCCCAGGACCCTGGAATCATGACCTGAGCTGAAGGCAGCCGCTCAACCAACTGAGCCACCCAGATGCCCCTCCTCACTGATTTTGGTGCAGTTTGATGTTTGGGTCCAAGAGTGAATGGTCAAGAAAGAATCCTCGAAATGTTTTTGGTGCAAAAATGTGTTTTTTATTAAAGCATGCGACAAGACCCCTGGGCAGAAAAAGTTCCATTATAAGTCTGAGAAATGACTGATTATATAGGGTTTCTTATCCTGTGGAGGGGAAGGTGGGATGTTAGGGCTCCAGGAAACTGAATCTACAGGTTCCGGGAGGTCTGGCTATTATTGTGTTTTTCTTGTAAATCATTAAGACTGACAAACTGATAGAATTGCTTGTCCTGAGTGACTGTGATCTTTATCAGTTGACCATTTGTTTTTCCTTTCTTTGTTCTTGGGCAGTCATGAGTGCCTGAGGAATATCACGCATATCCCACTGCCATCTTGGGGGGGCGGGGAGCTGGTTATGTGGAGTGTCAGTTTGCCTTTTGTGATCTCCTCATTTCCCCCCACCCCCACCCTGAACAATTTTGACCCTTAAATCTTTAAGATTGTTGAAGGCAGAAACGTCTCATCTTCCGCAGCTTCTTTCCGCTGAACGGGGGCAGAGAGATGTCCCTACCTATGGGTCATCATCAGTCAGGGCATATAGAGGGGAGTTATGAAAGGTGGAGGTAGCTGAGTCCAATGTGGACAGCAAAGAAATATCTCTGTGGGTGGTAAGGACCATCTGTCTATGTGAAATTATTCTAGTGATGAATTCTCAGCACCAAGCAGAGAAACTTTTAAAAAAGCAATATATTAAAATTAAAATGGCTATAATAATGAGAAGCCCAACAAAGAGACCCTTAATAGTCAACCATAGTCCTTCCCCAAACCAGGAACTTAACCAATCCTTGAAAGAGAGGGAAGGATTTTGTAGAGCCTTAAGTTGGGTATTCATATCTTTTAGTAAACCTGTGACATTTTTGTGATGATCTGGGATGTATACAGAGCACTCTTTTTTAATAATGATACATGTACCTCCTTGTGCTGTGGTTAGGAAATCTAGAGCCATTCTACTTTATAGAACAACTTTGTGCATTTGTGTAGTTTCAGTATTAAATAAGAAGATGTTGTCTTATGAATCATTGAGGGGTTTCATGGTGTACTTATTGAGGGCTTAGATATGCCAAATTATACTTTCTAATCCTACAAATGGAACAAAAATGGATACTAAATGGTCATACCATTGGAAAACAGATCATGTTCATCTTTATTTTAAATTGGGAAGATTAAGGGCACCTGGGAGGCTCAGTCAGTTAAGTGTCTGCCATCAGCTCAGGTTATAGTTCCAGGGTCCTGGGATCAAGGCCCCCATCAGGATCCTTGCTCAGTGGGGAACCTGCATCTGCCACTTCCTCTGTCTGCCACTCTCTCTGTGTCAAATAAATAAATAAAATCTTTAAAAAAAATGAATTGGGAAGACTAGCTGGGATAATGATGGATTTGATAATGTGCACATGAATCTAGGCAGAACCTAAGGTGTAATGGCCTATCACCCTGGAGGAAGCCAAGGTCATAGGTTAGTTTCACATAACCACTGGGTTCCATCTGGAGCTAGCCATCTGATACCAGGTTGTACGATCTAATCAGTACCAAACCCATCAGTAGTCTGGAGTACAATGGTTTGAGAACATGTTTCCAATGATTGCCATCCTAAATGTCAGGTGTTATTTGGGGGTATAAAGATTTTTCCCTCATGATTAACAAGCCAGTCCTATGCATTTTTTTTTAATTTATGGTTTTGGGATTTTTTTAGATTTTTAATTATTTATTTGTCAGAGAGAGAGAAAGAGAGCACAAACAGGGGGAGAGGTAGGCAGTGGGAGAAGCAGGCTCCCCATGGAAGCCCAATGCAGACTCAAGCCCAGGCCCTGGGCTCATGACCTGAGCCAAAGGCAGACACTTAACTGACTGAGCCACCCAGGCATCCCTGCATTTTTTAAATATTCTCATTCCTGGGCTATGTAAATTTCTTAGTCTGAATAGACTGGCGTTAGGGACTTTACTGGAATCAAGACTGGTATGACTTAATATTTATTTTGTGCTGCCTACCTGGCTACACAGTCTGCCAAGTTGTTTCCTTTAGATTCTAAGGTCATATCTTTTTGATGTCCTCAGAAGTGGATTATGGCTACTTCCTCAGGTAGGTGTACAGCCCCAAGAAGTGTAATTATTTCAGACCCATATTTGATTTGAGAGTTATGAGTTGATCATAATCCCCTTTCCTTCCAAATTGCCCATGGGCATGTAGCACCAGGAAAGCATAGTTGGAGTCTGTATAAATATTAATTTTTAGACCTTTTGCCAACTGAAGAGCATACGTAAATGCCGTTAATTCAGCCTTTTGAGCAGAAGTGTTTATTGGAGGGGCTTTTGTGGTCTTAGTTAAACCAACTACAGCATATCCAGCTTTTCTTTCTCCCTATTCATGAAGCTACTGCCATCTGCACCTGTGGATTTTAACCAGCTGTCACCTACATTTTCAATAGGGGGAACTTTCAAATCTGGTTTGCTAGAATAAACATGAGAAATAATCTCTGAGCAGTCATGTTCTATTCCTAGAAGTATTATGGTCAGGTACAGACATAAGGATAGCTGGGTTAAAGTGTGACAGGTTTTAAATATTATTTTAGGTGTGTCTAAAAACATAGCCTGGGATTTAGTAAGTCAGCCTCTCATCATCCATTGGTCGCCTTTGATCTCTAGGAACTTTGGAGCTAATGTGGAGTCATCAATGTCAAGGATCATCCCATAATAAGTTTTGAAACTGCTTCTACCAGGAGAGCTTTTGCAGCCACTGCTCAAAGACGAGCTTGCTACTCCTGTGCTACATTGTCGAGTGACTATGAAAAATAACCCTCCGGTCTTGTTTCACCTCCTGATTTCTGGGTAAAAACTCCCAAAGCTTATCCTTGTTTTTTTGTTACATATGAAATGAAAGGTTTTTCTAAAATTGGTAAAGTCAAAGCTGGGGCTCATCAAAGCTTAGCTCTAAATGTTTGAAAGTCTGTCTTCTGGGCTTTAGCCCAGAGTAAAGGTTCTTCATCAGGGTCTTTAACTGAATCATACAATAGTCTGGCTAAGAGCCCAAATCCAGGAACCCAAGGCAGCAAAAACCTGCACACTTAGGACAGTACAGAGTGGTTCTTTCATAACCGGGGGTCCATGATCGAATATAGCTTTTTTTTCCTGTCAGTAGCCACAGTGCAATGGCCTGGTGTGGTTCATATCCCAAATATTGTACTTTCTATTTAAACATGTGTGCCTTTTTAGGGGAGAAATAACACCCTCTGTCTGCCAAGACATTAAATAAAGTTATAGAATTACTATCAGATGTTTATTTTGTGGGACTACAGGTTAAAATGTCTTCCACATATTGAACTGTAGTCCCTTGATAAAGGGAGAGAGCATGGAGGTCTTTATCAAGTGCAGCCCTGAGTCGGCAAGGACTGTCTAAATTCCTGCAGCAAGACTGTCCAAGTTCACTGAGCAGGCTCTGAGCTTGAAAGTGAGGTCCATTCAAAAGCAAGTAGTGCCTGTGTTTCTTCACTTAGAGGAATGCAAAAGAAGGTGTCTTTTTTTTTTTTTTTTAAGATTTTATTTATTTATTTATTTGGCAGAGAGAGAGAGCACACACAAGCAGTGGGAGCAACACTGAAAAGAAGAGGGAACAGCAGGCTCCCTACTGAGCAGAGAGTCTGAGACCCTGGGATCATGACCTGAGTTGAAGGCAAGATGCTTAACAGACTGAGCCACCTAGGTGCCCTAAGAAGGTATCTTTTAAATCAAGTACTGTAAACCAGTTGGCATCACCAGGGCCATGAGTGAGAATAGTATATGGATTTGGCACTATTGAATGAGTAGGCACAACTGTTTCATTTATAGTTCTTAAATCTTTTATACCATTTGATATTCTCCATCTGACTATTTTACTGGTAAGACTGGAGTGTTATAAGGAGATTGACAAGGTTTTAAATTACCATGTTTAGTAATTACCAATTACTAAATTTATCAATAAGAGAAACTTATCAATAAGTGATTCCCAGCTTTTGCCTCAGGTTTTAAAGGGTATTGTTCTTTATGAGGTACAGTAGTTGAGTTCTTTGAGGTCATTTTAACTGGTTGAGTTTTAAGAGCCCATCCTGGGACATTGAAATCCCAGACCTGTGGATTTACTTCCTTCCAGATATTAGAATGGATACTGGGGTAAGGTTTTAATTCTGTGGGTGTTAAAGAGAACATGCCCTCCATCCTCTTCTTTAGTAGGAGCAAACCTGCTACCTAGTTTATACATCAAGTCTCATCCAAGTAATGGAGTAGGACAAGATGAAAAGACTAGAAAAACATGAGTGACTAACTGACTTCTAGATTTACAAGTTAAAGGCGTTGTCTGGTGGCACATTTTAGTTTATCGTTCCATGCCAACAATTTTACAGTTAGAAAGACAAGTAGGGCCAGAGTGCTGAATAAGAACAGATTAAGTGGCTCCTATATCAATAAGAACATTGATAAAATTACCTCCCACCTCCAGGATGCACGGCTCAGTCATCTTGATGGCAAAGGGAGCTGGACGAGCCTGAGGGTCCCATCATGCCAGATCCTCCAGTTCCCACTCTTGGGTGAGGAAGTGAGTGCTTGTCTTCCTCTTTCTCTGGAGTTGAGCACAGTCTGTCTTCCAGTGTCCTTTCTTTCTTACAGACAAGACATCACCCTGATGGAAAGCATTTGTTTGGACATTCTTTGCTCCAGTGTCTGATTTGGCCACACTCATAGCATGGGGTCTTACCTGGTCCTTTGTCTGATACTGGCATCATCTTTGGCCCCCAGTTGGTCTGGTGTTGTGGGGAATCTGCAAAAGCAGCAGCCAATATTTGAGCCTGTATTTTATCCTGCAATTTAGCTCCCCAGTCCTTTTCCTGCTGTAAGACCATACCTCTATTATCAAGGACTCTAGTAGCTACCTCTAGTAGGGGCTGGGTGGGGGCTTCGAGGACCTAAAGTCTTGTTAGTCATTTTGTGGCAAATTTCAGGGGCCAACTTACAAAATGCCGTTTAATAGAGTTGTTCCCTCAGGTGAGATTGGATCCAGATTTGTATACTTACAGATGGCTTCTACTGAATGACCCTGAAATAGAGCTGGATTCTTATCAGCTCTTTGAGTAACTTCCTGAATTTTATCAAAGTTTACAGGTTTAGAGAATCTTTTTTCATTCCTTCTATTAAACGGGCGATTCTGGTTTCATCTTTCCTTGTCCTGTCTCTTTTTGGTAATTCCTGGGAGGTTCATTATTGGGAACAGCAGTGCCCCCCTACCAGATAGTGATCTCTATCTCCGGCTACCAGCTCATCAGCAAATTCTTGAGGCCTTGCCCAGATACAATTCTTTTCCTCAGAGGTGCAACAATGAGTTAATATGATGTATAGATCTTGCCAAGTCAAATCAAAAGTAATAGATAATTGTTGAAAGCCTTCCATAGATTGAGAAGGGTTTTTGGAATAGCATTCTAATTGTTGTTTTCTCTGAGTCAGGTCTGCCATGGCGAATGGGACATGGACTTTAATTGTGCCCATTTTTCCATTAACAACCTCCCTAAGAAGATGTAGTCCAGATTTAGGTGGAGCTGCCAGATGATAGGGGGTTCTGCCCCTGGTATGTCCAGCTGAGCTGAGAGCAGAGGGGTCTTGGGATTTATAAGGAAAAATAATAGTAACAGAGCCAGTGTCCTCTTTGTTTGGACTGGCTGGTGATTCATTGAGTAGCCCAGGTAGGTTAGGAGGAAGGGGCCTATTTAAACAATCATCCTGCAATATGAACAGAGGGGGCTTATTAACCTGGTTGGCAGTTAAACACATTCTACAAGAGACTCTCAGGTCAGAGTCCTGATTCAGGGACATGAAGCCTGGACATAGAGAACATCAGTCCATTTGCCCTGGTTTTTTGCAGAAGAGATCTAACTGATAGCCATTAATGGGCCATTTTTCCTTGTCTCTTGAGGAGTACTGAGGCCATGCACTGTTACCTATGATCAGCTTTTTCTTTCTTAAATCTTGCAGTTGAATTGATTCCAGGGTGTTAAAAGGCATCCCAAGGGAGAAGTCTCTGAAACTAAAGAAGATCCCATGCTCCTAGAAAAGTTGAGAAAGTCCGTTATCAAAACAAACAAACAAAAAACAAACAAACAAAAAAATCCACCCCTGACTCCCAGGCAGCATTCCATGCAGGATGTGTCAGAGATACCTGGTATCAAAGGGACTGAAGGCCTCCCTCGAACAAAATTGCTGTGATCACCACCCTGCCTTATGAAAGGGATGTTGGTGCCCCACCCCACCGACTTCCCCATTGCATTCTAGGCTACTAATGGTGCCAGCGAATAGACCAAAATGCCATGCTGTGCCAGGAAGAACCTGCCATTTTTAACCCAGGGAAAACACACAAAAAAAGTTTTGCAAGTTACCTAATTTTGTAATTTAAGTAGTTAGTAGGCGACACTGATGGAAAACAGTGAAGATAGAAATCCTCCTTGATCTAAGCAGCATTTCAACACATGTAGCCCTTACAGCCAACATCCCTAGGAAACATTCCCTGGTTGGGTTTTAATTCACTTGGGTGCCGGTTTCAGCTGGCTCCAGGCAGAGGCCAAAGTTGTGTAGAGCAGAGACGTGAAGGGGACCACATTAGACCAATGAGGAGGAAACCTCACATGGGAGTCTTAAGATTGGCAGCTGTCCTATTGACTTAGGTGGTGTCCTGTGCCTAGAAAAGACAACTTTTAATAAGTACAGAAATGATGAGAGGGCTTCAATTTTCTTGGTCTTATTACCATTCCAGCCATAGTACTAACTTCCAGCCAAAAGGCAGGCTTTTTTCCTCCCTATAGAAGAGGCAAGGGATAGAGAATTGCAGTCTGAGCAATCAACATGAAAGTGTTCCAGTAAGACTGTACTCCTTGAAAAGTCCCTGAAATGAAAGAAAAGGAAGAGAAGAGGAAATATTCACCAAGTTTGCCCCCAGGCTCAGAGTCCAGATGAGAAGACTTGAGCCCCAGAAGGACCGCCAAAATAATGAGTTTTGCTGTTTGGGTCCAACAGCGAACAGTCAAGAAAGAATTCTTGAGATGTTTTTGGTGCAAAAAAGTGGTTTTATGGGGCGCCTGGGTGGCCCAGGGGGTTAAAGCCTCTGCCTTTGCCTCAGGTCATGATCCCAGGGTCCTGGGATGGAGCCCCATGTTGGGCTCTCTGCTCAGCAGGGAGCCTGCTTCCCCCTCTCTCTCTCTGCCTGCCTCTCTGCTTACTTGTGATCTCTGTCTGTCAAATAAGTAAATAAAAAATATATATATATATATTTTTAAAGGTGGTTTTATTAAAGCACAGGATTGGACACCTGAAATCTGCATTAGATACCTGGAGGTCTGGTTATTACTAAGATTGTGTTTTTCTTGCAAGTCATTAAGACAGTGACGAACTGATAGAATTTCATATCCTGCATGACTATGATCTTTATCAGTTGACCATTTGTTTTTCCTTTCTTTGTTCTTGGGCAGCCATGAGTGCCTGGGGAAAGTCGCACCTGTCCCACTGCCATCTTGCGGGCAGAGGGTATGTGAAATGCTAGTTTACCTTTTGCCCTCAGCTTGCCTTTTGTTATCACATCAATTTGAGATCCTGCCTTTGTTGTCCATTACCTTTACTAATGGAATTGAGTCTATTTCTGGATTTTTAAATTCTGTTTTATGGATCTTTCTGCATATTAATGGACCATTATCAAAATGTTTTAAATATAAACTGTATAAGGTTAACTCCAAGCCTCTCCATTGCTCTTTTTTTTTTTCTTTTCCAGAGGTTTTTCTGGCTAATTTTGCTCCTCTTTCATCAAATTTTATAGTCAACTTATGTGGTTTCAGAAAAACAACAACAATAACATATTTTTATTGGAATTTGTCTGTGTTTATAAATTAGGGAGAATTGAAATCTCTATAATGTTGTATCTTCCTATCCAGCAACTTGATGTCTTTCCATTTTTTCACATTCAAATTTGTGATTTTTTAGTTACTTTATAGTTTTCCTTCTTTGGATATTATGTATTATATTTATGCCTTGGTATTTTATGTACTGTAATAAATGGGCACTTCTTTTCCATTATGTCTTCTGTTTCTTGTTTGCATGGATGAAGGTCTTTGGGTTTTATATGTTAATTTGATTACTTTTTTTGGTACCTTACTAAATTATCTTGTTTGTACTACTTTTCTCATTAATTCTTTGGGATTTTCCAGGTATGCAGTTTGTTCTCTGTAAATATTCCTGGTTAAGGCCTCTAACTTTATATTATATAATAGAAGACATGATGACATTATTTTGTTCATAACTTTAGCAGAAAAGCTAGTAAGGAGCTAATCTTTGAGCTATGATAGATAGCTATATATAGATATACCTATATATATCTACCATAGCGTATATCTACCATAGCGTATATCTACCATAGCACACACACTCTCTCTCTAATTCTCTCTCTCTTTCCATATATATAGAGAGAGACACAAATATATATGTATATATATAGTATAAATATATATTACTGAGTGTTTTGACTTAAAAAAACACACAAATAGATGTTGAATCCTGTCAAAAGTCTTTACTACATCTGTGGAAATGCTTACATATTAATGGATTTTCTAACATTGCCTTCTTTTTCATTCTTGAAATAAACCCCATTGGATCACAATGCATCTTTTAAATTTGCTGTTAGATTCTATATTAAGTTTTTTGCATTGACATTCTTAAGTGAAAATGGTCTGTGGTTTCCTTTTATTGGAATAAAAATCTTTGGAACTTATTCCAAATAAATTTGAAGTTTATTGGAATAAAAACCTGGCAATCCTTATCAGGTTTGGGATTAATATTGTATGTGCTTCCTAAAATAAAACACTCTAAGATAATTTAAGTAACAATGGAATTATGTGATCATTAAAGATTATGCAGAATTTCTTTGTGTATTTCTTTTTGTGGAATAATCCTATAGCCTTTACATTTCTTTTACATTAACTGGTTTTTTAGACTTTCTGTCTTTCTATTAAGAGCAATTAATAGGATCTTAATGGGGGCACCTGTGTGGCACAGTCAGTTAAACATCTGCCTTCAGCTTAGGTCCTGATCCCAGGGTCCTGGGATCAAACCCCACATTGGGCTCCCTGCTCACCGGGAACTTTGCTTCTCCATCTCTCACTCCCCTGCTTGTGTTTCCTCTCACTGTTTCTCTCTCTGTCAAGTAAATAAATCAAATCTTTAAAAAAAAAAAAAAAAAAAAGATCAATTTTGGTAAGTTGTGTTTGCCTAAAAACATACCTATTGAATGTTCTAAGTTTTTATATTTATTTGCATAGAGTTATACAAAGTACTTTTTTAAGTAAAAAGTACTTAAAAACTCTGCTTTTATGCTATTTCTCTGTTTTTATGCTATCTCCCTTTATCATTTCTATTTTTGTACATTTGTTCTCTCTCCCTTTTTAAAGATTTTATTTATTTAAGAGAGAGAGAAAGAGAATGAGTGAGGGGAAGGTGCAGAGGGAGAGGGAGAAGCAGACTCCCAGCTGAGCATGGAACCCACTGTGGGACTCAATCCCAGGACCCTGATAACATGACATGAGTGGAAGCCAGCTTCTTAACCCTGAGCCGCCCAGGAACTCTGTGTTCTCTCCCTTTCTAAAGCTCAAATTAGCTAATGGTTTCTGTATTTGTGTTTTTCAAATAACCAAATTTTGGATTTATTAGTTCTTTTTTCTGTTTTCCAAATTATTATTTATAAATTAATTCCTTTCTTCTTTCTTTTGACTTAGTTTTTTTCTAGCTTGCTATTTTAGATGTTAAATTAATTTATATTTATGTTTTCATTTTAATTGTACCAGGTATTTCAAGCTCTAAGTTTACTTAAAGCTGTGCTTTAGCAGTATCACGAAGATTCTGTGTTTTGTTTTCATTTTATCTTCAAGAAATTCTACTATTTTATTTTGCGTTTTCTCTTTATCCTAGTAGTTGTTTAACAGAGTGTTTTTAACTTACCAGGAAAAGGAAAATTAAAACATTTTTAAGAAATTCTGTCATTAATTTCTAAAAGTTTTATTACATTACGATCAGAGAATGTTATTTGTATATTTTTATTCATTGGTATTTCTTGAGATTTTCTTGGTGGCCTGATATTTCCTTGATTTTCATGAATGTGCCACTTTTACTTGCAAAAAAAAAAGGTATATTCTCTTTTTATAGGTACAGAATTCAGTATAGTTTTATAGATCTATTAGTTCCTCTTTCCCACTTAACAATGAACAGAAAACCAAAATTGTAAGATGCTGGAGGACAACCTTTAAACATGGAAGACAGACACCCAAAACAAATAGACCTGAAAGGAACCAGAAACTCTGCAGGAAGAAGAAAACTCCCCATCATACACTTCCCTCCCCAAAAAACTATCAATAATGTGTGCAGAGAAGAAAGAATATTGCATCCCTGAAACAAGAATATGTGGTATTAATAAGAAATTCTGAAAACAGAATAGAGCCCTTGAAAATGAAAAAGATACAGCAATAATGAAAACGGAACAGAGGGGATTGAAAATAAAGTTACAAATATCTTCCATAAACTGACACAAACAGAAAAAGAGATTGAGAATAGGAGATAAAATGATTTAATTCGGTCTCCTGAAAGTTGCCCAAAGTCCTCAAATACTAAGAGGAAGCCCCTCATTGCAGATGAATCACTGTGGGCTAAGGGCTTAGTAGGCTCTCCCTTGAGGTTGGGCAGGCAGGGCAAGGGCCCATGTGTAGTTTTCTTTCTCCTCTGTGCAGCCTGACCCAGCTATTTGCTTCTGGGTACAGGACAGCCCTTCATTGGTCTCATATCCTTCCTGGACACTTC
This sequence comes from Enhydra lutris kenyoni, assembly GCF_002288905.1. Taxonomy (NCBI): domain Eukaryota; kingdom Metazoa; phylum Chordata; class Mammalia; order Carnivora; family Mustelidae; genus Enhydra; species Enhydra lutris. Next base: position 36,088,687 of record NW_019154096.1, on the reverse strand, counting down.
AACAAGGCCCCCTTATGATTCTCTGCCCCTGTTCACATGAAATCTGACCCTTTCCAGTCTACACACCACAGATGGGACCACTCACAGATGGGCCAGGCACTGGAGGACCCCAGGACCCAAAGGCCTTCCTGTCTTCTACCCTCAGCCATTTCTTAGGATGCTGGCTCCAAATCCTTCTAGTATCACTCCTAAAAAACCCTCATTTTGCTTCTTTTCTGTCATAATGTGGCTTTCAGGCAAAGCTGCTCAAAAAGGAGTTCTGTTAGCAACACAAAAGTGTCTGCCAAGTTAAGGAGAGCCTATCAATCCTTAGAAACACAATGGCCATTCTGCTCCTGCAGGGTTGAGAGGAAATGCCTTAATTCTTTTTAGATGAGTCACAGTTCCTGATGATGGGCACAAGACCACTTGCTAAAGCAAAAAAGACACTAATTAATTCAGTCTTAAGTTTTATACCCTGGAATAAAACGCAGAATACTCTATGGCTCTTCAAACAAATGCAGTGACTATATGTGTACTCATATGGAAAACCACCAGGAAGTAGGTTTAAGTTAAAAACCAAGTTTCCCTGTGTTGATGGATCATGTGGCTCAAGGGCTTAAACACCTGGCTCTCGACCCTGGCTCTGCCACTTGACACTTTGCTCTGCGAAGCTTGTCTCTCTCTGTCCTTCAGTGTTCATATCTGTAAATGGGGATTAAATGAGGGGGTTATAAAAATAAAATGAGTTGATATCAGTAAGCCCGTAGAACAATGTCTGGTCCATAGGAAGGGCAAAATAACCAGATATTATTATAACATGCTCCAATGTATGTCAAAAAAAAAAATAATAATGATATAATAGGGTTGTAAATTTATTTAAATTACTACTCAAATATGCAGATGTCTTAGTTTGCTATGATTGTCACAACAAAGTACCACAGACTGGGTAGTTCATACAACAGGAATATGTTTTCTCACAGTTCTGGGGGCTGAAAGTCCAAGATCAAGGTGTCAGCAGGGTTGGTTTCTTCTGAGGTCTCTCTCCTTGGCTTGTATGCAGTCATCTTCTCCCTGTGTCCTTTACATGGTCTTCCTCTGTGTCTGTGTCCTAATTTCCTCTTTTTTATAAATACACACAATCTATTTAATTAGAGCCAACCCCAATGATTTCATGTTAACTTCATCACTACTTGAAATACAAGATCTCCAAATACAGTCACATTCTGAGGTACTGAGGGTGAGCATTTCATTCAACATAGGAATTTTAAGGGGAGACAGTTCCGCCTGAAATAGCAGAGAAATTTAAATTCCTTTGTTTGACTATAACTAAGCTGCCTTCTTTCCTGAGTCCTTACCTATTGTTTTTTGGGGGGAAAAATTACTAAAATATCAATCTGTTTAAAACTTGGACATAGCTGATCTTTTAAACAATACCCTTGAAGAAGTCTGATCATTTCTGGGTAAAAGGGCCTAATATTTTCATGGCTTTCTCCATTCTCTGCCTCTCTAAGAGGGTATTTTAGAAGGTATGGTGGGTAGGGGAGGGCTATAGCTTTCAAGACTGCATGGTGGTAGGGGAGAGTTTTGGTCCCCAAATATGGTGTCTCCAGCCTCCTCTGCCCCTGTCTACTCTCCCAGAGAGAAGATTGCAGGAGAAGTAACAGGTGATATAGTTCTCTTGACTTATACAGGACTTATACAGGACTCAATGACTTAGCCTCACTTTAGCTCCTGCAAACACAAAAGACCCTCTGAAGTGCATCCGTGATCCTGGGTAGGTGGTTAAACAATGGCCGGGGTAGGAAAGGATGATGGGTGATTCCAAGGCTCATGTCACTAAGGACATTGTAGAGAGGACTTCTGATAGAAGGGACAAGGATTCTAAATTAGCATGCAGGGTACATAGCAAATATGAGTTACGTCATGAGCAGGCATGCACCTCAATCTGGTGTTGTGGATGGAGCCACTTCAAACAGCTCCTCCAAACAGCTTCTCCAAGCAATATGGATGCTCTAAGTCAGTTGACAGCAGCTGAGCACTTCTGAATGACCCATCTGATTTAGAGCTAAGCAGAATGCAGGTGGCCAGGCATCAGCAACCCAGAAAGGCTTCTCTCAGAAACTATGCCAGTTGCCCTGGATCTTTAAGTTGGGTAAATATACTCATGCATCACCAGCCGACAGTGTTGCCAGTGGTAGAAAACCATCTTCTTAGTGACCCATGGACTGCCTTTCTCACTTCATCCCAACTGTCTCCTATGTAAAATTCCCCTCCAGTATCCCTGGTTCTTGGGTTCAGTTATGGAGAGGATATCTATCCCAGACCATTGACCAGTAGCTGGTTCTTCTAACAGACATAAGAAGAGGATGTGTGCCTTTGAGAATCAAGTGACCTGCTCATGATAGAGAGGCAATAGGTCTGTTTCCAACTCTGTGGGTCAGGCAGGTGTTAGGCTAAGGGTCCATGAATACATAGGTATCCAGAGTGTCACCTCAGTAAAAGCGGGCATATTGGAATCCAACCTCCCAAAAGAGCAATTTCAAACTTCTCTGTAACCCTCTGCCCTGCCCTGTAAGCACACTATATGCCCTCTGCTTGGCTCACCCACTGACGAGGGTGAGGTTTCAAGCTGGATTTACTACGTAGGTGGGAAAGGCAGGGACTAAGAATGGCTGGTAGCTTTTAAAATCAACATCTACAAATTAACCATTGCCATTACTAACAGCAGAAATTTAAAAATGAACATTAAAATCTATTTCTTGAGAATTCTGAGAGGTTGGGAGTTTCTTCTTTAGGATGAAGTAGAGATGAAAAAAATATGTGAGCGAATTTCAATCTTACAGAGGTTACAACTAGAACAAAATAGATTCCTCCCTCATGGAAAAGTCAGGGTGTACAGTGGTATACCCTGTTGGTAGTTACAAGTTGGTAGATGGGTGTGGCTCCATCCAGTCTCTGGAAGTCCCTTTACCATCCCTAGGGTGTGGCCCTCCTCTTCAAGGTCTAAGTCAGCAACTGTGTTCTAGACAGCAGGGCAGAGAAAGGAAGGAAGACAGGGCAAAAGGCATAGTCCAGCAGTCTCTTAAGGTGGGTTCCTGAAGGTGGCCACAGGACACTCCCTCTTGCATTTCCCCAGCCAAACTTTAGTTCGTGATTGCAGCTAGTTATGGGGAGGCTGGTAAATGCGTTCTTTCTTTGCAGTTCTGTGCTCAGATACAAAACCTGCAACTACTGAAGAAAAGGAGAGTGTGTATTAGGGACAGTCTCTGCCACCGATGACTTCAGTGCAGTGTCTGGGCCCTTCTCCCTTCATTTCCCTCCTTTGCATTATCTTGAGCACCAGGACACAAAGCCAGGGGAGATGGAAGACTCTGTTTCCCCCTGAGCCATGGAAATCACTGGGGGGAGGAACAGGAAGGGAAAGCAAGCAGAAAGATTGAGTACTTTTCCATCCTTCCCAACAAGTTGCTCTCCAGTGGTAATATTATACAAGAAGCAGCCACCAGGCAGGTTTTAGAGCATGTAAGAGGAAAGATGAGAGAAGAAAAAATCATAAGCTAGGTTGAGAACAGGGACCATGCCTTCATGTACAGTTATATTCTTGGTGCCTAGAATACAACCTGTAATGTAGTAAGCATTCAAAACTATTCGTTGAATCGGGGAGGAAAAGGCTAACGTTTTAGGAAGTGATAGTGCAATAACCTACATGATCAACGGGTAAGAAAATTGAGATATCTTACAGCCCTGGATCCTGAGAAGGATGCTGACTGTTCCTTGTGGAAAGTGACCCCTTGTTTATCTTACACGATATACACTCTGATAAAGCAGAAAGGATTGCTGATTTGATATTGCTGAGCCTTGCCCTCACTGTATAAATGCTATTTGTCTGCTATGGCTGGGGAGGATTCCTGACTCTGGGCTCCTTGCCAGGCGTCAGCATGTCATTGTTGAAGGTCCACAGAATCCCTTCCAGAAAGAGCCATTTCCCTTTTCAGCTCAGCTGTTTGGGGAGAAATTAAAGTGCTGTGGTTAGAACTGCTTCATTCCTGTCCACCACTGGCAGGAAAGCAGGGAGAATTGCAGGGAAGGTGCCAGCTGCTGAGTGGGGGGCCGGGGGGCGGGGAGTGCGTGGGGAATATTTGGGGGATGGGGGTACTTCTTACTGGAAGCTGCAATGTGGGGAACAGAAGGCAGATTGGGGGTGAGGGCCTCAAAATGACCCAAGACATTTTTCCAAAAGTCAAAGAAATGTAATGGCGTTAACAGAAATGAGCAGCTCTCTATGTACTGAAATGGAGCTCTCTCCAAGTCATGATGGAAAGAGGGAAAAGCCAGGTGCAGAATAGTATGTATAATATGCTACAATCTGCATAGGGAAAAATAAATATATGTATATACATAAATATTTGTAAATTCAAAGGCCATCTCTCAGAAGATATTCAAGAAAATGTTAACTATAGTTTCTTTCAGTAAAGGGGATTCTGTTACTAAGAGATGTGGAACAAAAGACTTTATTTCACTTTATACCCTTATGTAGTTTGTCTGTCTGTTTTTCTCTCTTTCTTTCTTTCTTCTTCATTTTTTTTAAGTAGGCTTCACTCACAACCCCAAGGTCAAGACCCACCTGAGATCAAGAGTTGGACACTTACCTGACTGAGCTACCCAGGGACCACCCCCCAACTTGTGTAGTTTCTCAATGTTACGTCATGTGCAAACAAAACAAAACAAAACAAAAAACCACTCAAGGGGCACCTGGGTGCCTCAGTCAGTTAGATGTCTGACTCCTGATTTGGCTCAGGTCATGATCTCAGGGTTGTGGGATTGAGGTCCACATCAGGTTCCCTGTTTGGTGGGGAGTCTGATTGAGAGTCTCTCTCTCTCTCCCTCTCCCTCTGCTCCTCCCTTAGTTTGGGTGCTTGCTCTCTCTCTCTCTAATAAATAAATCTTTTAAAAAATACTACTCAAAATAGGAAATAAATAAACATTATATAATAATAACACACAACCAAAAAAGAAATTACCAGAATCATTGGCTGAAGCAGGAAAAATTGAGGGAGGAAATGGCAGATAGGACTAGGAGCCAAGGCTATGAAGTGCAGAAAGGCCAGGAGCCAGGACAGTGTGATGGGAGTAAGCCAGAAGGAGAGCAGGAGCAGGAGAATATCACAGACAAGGAGCCATTCTCTGGGCTAGGCTTTCACAGTGAAGGGGGTAGGAGAAGACTTCAGTATTTCAACCCCCAGGAAAACCACACCACAATTCACTTAGAAGAGCCCAAAATACTCAACTTTGTAAAATGCACAGAGTTATGTTACCGCCAGCTTTAATGAGAGGACAGGATGAGGGACAAGTCATTTTAGATGGAGCTTTACCATGTATCTACCCAGGTCCCGGCTGCACCCAGTGATCCTGCGAGCAGAGGCTGTCTCAACCTAAATGCTCACGGGGTGACTGTGGGTTCTGCCGCTGATTTGGACATCCAAGAAAGGAGGGCCAAGCCCAGGATCCCTTAGCTCATTGGTATCCAGCTGACCTGGGGTGAAAGGCTGGGGGAATCCCAGGAAGTTGGAGGCCGTATTCTCTTCATTTCACTGCCCAACCTGACATTTCCCTTGTCCCCTGAGGAAAACAAGAATTTTAGCTTGCCTCCTTTGAAAAGGATGAGGAGGGCTGAGAGAAGGGAGAAAGGAAGCACCAATCTCCATAGATCTAAACTGGGATTATGTCCAAATTCGCGTTATCTATGGCAGGATTTTAATGTCTGTAGAAATTAAGGACAGTGACAATGCTACATGTTGATCCAGTGAAATCCAGCCAAATGACATAAAAAGATAAATTTCTGGCCTCAAATGTTTCATATTGTGAAAGGAAAGGAAAGATTACACAAGGGGTGGGACTAGTATGAGGGGGTGCTGCAGAGAGCGTGCAAAGGTGTCTGTAATAAAAACAGCACATGCAACATGGTCCCATTTATGTAAAATTACAGATTTCTATGTGATTGTGAAGTATACCTTTAACATTGTTGATAAACACCAATGAAGCTTTACATTTGAGATGTTAGAAAGAAGTAACAGAGAAAGCTAAAAATGAAGACTACCATGAACGTAATGAAATTACTCAATCTGAAAATAGGAAAAGAGTAGGATTAATGAATAAAACCAAATCAAGAAACACAAATAGAAGAATGTCCAACAAACGTAATAAAGAAAAAGGACAACATAATTTCTACATGCATCAAGGACAATATTTTGAAAACACTGAACAATATATTTCTGAATATTCTCTAAATCATGTTCCCCAGCAGCTGCCCTGCCATTAAGGCTCTAGGGAACGTGCGTGGCCAAATGGCGGCCATAGGAAGAAGGAGGAATTAACAGTGGAGAAGTGATTTCCAGACAAGAGGGGAAATCAAAGAAAGCCCTTCTGGTTCTGGGGGAAAAGAGATGAGAGAGAGATACATATAATGTCAGGTGTCAGTGTCCTTATGTCCAGCCGTCTCCCCATTTGGATTCTAATGTTAAAATGGGGGGAGATGATAGGGAAAAATCACCCCTTCCAATAGAAAGCCTAAATCAAAGGGAGCTTGTATTTCTCTTCCTCTTTGGTCCTCTAGAAGGATGCCTCTTACAAGGACTCCCACATCATTTTAGGGCACAGGAGGTGGCATGGAATGCTCATCAGAAGGACAGCTAGAGGAAATACTCCCCCATCCCCTTCCCCTGTTTCTCCTGTGGGTTGCAAGGACTCCAGAAATTCTCTTGAGCTCCCAGGAATGTGTGGGTTAGGCAACTGAGTTGAGAACCACTGAGCCAGGTATAGGACCATCACAGTGAGAGCCAAGTGACCCCAAATTAGGGGCTATAGGGGAGATGTTGTCTAGGGCTCCACAAAGTATGGCCTTTGGACCCACTTCACTCGGTAGTCTATTAGAATTGCAAACTCTCAGCTCTACCCTAGAGCCAGAATCAGAATCTCTGGGTGTGGTGCCCAGGAATCTTCTGACAAGCTCTCTAGGGCATTTTTCTGCATGCTGCAATTCAAAAAACACTGGTGAAGATAGCCTGGCCAGGAGGCCGATGGAGAAAGTGTCTAGACTCAGAAGAGTTGGGAGTGGGATGCTCAATTGGCAGAGAGGGGCTCACAAAGATTTCGGGTGTCTGCTGGACCCCGTAGCCAGATGTGACAAAGTACACAGCTGGTAGACCTGCCCAAGGACCTACCCTTCCATGTCCCCAGTGCATGCTGTGCTCCTGTCCATCCAGAACCCTCCTTCAGAAGTAGAAGACTGAATATTGATGGATGACTTCTCTCTAGTAAGAAACATAACCCAGGAGAGAGCTAACCGTTGAAATGGAAGCTCTAGCTTGCCACCAGGTCACCGGGGCCCTAGCTGCTGCTGGTCATCTGAGACAACACCGAGATGACGGGGTCGTGTTGAGGCCCCCCTCCTCTCCCACACCCACAGAGTCCCCGGGGCCTCCTCTCCCGACACTGGCCATACAGAGCAGGCACACTTCCATTTTCTAAATAACTTCATAGGTGTAACCGTTTTTATAAAAGTCACCACAAACATGGTTAGGAGCACTAAGAGGACGATGATGACATAGTGAGAAAGCAAAACCCTGCCACCCTTCTGACCACACCCCAGCTCTCCCTTGCTATAGATTTTAGCTCTCTTACGTCACCTTCTCTTCCCTCCACTCTCCCAATATAGCTCTGTTACTACTTTTGGCTAAATCAATAAACAGAGGCTACCTTATTATGTCTACGTTGACAATGTTCTTTGTAGAGCTAGGGCGTGTGTTATGACTACAGATCCTTTCTTGTATAGCTTTGTGTCATTCTCTCTGAAGTCCTAACGTGCTTTCTTTTCTTTCATTAAATGATAGCACCAAGACCAGTCCTCATGGTTAGAGGGATGGAGTTACCTCTTTTTTTTCCCCAGGAGATAGATACACCTCCCTGCACATATGTCTGTCTACTCTGACCTGGACCTGTTGCCCTGTTGTCATTCAGAGGCTTTGATTTGTGCAGTGGAGGAAGAAGTTTTGTCTCATAGAAGGTGGCAATTAGCACTTCTCCCTAGAATCCAAAGAGCACTGAGGAGATGAGCTCCTCAGAGCACAACCTTCCCTGAGGAGAGAAGGCCCTTCAGGGCATGACCCATGTCCTAATCCTGCTGTAGGCCTATTGCTTGCACCTGCCTCACTGTGGGATGTCTCTTTCTTTAAACCTCCACCCACCATTCCAGCAACACACTCCCTGTTTGAAGAATAAGGCCTCATTCCCCACGCCTATCCCTTTATATGGCTCCAGGACCCTTCCCCAAGGTTGGATCTTTCATCCCAAGCTGCCTCCTGGGGAACTCTTATCCCATAACCTACTCCTCTGTGAATCCTGAGCCAGGAGGGGCTTTGGTCTTCAGAGGCCAGTGGTGGAGGTGCAGGCTGCCTGCCATCTGGTCAGCTTTCCTTTGTCGCATTCCTACCAGCATGACCTTGGGCTCTTCTGCTTCCTCAAATGAGAGGCACCCATTAAATCCAGTGCCAACACCCACAGGTCCCATGGACAGATACCAGTGCTAATTGTCAGGGACAGTGCCCAAACCTACAATGAGGAACAAGCTCTTCCCTGACTGGTCTTATAATTAGTAACATACCTCTCTTTCTCCTGGGAGTCAGTATGCTGCATTGTTATGGGATGTCCTGTTTGGTTTATCTCCTTGGGGCTGGCCTGAAAAATAAAGAAGCCATATTATGCTTTGGAGGGGGCTCCCTGGGTATCCGGAGAGGGACTGTGAAATGACCCTTCCAACAATGCCTTCATTTCATTCTCAGCCAAGAGTCTTTGGTCCCCCAAGTCCTTCTGAAGAAAAGGAAGATAATGGCCAGTTCTTCCCATTCAGGATGTGTGGTTTGTTTTCAATTTTACATTTATTGGGAAAAAAGAAACTGGAAGGAAAGGCACCTGTGTGTTAGCAGTTGTTATCTCTGGATATGGACATAGAAGTGATTGTTTTTCTTTTTTATTCTTTCCTGAATTTTCTTACTTTAAAAAAGATAACTACCATGAGATGCTGTCTAACAGATGTTTCTAAATATTAAAAAATATCTATCTATCTATCTATCTAGTAGCAGGAATAAAAGGACCCATCCTGTCTTTGAATTGGAAGTAGGTCTATTTGGACACACCGGACCACTGAGGTGTTAGAAGCAGAGGTCGCTTTGCAAGAATGGGCACCCCAGGATGGAAGAGATTGGTCACTGTTGAATGCCCTGTGAAACCCAGGTGAAGCCCATCCCAGTGGAGCTGAGGTGCTTGGGGAAGCAGCCAGCAAGTGAGTGGTTCTGAGTGCTTCAGTTTTCCCTGCCTGGGGTAATGGCATTAAAATTCAGCCGGACAGCAGGATGCTCTCTTAAAATTTCCTGGTTGGGGGAGGGTAGTGGCATTTTCTATCTCTGAATCCCATTTTTAGAAAAGATAATTCAGAGGAATCCTTCTCACTACAACAATTCTCGTTATAACATAGGAATAAAAATGAGGTAGAAAGTATTATCTTCTTGACCTCAAGTGCACATCTTATATCCAGAGACCCACTGGTCCAGGGACACCTGCCTCCTTCACACTGACTATTGAGCAATGATGTTTGGTGAAAGTGATAAGAATACCTATACAGGCATCACAAAGCTATTTGGAAGTAAGAACAAGGACAAATTAGGCCACAGATATAACAATCAGGGATGACTGAAATGCCAAGTTCCACCACTGGGGTGTTAGAAGCAGAGGTCACTTGGCAAGAATGGGCACCCAAGGATGGCAGAGTCTGGTCACTGTTGAATACCCAGTATCTAGAGTAGTGCCTGGTACATAATGGGCACCCAAAATATGATTTCAAAATGCATTCGTAAGTGAATGAGAGGGGCTAGGTCTAGCCTCCTCCCTGATGACCAAGTTCCCAGTTGGATCAGGCTCCACCATCAGGAATTCCTCCCCTCTCATTCATTCACTCACCAGTGCATTTTGAAAATATGCTTTGGGTGCCCATTATGCACCAGGCACTGCTCTAGGTACTGGGCATTCAGCAGTGACCAATGTTTGCCATCCTTGGGTGCCCATTCTTGCAAAGCGACCTCTGCTTCTAACACCCTAGTCGTCAGATGTGTCCAAATAGACCTACTTCCAATTCAAACTCAAGATGGGTCCTTTTACCCTTGCTACTTGATAGATAGGTAGACAGAGAGATAGATTTTTTTTTTAATATTTAAAAACATTTGTTAGATAACATCTCTTGGTAGATATCTTTTTTAAAATGAGAAAATGCAGAAAAGTATTAAAAAGAAAAACAATCACTTCTATGTCTATATCCAGAGATAACAACTGCTAACACATGGGTGCCTTTCCTTTCAGAAGGGTTCCCATCCATTAGAGCTACCACCTTCCATCCTGTACCACACTTGAGTGTGGATGGGAACACTTCTGAATCCCTTCGGTCCATGTGGGTAACTCAGACAGCTAGCTGCAGCCTCATGTGGGGTAGGGCCCAGGAACTGAAGAACAGGACTGTTTAATTACAACAAGCTTCTTTTGTGTATAGATGTCCTTTGTGAGGACATCTACAAGACCCACAGAAACTTCAGCAATATCAAATTGTGGGGAAGATTAGGATGCCAGCTTAGGTCTCACAGGACTGGAGAGCCTCTCTAGAAAGCAGCTGCGGATCCACAGGGGGGTGGCAAGTGCTCTTCTCTGGGTGAGGGAGTCACCGGGACAGCTGACACATTAAGCAAATAATGCCATCCTTCTTCTGGCAGTTGGTACTCACAGAGGAGTGAGCTCAGCTGTCATCTCAGGGTATAAGAGCCTCTTCCCCCAACCTCTTGACAAAGACTACAAGATTCAGGTAGGGATCCAGCCCCAGACAAGTGTCCCACAGAGAAAGTGAATTGGAAACCAGGTCAAATAGACAGACAAGAGAAGGGGTAGCCAGAGATTCAGTGAGCACCCCACAAGAGGCTCAACTGTGGCACAGCTGGTGGGTGAGGCCATGGTGTCCTCCTGTCCTGGCTGGAAATATTTCAGGATGTGGGTGGGGCTGCCTTTGCAGAGGAATGTCACTGACAATTCCACAGGGAGGGCCTGGGGCATCGAGGCCTTATGCATCTTGTCTTTCCAGCTCTACTACAGCGAACATGGAGACATGCGAAGGAGTGTCTCCCTTTTATTGTCAAAAATTTGCATTTTTTCCTTCAGTGACCTGCATCATGGCACAGTAATGATAGTAATAATACTGCTAATAGCTAAATTGTATTGAATACTTTCCACAGGCTAAGCATGTAACATACATAATTGTATACGATCAACCCTATTATCCCCATTTTACAGATGGGAAAGGCTCAGGCTTATAAAATTAAGTAAATGCCCCTAAATCACACAGCTAGTGGAAACAGTGTGAATGCAGACAATCTGAGTTCACCTTTAACCACCATGTCATTATCTTACCATAGAAGTTTCTTCCCTAAGTCTATTTATTGCTAAAAACTGACCACATCTCAGGCTTCAAGGGAGGCTCCTGGTCTTAGCTTGTGAAGCCCATTCTGTTCATGGGGGACCTAAGCACACACTAGGAAATCCCTAGGTTGGCAGTCTTAAGTCCCTGTCTTAGGACACTGCCAGTCCACGTCTTCAGGGATGACCTCATTTTCTTCACTGAGTAGGAATGTAGGTACTTGCTGGCTCTTTCGAGCACCAAGAGGAGCTCCCCTCAAGGCTGAAGAAGTGGGTATGGAAGAAACAGTATCCCCTGGCTTCAATCAGACCACTGTAATAATAAGTAATCAAAAGTACTTGTTAGCTAATCCAGATGCTTTTTAGTTCTTAGGTAGGTCAAGGGTCTCCAGTGCTGTCTGTGTTTTGGAAACAGCAGCATCCAGAGTATAAAGAGCTGGAGCTTTGAACTGAAAGAGACCTGGCATTAAATTCCTTCCCCGCTGTTGGAGCTGACTCACAGGGGTTCAAGACGGCTAACTTTTCCCAACTGTGCTGAGAGCACGAGCTTAACCATGGCGGGAATATTTATACCACAGAACTAGGTAAATACTAAGACTCAGGGCTTTCTAAATTGTTCTAGAAATAAGGCTTATGAGCACACCACTGGCCCAGGCTGCCACAACAAGATAATAGGCAACGTCAAGTTCTCTCATCAATGCCTCTGGCTTTTAGTTGGTGGTTTTCTGACGACCTCTATATCACACATGGGAAGTGGAAATCAACATGACAGGTATGTTTGTTATGTATCGCTGTGTAACAAATTGCTCTGAAATGTATTGGCTTAAAGTAATAGCAGGCCTTACCTCTTGTAGTTTCTTTGAGCCAGAAATTTGGGAGAGACTTGGCTGTGTGGTTCTGGATTGGGGTCTGTTAGAAAAGAGCAGGCAAGATATCATCTGGATTTCCAGTTGCCGGAAGCCACAGCTGGAGGATCTGAGCAAAGTTTATTCACTCCTATGACCAGTGACTTCATGTTGGCTGTTGCAGGAGGCACCAGTTCCTGGTCCCATGGACTTTATCATCGGATTGCTTGAAGGCTTTTACCCTTTGAAAGCTGGGTTCCTCCTGAAAGAATAATCCAAAAGAGCAAGATAAAAGCTGCAATGTGTTGGATGACTTAGCTTTGAAAGTCAGATTTAAATTCTGCATTTCCACAATATCCCGTTGGTCACACATCAGCCCTATTCTATGTAGAAGAGGACTATAGCAGGGGGTAAATGCTAGAAGGAAGAATTATTGGAAGGTCTTGAAGCCTGCCTACCAAAATTTATATAGAGAAATTGTAATTTGCTCATCCGAGAGGACTGGTAGCAAATCATTTTCTCCTAAATCCCATGGCCACCTGCCTGATATCTGTAGCAAATAGTTGTGTGTGTGGTTTTTTTTCCCCTAAGCAATAAAAAAGGGGGGGAGGGATGGTCATTGGATGGGCAAACAAATGACAGTGTCTGCCACATTATACACTCTCCAGACAAGAAACCCTTCTTGTGTCCACTGGACAATTGGCCTCTACATGTTTCCTCCAAGCTTATTAACCAGAATAAATTGCTCTTGTGTCTTTTATGCTTGGTTTGCACAAGCCAACTTTGTGTCTCTCTGATTGAATAGACAGCCTTTTCATGAGGTGGGGCTGGATCTCCGAGCAGAGAGCAAAAAAAGAAAACGACTGATGTGCAAAAGAGTTTTTTTGCCTCTGAGGAGACAAGGGTAACTGCTTCTACCACGTTTGGCCTGATCGCAGGTACATAATTCTGAAGCTGCTGCTTGCTGGGTTAATATCCAGGTGGAAGGAAAATGTTCTGTGACTGCTCCCTAGGCAGTTGTCTCTGGAAGTATTTGAAACATTTTCAGAACAGTGTACAGTGAAGGCAGGAGAGGTAAAAGCAGTTTTTATAACAAAGTAATAATGATGATTAATATTTGAGTCCTTGATAGTATAATGGCACAAATGAGTTCCAAGGTAAGAAGATACTGTGCCCTTCACATCACAGACTATGTTTTTCACTCAAAACTTTAATATGGAGAGCTCAAAACAATTAAGTTCCTTCACCTTGTAAAAAGATTTGGATAAAGCAGGAGCCACAAGGTCCTCTCCGTATTCCCTCCAATGCCCAAATTGAAAACTTAAATCCAAATATTCTCAAATAGAAAATACGATGTGTTTTCCTCCTAACAGACCTAGAGCTGGGTCTGAAACAGAAGGCTTTGAAAGTAGCTTTCTTTATGAATTAGATCATTTGTCCCAGCCACCTATAATGAGTGTACTGTGTAGAAAATCACACCAGGCCCAAGATGTGCCAGACTCCATTGAGCCATTTGTGATGGGATCACTAGACAGGCAGATTAAAGAACTGTGTTACACAGCGGTGTCTAAAATTCAGCAAGGCGCAAGGTGAGTCCCTCCTAATTACCATGAAGACCGAAGGGAGGGATGGGGGTTGGATGGCAAGATCATAGGGATGAATGTAACTGGTTATTTTCAAAGGGTCCCAAATGAACATCTCTATCGACCTGAAGTGAAGTTCCCCGTCTCTTCCTAGACACTCTTAAATGTGTTCTTGTCAAAAATCCCTTGTAACAGGGTGTTTTGCAGAGCAAATGTTTTTAATTTTGATAAAGTCAGATTTATCAGATTTCCTTCCTTTCCTTTTGGTGTCTAGTGTAAGAACACTTTGGCTGGTTCTTACAGCCTGTAGTTTTTTTCCCTAAGATTTTTTTCTACAGGTTTTATAGTTTTACACTTTATATTTATAAGTCCATGGCCCATTTTAAGTTGTTTTTTATATGCAACGTGAAGTTAGGTCAAGTTTCATTTTTATTTATTTGTTTATGCCTACAGATGTCCAGTTGCACCATTTATGTATGCTTCTGTGCCCTCACCCAAAATCAGGTGAGCGGGGCACCTGGGTGGTTCAGTGGATTAAGTGACCGAGTTTGGCTCAAGTCATGATCCCAGGGTCCTGGGATCGAGTTCTGCATTGGGCTCCCTGCTCAGCAGGGAATCTGCTTCTCCCACTCTCTCTACCCCTTCACCTTGCTCGTACTCTTTCTCAAATAAATAAATAAAATCTCTTAAAAAAAAAAATCAGGTGGGCGTATTGGTATGGGCCTTTTTCTGATTTCTCTGGTTCTGTTCCGCTGATCTACATGACTGAACTTCTGTCAATACTAAATAGTCTGGATGCCTATAGCTCTATAAGAAGCCTTGAAATTGGATAAATGGATTCCTTCCAGTTTATTCTTCCTTTTCAAAAAATTTAAGGTATTTAAGTTCCTTTGCCTCCATATATAATTTTTAAAACCTATATCTATACAAATTTTTGCTAGGATTTTAGTAAGAATTGCATTATAGGGGTGGCTGGGTGGCTCAGTGGGTTAAGCCCCTGCCTTCAGCTCAGGTCATGATCTCAGGGTCCTGGGATCAAGTCCCGCATCAGGCTCTATGCTCGGCAGGGAACCTGTTTCCCCCTCTCTCTCTGCCTGCCTCTCTGCCTACTTGTGTTCTCTCTCTCTGTGTCAAATAAATAAATAAAATCTTTTTTAAAAATTGCATTATACCAAAAAAATAAATAAATAAATAAATAAAAATTGCATTATACCTGTATATCAGTTTAGAGAGAATGAACACCTTTACTGTGTTGAGTCTTCCAACTCATGAACAAGATGTGTTTCTCCATTTACTTAAGTCTTTTTTTATTTCTTTCATCAGCATTGCACAATTTTCAACATGTAAGTCCTATACATGTTTTGTTAGATTTACACCTAAGTTTTCCATTGTCTTTGAGCAATTGTAAATGGTATTGTATCTTGATTTCACATGCTAGCTGCTAATATATAAAAATAGAATTGGTTTTTGTATCTTTTTCTTTTTTCTTTTTTTTTTTTTTTTTAAAGTAGGCTCCACGCCCAGCATGGAGCCCAGCATGGAGCCCAGCATGGGACCTGAAGTCATGACCCTGAGATCAAGATCTGAGCTGAGATCAACAGCCGGACGCTTGCCCAACTAAGCCACCTAGGCACCCCTGCACATTTTTCTTTTATCCTACAATCTTGCTTGTAGGATATTTGTTAGTTCTAAGAGTATATTTGCACATTTACTGGAATTTTCTGTAGACCATTTATCATCTGCAAATAGAGGCAGATTTATGTCTTTCTTTCCAATCTGTATGCTATTTACTTCCTTCTCTTGCTGTTGTTATGCTAGTTAGAACTTATGGCACTATATTAAGTAAGAGTTATGAAACTAGACATCCTTACTTTGCTCATGGTCTTGGGGATAAAGCATTTATTTTTTTCATCTTTAAGTATGATGTTAGCTCTAATATATATTTTTTTACCCTTAGAGAAAACTTTATAGCTTTCTCATTTTGTCTTTGGTTTTGGTATTAGGGTAATGATATCTTCTTAAACTGAGAAGTCTTCCCTCCTATTGTCTACAAGAGATTGCGTAGAATTGGTATTAATTTTTCTTTAAACAGTTAATAGAATTCTCTGGGTCTGGAGATGTTGTTTCTGGGAGATTTTAAATTATAAACTCAATTCCTTCAATAGTTGTAGGGCCTATTAAATGGGTGAGTTGTGGTCATTTGTGCTTTTTAATGAAATGATCCATTTCATCTACATTGTGAAATTTATGTATATATAACTGTGTGTGGTATTCCCATATTAATCCTTCTGCTATCTGCAGAGTCTGTAACAATATCCTTGTTTCATTCCTGACACTGATAATGTGCATCTTCTTTCTTTTATTCTTATCACTCTTATTAGAGTTTTGTCAATTTTATTGACTTAAAAAAATCTGTTTTATTGATTTTCTATATTACTTTTTTGTTTTCAATTTCATTGATTTTTTTTCTCCTCTTTATTACTTCCTTCCTTCTGCTTGTTTTGGGATTATTTTGCTCTTCTACTTATAGATTCTTGAGGTGAGAGCTTAGATAAGTGAGTTAAGACTTTTCTTCTTTTTTAACATTGAGATATAATTGACATGTAACATAAAGATTTGATATATGTATATATTGTGAAATGGTCATCACAATAACCCCAATTAATATCAATTACCACACAGAATAACAGATTTTTTTTTCCTTGGGTTTAGAATTTTTTAAAATCTCTTCTATTAGCAAATTTCAAATATACAATAAAATATTGTTAATCATAGTTACAGTGCTACACATTACCTCCCCTGATTTATTTATTTTATAACTGAGAATTTGTACCTTTTTATCACCTTCAGTCATCTTGCCCACCCTCTGTCCCCTGCCTCTGACACATACCAATCTGTTCTCTGTATCTGTGAGGTTGTTTCTTTAGAACTTGTTTTTTAAGATTCCACATATAAGTGAGATCATATGGTATTTGTTTTTCTCTATGACTTGTTTCACTTAGTGTAATGCTAAGTTCCACCCATGTTGTAGTAGCAAATAGCAAGATTTCTTTCTTTTTTGTGGTTGAATAATATTCCATTGAATATATACCATATTTTCCTCAACCACTCATCCATCGATGGACACTTAATTTGCTTCCAGGTCTTGGCTGTTGTAAGTGATGTTGCAATGAACATAGGGGTGCAGATATGTTTTGGGATTAGTGTTTTTGTTTCTTTTGGGTAAATACTCAGAAGTAGAATTGCTGGATGATACACTTTTTAATTTTTTTGAGGGAACTCCATACTGCTTTCCACTTTTCTTCTTTTCTTTTTTTTCAAGATTTATTTATTTATTTATTTGACAGACAAAGATCACAAGTAGGCAGAGAAGCAGGCAGAGAGAGAGGAGGAAGCAGGCTCCCTGCTGAGCAGAGAGCCCGATGCGGGGCTCGATCCCAGGACCCTGGGATCATGACCTGAGCTGAAGGCAGAGGCTTTAACCCACTGAGCCACCCAGGCGCCCCTACCTTTCTTCTTTTCTAATAAGTGCCTTTAGTTCTACCAGTTTCCCTCTCAGCGTTGTTTTAGCTGTGTCTCACAGTTTCATATGTTGTAACTGGGTTAAATGCCCTTTAAAATTTTCCCTTGAGACTTCCTCTCTGACTCATGGATCACTTAGAAGTGTTCTGTTTAGTTTCCCAGTGTTTGGAGGTTTTCCTGTTAGCTTTCTGTTACTGATTTCTAATTTGATTCCATTGTGATCAGAGAACATACTGTTTATGATTTTAATTACTTTAAATTTGTTAAGGCTTATTTTATGGCCCAAGATATGGTCATTCTGGTGTATGTTCTGTGATCCCTTGAAAAGAATATGCATTCTGCTGTGGGTAGGTGGGGTGTTCTAGACATGCTGATCAGGTATGTTCTTTGATGGTGTGTTGAGTTCCTCTCTATCCTGGCTAATGTTCTATTTAGTTTTTTTCTCAATTACTGACAGGGAGGCATTGAAGTTTCCCACTGTAATTGTGTATATTTCTAGCTCTCTGTCAGTTCTATCAGTTTTCGCTTCACATATTTTATAACTCTGCTGTTTGGTGCATACATTTAAGATTGCCATGTCTTCTTGGGGAATTTATACTTTTTCTGCTATGAAATTCTTTTGACTCTGGTAATTTTCTTTGCTCCCAAATATCCTTTATCTGGCATGATCCTGCCACTCCTGAATTCCTTTGACAAAGTTCTCCTCTGTCCCCTCCATTCTGCTGTGGAACTGATCCACTGAACATTTCATTTCAGTCATTATATTTTTCAGTTCTAATATTTCCATTTAGCTTCCCTTTATATCTTCTGTTTGATTGATGAGGTTTCCCTTTATATCTTCTGTTTGCTTGATGAGTTTTCTAATTATTTTTACTGTTTCAAGCATGTGTGTAATTGCTTGTTGAAACATTTTTATCCTGGCTGCTTTCACATCTTCCTCTAATAATCCTAACTTCAGTCTCATCTTGGTGCTCATGTCTGTTGATTATCTTTTTAAATTCAGTTTGAGATCTTCCTGGTTTTTTTGTTTTTGTTTTTGTTTTTGTTTTTGTATGATGAGTGATTTTAGCTGAAAGCTGGACATTTTCATTTGTTATGACTCTCTGGACCTTCCTTAAGACTGTTTTATCTGGCTTTCACAGGCAGAGGATGGTGACACCTCCTGGTTATTTATAGGTGGAAGAAGAAGTTCAGGTTTTCTTTCTCGCTCTCTCTCTTTCTTTCTTTTTAAAGATTTTGTTTATTTATTTGAGAAAGAGCGAGAGAAAGCACAGAGGGCAAGAGAGAAACAGATTTCCTGCTGAGCAACGGGCCCGACACGGAGCTCGATCCCAGGACCCTGAGATCATAACCTGAGCTGAAAGCAAATGTTTCACTGACTGAGCCACACAGGCACCCCAAGAGTTCAGGTTTTCTATCTGGCCTCTGTGATGTTCAAAGAGAGGAGAAGGCTCTACATTGTTGCTGAGCGGAGGTGGGTGTTCAGGCTCCCACCACGTTCTCCACTGATATCCGGGGGATTGATTTAGTTGAGGAGGAAAGTCCTTGCTGCCTATCTGACCTTCCCTGATGCCATCTTGGCAGGGGTAGTAGGGTTACACCCTCACAAGAGTGGAAGGATAGCCTCCTCACTTGGTTTTTCCTGGTGTGGGTGGGGAAGGAGACCATAATTTTTTCCATGTTGTTTGATGGAAAGGGGGTCAGTCATTGTCTAAAAGTTCTCTGTTTTGCTACACTGTGTCTGCTATAAATCTGGCTAGAATATATTGTAATTACTCTGTGTGGCAATTAGACTTATAACGGCGATCATTTCATAATGTATATAAATGTCAAATCACTATATTGTATATCTGAAACTAATAAAATATTGTATGTCAACTCTACTTCAATTTAAAAAAAGACAGGGAAAGGTAAAAAAAAATAAAAATGACTATGAAAAATAATGTATTGAGATGTAGAAGAAATGTCCACTGAAACGTGGATGGACGAGGGAGGCTTGGATTGTATGAATGTGATGTAAACCCTGTACAGAGGAAAGGAAGACACTAGGAAGGAGTATCAGAGTGTGAAGTGGAACCTTACTGCTCTGGAGAGGCATTGCTTCAGGACTTGATTATAAGCCAGCGATACTCAGAGACTTGAGAGTTAGGAAAAGGACTTGTGTCACTTCCTCGAGGACGCCTTCCTGGATCCTCCTGTTAACTTTTAACTTTCCTCTGATCTCCTGTAGTGCTTTCAATTCTCAGACCATAAAAGTAAGACATAGGGTAGGATATAAATTGAGATATAATTCATGCACCATAAAATTCACCCTTTAAAAGTGTATGATTCAGTGGTTTTTAGTGTATTCGCACAGTTGTGCAATCAATACCACGATCTAATTCCAGAACAGTTTCAATATCCTCAGGAGAGCCCTGTATCCATTAGCAGTCACTCTGCATTCCATGTTCCCTCCCTGCCCCGGTCAGGCAACCACTGATCTATTTTCTGTCTCTACGTGTTTGCCAATTCTGGACATTTCCTATAAATGAAATGGTATATAATGTGGTCTTTGGTGTCTGGCTTTTTCCACTTAGCATAGTATTTTTCAGGTTCATCCTTGTAGCATACATTAGGACTTTGTCCCTTTTTAAGGCTGAATCCTATTTCATTATATGAACAAACTACTTGATCCGTTCATCAGTTAACATTTGGATTATTTTCACATTTTGGCTATCATGAATAAAGTTGCCATGAACCTCAATATACAAGATTTTGGGTGGAAATATGTTTTCAGCTCTCTTGGGTATATACCTAAGGGTAAAATTGCTGAGTCACATGATAACTGTAAGTTTAACATTTTTTAAAGGAACTTACAAATTGTTTGCCAAAATGCTGCACCATTTAGCATTCTCATCAGCAATGCATAAGGCTTTCAATGTCTGCACATCTCTGTCAACACTTATTATAGTCAATCTTTTTACCGTAGCCATCCTTGTAGGTGAGAAATGACATTTCACTATGGTTTGGTATAATTAACTCATAACTAATGATGTTGAGCATTTTTTTTTCCAACTTAACTGACTGAGCCACCCAGGCACCCCACAACTCTAGAATTTTTATTCAACTCATTTTATAATTTTTTAAAGATTTAATTTATTTACTTGACAGAAACTCAGCAAGAGAGGGAACACAAGCAGGGGGAGTGAAAGAGGGAGAAGCAGGCTTCCCACCAAGCAGGGAGCCCGAAGCAGGGCTTGATCCCAGGACCCTGGGATTGTGACCTGAGCCAAAGGCAGATGTACTTAATGACTGAGCCACCCAGGTGCCCCAACTTTTTATAATTTTTCTTTACTGATATTACGTGGTGAGACATTGATCTCATAGTTTCCTTTGGTTCTCCGGACATGTTTAAAATATCCAATTTAGGGGCGCCTGAGTGGCTCAGTGGGTTAAGCCTCTGTCTTCGGCTCAGGTCATGATCTCAGGGTCCTGGGATCAAGCCCCGCATGGGGCTCTCTCCTCAGCAGGGAGCCTGCTTCCCCCTCTCACTCTGCCTGCCTTTCTGCCTACTTGTGATCTCTCTGTCAAATAAATAAATAAAAATCTTTTAAAAATAAATAAATAAAATAAAATATCCAATTTAAAGTCTTTGTCTAATAAGTCCCAATATATGAGCTTTCTCAACTGGTTTCTGTTGATCACTCACTTTCCTAGGTATGAGGCATACTTTCTTATTTCTTTGCATACCTTATAATTTTCTGTTAAAAATTATATTTAGGAAAAATTCCTTAATAAACACCTCTTGGATTGTTGGAAGATTTTGTTTTGTTTTGTTTTTTTTGTTTTTGTTTTTAAAGATTTTATTTATTTATTTGACAGAGAGAGATCACAAGTAGGCAGAGAGGCAGGCAGAGAGAGAGAGGAGGAAGCAGGCTCCCTGCTGAGCAGAGAGCCCAGTGTGGGGCTCAATCCCAAGACCCTGGGATCATGACCTGAGCCAAAAGCAGAGGCTTTAACCTACTGGCACCCCTGGAAGATTTTGTTAATGTCCAGGATTATGATAACATGGATTTTCTAATTTTTTTTGCCAGTGTTCTCATTGTTTTTGTGGAGATTTTCAGAGACCCTTAATTCCATCATGTCTGCTGACACCTCAGAATTTTGAACTAATCTCTTTTTTTTAATTAAGTTTTTTTATTTATTTATCTGACAGAGAGATAGAGAGAGAACACAAGTTAGCAGAGAGGCAGGCAGAGGGAGAGAGAGAAGCAGGGCCCCCACTGAGCAGGGAGCCTGATGCAGAGCTCAATTCTAGGACCCTGGGATCGTGACCTGAGCCAAAGGCAGACACTTAACTGACTGAGCCACCCAGGCACCCCTTGAATTAAACTCTATTATAGCACTTAAAACAAGTGGTATGTATGACCTACTTTATTCCCCTGCTAGGCTGTGAACTCCTAGAGGGAAAATATGGTGTCTTACTCACCTTATTTTTCCCTTCCAGAGCAAAGCCAGGTGCTTGGTAAATAGCAGTGTATTGTTGAAGCAATGAGTGATTGAACCCCTAAAGAAAGTAACCATTGAGAAAAAGTTTATATTGGTTTGAGATGCTATGGTCTTATTTCTTAATCTTAGAAAATTCTGGAAAAACTATTCTTGCAGTTGTATCTAGGAAGTTCTGAGAATTTCTATCCCAACTGTATCATTTTTTAATAGAGCACCCTAAGGCAGTTTTCATAATAATTTAGAACCTCAGTTTTCCATATATGCAATGTGGATAATAATACTTAAGATCATAATATTGTGATCCTAATATGGTTCAGAGGGTTAGATGAGATGACACATATAAGGCCTATAACACAATGTAACGCAATGCTGCACATAATTATGAGTGTTTATTATTCTTGCCTTTCTTAACTCCAGGACGCTTTAATCATTTCCTGTTTAATTTGACCAAGAGTTTGGCAAATGCACTTGCTAACAGCAACCGATGAACAATCCTGTCTTCAACTCTCTCATGCCTGAGTTTCCACAAAGGTCTTCCTTGAAACCCACGCAGGCAAAACAACAAAGGTGTTTCATCCATGGGTTTCATGCACTCACAGAACTATGAACAGAAAACACCTGCTGCCCTGTGGCACTGGCCAGGTATGTTGACAGGGCCTGGGAGGCAGCATTCCTGGAGGTCTGGAGACTTTAAAGCCCGGGAAGATAGGCAACCCCAGGACTTACCTAGAAAAGGAAGCAACCCTATAGACTCCTGAAAATCAAAACATGGGGGTCTTCAGACCTTCCAGGATGATGGTCCTGGGGCAAGAGGATGGGTGACAAGTTGTGCTGGGTTCTCTCTAATTTATTTACACTTCCTAATATAGCTCTTCTTGGCAGGGGGACAGGTTTCTTTTTTTAAACTTTGAAAACAACTGACCTAACTCAAACCCCTTATTAGACAGATGAAAATGTAGACCAGAAAAATTCAATGAGTCACCCAAGATGAGACAGGAAGGGAGCAGCTAAGCTCCAAGCTCGGTGTTGTTCTGACTGGGAGTCCAGGATTTTTTCCATCTTATCTGCTATGACCCTGTTAAGTTGCCTCCCCTGTCTTGAGTCATGTACATATCTCCCCCCAACAAGAATAATTTATCTGACCATAGATACTCGGATCTACAGGGTTTGGAGGCTAGATTTAGAATCAAGATGTTGGGGTTCAAACACAAGATTCTGGTGTCGTCAGTTAACTGGTGTGAATCATTGTCTTCATTGGAAAAAATGGGGCTCCAAATCCCCTTCTTACTTCCCTCCTCTGGTTGTCCTAAGTATCACAGAAATCAAAAACGTAAAAAAGATTTTTTATTCTAATTTTTTTTTATCCACATGTTTAGTAAGATGCACCATTTATTCCCTTAGTAGCAGAATACTGATACTCGTGGCTTTATTTGGTTTGGAAAATCACCGGCCCTAACCTTTTAATCAGAATCCTAGGCCACCACTCTCTTCATGCTAATCTCTGGGCTAGGAGTCAAGGAGAGACTGCATCAGTGGCTTGAAGCTTGTCACTCTGTCCCACACCTACAGGATGCCTTGTGATGTGAGTGACTCCACCCAGGACAAATCCCTTAACTCCTGCTCCTGTTTCCAAATGCTCAATAGACTCAGATCCTTGAGTATCAAAGAGACATCTGTATCTATTCCCCTCTAAGCCTTTCGGTCTTCCCTATCTTAGCATGACACCTCCAAAAACTTAGGTGTCATCCTCATGTCCTTTCATGCCTTCAAACGTAATATCGTTTACAGTAATGGAAATTGTACATTTCTCCTCAACATCCATGTGGTTCTTCCCCCCATGCAGCCTCTGTGTTATTTGGGTAGGATGGATCATGCCAATACCTTCATCGGTCCAAGCCAACTCAGGTAATCTCATCCCTTATCCATGCTGACTGTGTTTAGTAACCCCCATCAAAGCTAATCCATCCACTGGCAATGTAGGTATAGCAGGTAGGGGTATTGAGCTAACTCTCTGACCTGTTTTCCTGGCAATAGACATTTGTTCAAAGTTGGCTCAATGAATCCCGAAATCAAGATTTTTGTTTTACAGTTGTTGAAAATGATGCCTGCTCCTTCTCCATGCAAATAAAACCATTTTGCCACCATGTATCTTGCCCTTGAAGCCCTCTTGCAACCATGTATGGACTCAGCTTAAGGAAAAATGACACACAAAGGGTGGGGGACAGATGCAGCAGGACTGAGAATCAGAAAAATAAGGCTAGAGCCCTGATCAAACCTCACCTGAAGCCTATACCATCATAGTTTTCATTTTTATAAGTCTGTAAATTGTCCTTATTTTCTGAAGAAAGTTAAGATTAAGTTTTGTTTCCTGAAATCAAAATAACCAAAAATGAATGTATTCAAACCACTAGCAAATTGTTATATTTGCTTCCAAAACCATATATCATATCTGTTCACTTCTTAACATTAGCGCCACCATTACTTTCCTCATTTCAAGGTAATAGCCTGGGCTAGCATAACAGTCTCCATTTCATCTTCTTACACACACTGTTGGCTGCTCCAGGGTAGTTTCCACACAGCAGTCAGAGAGATTAGTTAAAAATGGAAATTGGATCTGGCTACTTTCCTGATTAAAACCTTTCAAAGACTTTAATTTGTTCTTAAAAAACAAAACGAATCCATCTTTTCTATCCTCCACCTCCCACCCATCCTACCTTGCAGCCCTGCTAGATGTAGTCCCTCCATCTCGTCTTGCTTCTCCTTGATTCCATCAGGAAAGAGCCACAGGTCTTTATATTCCTTGAGCAGCCCCGCTGTTTTCCATTAGCTATTCCCTCTGCCTAGAATGCTTTTCCCCCTGCCCTCCTCCTGATTGCCTTATTCTCATCCTTTAAGTCTGGGTTCAAATATCGCCTCCTCGGAGGTGTTTTCCTGACCACCCTCCCAGTCCCTTCCTATCTTATCCCTTCTCTCTCTCCTAGGGTGCCTATCACAATTTGTAATGATCTACTTTATACACTTACTTGTTACTAGAATGCAAGCTGCTCATGAGGACCTTGACTGTCTTATTTAAATAGTGTCCTGATTTATTCTTAGGTTCAATAAACATTCGTTCAATGAACACCCAAGAGCAGCTCAGCAAGAAACCTGTGGGAGGTGTTCCCAGAGCGCTACCCAGGGGTGGGCTGAGGGCTGGCATGGGGGGTCCATGGTTCTCCACAGTCAATGACACACCTTTAACATTGGTGAGAGAGACGGAATGAACACCCCAGTCAGTGGCTGGGACTTGAATACCAGGCAGCTGGGATCACGTTGTAGTGCGCTGCTCTGACCAAACACACCACACCTTTCGCGGCCTCCCCTTCACTTGGGAGCTTGTTAGAAATGCAGAACCTCGCCCCGACCCCACACCTACCAAACCAAGAGTCTGCACTTAAGATCCCGGGTGATCCTATGAATTTTATGGTTGGAGAAGCCAGGCTCGCTCTCCACCACCTCAAAATGCACTGTCTGCACTGATACCTGAAAATCTCTGAGCCGGGAAGCTTCCCCAGGCACTTATGACCTTAAGCAGTATGTTCAACCTTTTTATGCCTTAGTCTCTCAATTGCTTACAAGACCTGACTCTATTATCTTGTAAATGATATCTTGGTAATAAAACAAAAAACCTTGGGCTGATGATCTCCTGCTGGTCTACGATCTTTGGGATTTGGGGAAATAGTAAGAGAAAGATGAAAGCAAGCTATAGGATGAGATGGAGATAAGTAAAAATAAAGGACTTCTGGAGGAAGATGTGTATGTCTACGTGTGTGTATATATTCATGTGTATATATTATATATGCACATGTGTGTATATATCAATATGCACATGCACATTAATATGCATATGCCTATATATTATATATGCAAAGGCACATACATATGCATGTGTGTATATACTATATATGTCTGTGTGTGCATGGATAATATATGTACGGGTATGTGTATATATTAATATGCATACTTGTGTTGTATATGTATGTACATATATGCATCAGTATATAGATGTTATATGTGCATATAAAACAGCAGAGAATGGCCTCAGAGATGACTCAGTAAGTCTCAGCTAAATCACTCTGTAAAATGGATGTCCGTAACACCTACCCCCCCCATCAGTGGTTCTTAATCTTGGTAGCACATTAGGATCCCCTGGGAGCTTTTAAAAGTCTCCAGCTCAGCCAGCTCTTCAGACCAATTACATCATCGTCTCTGTGGGAGGGACCCAGACACCAGTAGTCTGTAAAGCTGCGCTGGGCTTCTTGAGCTCTAAGTGCACACAAATTACCTGGTGGGGGGTTGTGAAAAAGCACACTAAGATTTGGGAGGTCTGGGGCAGAGACTGAGAGTCTATATTTCTAACAGGCACTTGGGTGAAACCGTTGCTTCCGGTCCAGAGACCACACTCTGAATCACCGAGCCTCAGATGACGCAAATGTGCAGATGAGTGAGAGAACTGTTTCTAAGGATGTGCGGGGAATTAAATGAGGTAGTAGATTTGATGCATGCTGCATACAGTTGCCTCTCAACCTTCATAATTTTCCTATATACTCCTTTCTTGAGTGACTAATAAGAAAAATCAGGGGATAACAAGGAATGGCTGATAAGGTCCCTGATGGAGGGACTCAAATATCTGTTGACCATCCACCATGTGCTTTACATTTTATGCCAGCCCGTGACTCCATTTTGGTGGGCATGGAACAAACTCAGAAATAAGGCCCTTGCTCCAACTTGTTCACACACTGAATAAAAGGCAAATCCTGGATTCATGCCTCGGTCTCTCCAATGCCCACACTTAAGTGCTTTCCAAGCAGCCAGGCTGCCTCTTACCTAGAGGAGTGAAGGACTTGCATGTGTTTCCACAGCAGCAGAGGGAGGGGCAGCTGGGCTGAGGGTGCCTTGCAGGGAGATAATGGAGGCATTGTAGGAGCAGCTGGATAGATGGAGGAAAGAACAGGTGTGTGGTGTCTGGGCCAGGGAGCAGCTTACGAGGAGAACAGAAAGTTACCACAACCAAGAGGAGAGGGAATATTTAGGGATTATGATTTTGGCCTTCATCCAAGGCTTTTCCAGCACTCATGATCTTATGAACATTACCATCACCAAATGCCATTTACTGTACATTCCCGGAGGCTCAGGCTGCTTCTCTGAGCATAGTACTTAGAATGTCCTCCTGACCAAATCCTGTGTGCAGGAAGACTTGGGAGGTTTATATTTGGTAGACTTCCAGTGACTGTTCTGTAGGCAAAGAAAAGGGGGACTCTGTAGGGCCATCTGGGCGTTCTCTGGTCAATGGGCATGCAATTTTGTTCCCTTCAAGGAGAGATGGGGAATCACATCATCTGAGGTAGAAAACAGCTAGACATCAGGCTTCTGTACCAAGAGCAGAAAAGAAAACTTGCCTGAGATTCTGCAGGAATCAAGAATCACCCGTATGGCCTCACTAGGGAACTCCCAGTCTCTTCTGAGAAGCACCTCCAGAGCAGCAGCGGCAGATGAAATTTATCATTGAATTCGCACTGCCACCTTGTGGTAGAAGCTAAGCACTGCGTGGTCCTAACCTGCGAAGTATTTATGCGTATCAAATCTTTGCTTTTTCTCCTCATTTTCTTTTCATTTAGCTTAAATGACAGGACAGAGAATAATGATATTTACTGAGGTAAGGAAAATAATACTGAAGGCAGTTTGATGGGAGGGAGAGTGAACTTGTATTGGAGCAAATTGAACCAGGAGTGTCTCTAACAGGAAAAACAACAGAAATCCTATCAATTTCATGGCAAGGAGAAAGGTATAAATAAATGAGGCCTGTTACCTTTCTACTGAATTTGTTTCTCTATGTGAAAAATTTGGAAAAAGCTCCTTACTTTTAAGCAAAAGTATAGACGTAGTTTAAGCTATAATTAATTTATATTCTTTTTTTTTTCCTAATCAATCAATCACTCAGTCCCTTCCCTCCCCAGAAAAATTATTACAGTGGGGATTTGAGGAGGGGAGGGACGAGGCCAGGGACTGTACATCCCTATACCTCAGAGATAACTTGCTATTTTGTTTGTGACTTTAATTCAAGTCTGTTTGTCAATAGGCAGAGCCATCTTTCCCAGCAAGAAATGGGGTGGGGTGGGGGATATCATTCTACTGTACTTATATTTCCTTACAAAAATAAACTCTGAAGTAAATGGATCTGAGGGGGTGCCTGTGTGTCTCAGCCGGTTAAGCACCTGCCTTCAGCTCAGGTCATGATCCTGGAGTCCTGGGATGGAGTCCCCAAGTCGGGCTCCCTGCTCAGTGGGGAGTCTGCTTCTCCCTCTGCCCCTTCCCCCTTGTGCTTGCTTGCTTTCTCTCTAATAAATAAATAAATAAATAAATAAATCTTTTAAAAAATGGATCTGAGAGGGGGTAGGTGATCCTAGAAGACAAATTTTGTGCCTTTTAAATTGAATTTCATATAATTCCAGGTTCTGCAGAAGGGAGACTGGCTGGGTTCTCTGGATGCTGGTGAGCAGGTGGCAACAGTTGGGCACTCACTCCTTCCCTTCTGCTGTCATCTGTTTTGAACAATGAGCTTTGGTGTAACATTGTATTAGTCTGCTATGGCTGCTGTAACCAAAGACCACTGGCTGGGTGGCTTTAACAGCAGACATTTATTGTCTTACAGTTCTGGATGTAGAAGTCCAAGATCAAGGTGCCATCAGGGTTGTATCTGGGGAGAGCTCTCCTCCTGGCTAGCAGACATTCCTCTTCTCACTGTGTTCTCCTTTGCCTGGGGCTTATGCAGGGGGGTGGGGGGAGCACTCTCTAATGTCTCCTCTTACAAAGACATTAGTCCTATTAAATCAGGGCCTCTCCCTTATGACCTAGTTTCATCTTGATCATTTCTGTAAAGACTTTCTCTCCAAATATAGTCACATTGGGGGTTAGGGCTTCAACATATGGATTTTAGGAGGGGATGAAAACAGACTTTTGGTAGCGTCTGAAAGCCTCGTGCCCTTGTCAGAGACCCGCTCAGACTGAGATGATGAAGAGGAAGGTGAAATGAAGACAGGACGGGCCAGAGAGGTCTCCGGATTCACCCAGGCCTCCCCAGTGACAGGATGGCAGGGCTGAGGCCGCATCACTACGCGTGATAGCATGCACAGGGCTCTCTTCCCCCATAGGTTACATTTTTAATTTACTGGAGACATATAGGTTACCAAGTCAAGCCACAGAAACTTAAAGGAAAATCCAGAGTGGGGCTGAAATGCTCTGCACATTGAGAGTCAGTGGGGGACAATTCTACTGAAACACGGGACTAAACCAAGCATACAGAGACGCTCAGAGGGCATGCTTAATTTCCACAGAATGGGGGGAAGTTTCATTTTGATGTAAGATTTGCAAAGATTCTGAAGGAAACTTCTGGTAATGTTGATAACGCTGATGACTACGTCTGACTCCACTTGCGTGGACACAGCTGGACCGTAATCTCTACTTTTGAGCCTTCTTAGCCAGATTAGCACAGTTTTTACCCACAAAAGCTAGGAAGAGATAAAGAGGTGTGGACTTTTTCTGGGGTGACTGGAAAGGATCTCGGACCTGTCTCACCCCATCAGACCAGGGTCCGATACAGACACAGCATGTTTGCCACCATGTGGTCCAAGCAGGAGCTTGGGGAGAGCATGACAGCAACAGTGATGGATGGTGTGGGCTGGGGGACAAGGCTGGCATGTCTCCCAAAGCCAGTTGTGTCTGTGTGGGGGAAGCAGAGCACTGTCCCTACTAGTGGCACTGGAGGCACATACACACATGGAGGAAAGGAACAGGGTGGGTTGGTTGGGGGATAGATTGCTCAACCCATGCCTGGGGAGGCAGGAGAGTTGGGGGGGGGGTTGCTCACTGAAATCAATGAACAGAAAGGGGCCAGGAAACAAACACGTCAAGGAGACAGACGTAACTGATTTCTTCATGTGTTTTCCCAACTGTGGAAGTTCCTGACATAGTCTACAGTGAACATGGAGAAAATCAGCAGGCATTTTGAGCACCGTGAATGGGCCTTGGGGGGGCTCTGGCAGAGGAGGGGGAGCCCCAGAAGCTTCCAGGGCTTTGGGGGCTGTGTTCTAACTTTTTTTAGGTGCCGACTCTTCCAGGAAACAGCTCTAATTCCTCTCCCAGCCCGGTGCCTGTCCCAAGGGCTTGCAGGGAGGTGGGCGTCAGAAAGGACCCAGCCATCGCTTTTGTCCCTCTGGCCTGGGAGGTGAGTGGCTCCATGGAAGGGCAGGGTGGGTGCTGGTGGGTGGTGGCAAGGAGGGCAGAGGAGAGGCTCTGCACATAGTGTCCACAAGGACTTGAGATCCTGAAAGTGCTTTGGGACATGGGCAGTAAAGCTCAAAGGTGAAAAGGTGCCCTACACCCATTCCGTGGGTGAGAGGCGGGGGTGTAAATAGGCTTGGGGCTTCCCATAGGGCTTCGGTCATTCCCCATGGGGTGCTGCTTCAGCCCCTGCCGTCTCCTGCCAACCCAGTCCAGGGTGGACATGCACGGAGCCCACCTTCTCCCCTCTACACAAGCTTGGGATACAGGGCAGGAACTATGGGTGTCCTTGACCATGCCTGGCCAACCTGCCCCGCACCTCTTTGATCACAGGTAGGGGCAGAGTCTGTGTGGGGACACTGGCTACTCTCGCTGGGCATCTTCAGCCTTTTCATCTCCCCCCTTCTCTCTCTGAGTCTGGGTGTCCCTCCCTTCTCTTCTGTGTTCCCTTGTCCCACCTTTCGGGGTTAGTGTCTTTAACGGTGGAATGAAGGGTGGGTGCTCAGTAAAGACAGTTTAAGGACTCGTGGACTGTGGGGGAAGGGCCAGTATCTCTGGGCTCTGGACACTGTCACCTTTGTGGCCACTCACTCAGCCTGTGTGTGAACCCAGCTCAGGCCCCAGGACTCCCCCTCTCAGTTCCCACTGCAGGGCCTATGACTAGGAATATGACTGGTCACTGGATTGAGGCTGAATGGCTTCCTGTCTCTACAACACGCACGCAGCTCAGGGCATGGTCTAGAAAACAGGGCTGTGGGACAGCTGCTTCCCTCTCCATTTCACCTGGTTTTGCAAAATGACTGAGCCAGCCTCTGCGGAGTGCAGACTTCTTATGAGTCATGCTTACGTGACCTGATTTTC
This sequence comes from Enhydra lutris kenyoni, assembly GCF_002288905.1. NCBI lineage: Eukaryota > Metazoa > Chordata > Mammalia > Carnivora > Mustelidae > Enhydra > Enhydra lutris. The sequence continues at coordinate 36,057,582 of NW_019154096.1, read as the reverse complement.
CGCATCTGCAAAGCTGAGAGGCAGGTGCTGGCACACAAGGCCCCCGGATGCTGTCCTCGTGACCACCCTATCCTGTTTCTTCCCTGCTCAGCATCTGCAGGTTGAACTTTCATTTTCCCTGCATCCTGGGTGCCTGGGGCAGCCAGCTCTCCATCATCAGACCTTCTGCAGAACCCACCACCTCCCCGCTAACCACCTCCATTTCCCTCTGGGACAATGCCCCCCCCCGTCTGTGCACCTGCCACACATTGCCCCTGAAACGCTGACTCTGCTGGAGGTGCAGATGTCCATCCAGGAATGTGGACCCCACCACTGTCACAAACCCAGATGCCTACAGGCTCTGCAGGGAACATACAAGCTGTCACTGATAGAAGGGGACAAGCCCCGGGCAAAGGGCAGAGCTGCCCTGAGTTCTACAGACTGTCACCATGGAGCCTCCCCCAGACCTTATCTTCAGACATCTGGGCTTTTAAATACATTATCTTGATTTTTTAATGCTGGCAACTAAGCAGCATGCAGCCTGGTGGGTGCCGGCGGCTGTCAGTGAACACTTAATGCACCACGTGATGTTCTGGTCCCTTCTGCACGGTGAAGTCACCATGCTGGTCACCACCCCTCCCAAGCCGGGAAACAGATGCACACACAGACGCGGTCACTTGCACCAGATCTCAATTTAATAAGTGGCACTGGAACACTGACTGCCTGGGTGGCCTCCCATAAGAAACCAGGAGCTTTCATGCCTTTCTGTGTAAGACTCGGAACCCTGACAGCTGTTTTAGTGAAGTTCCCTGTGCATGGTGAGTATGCATTATCTTGCTTAAACCTCACAGCAGCCCAGTGAGACCTTATGTTACGGGTCAGGAAGCTCAGTTCAGAGGGAGTGACTTTCCCAAGGTCTCTCAGCCTCTGTTTGGAGGGCTGTGATGGAAACTCAAGTTTGTCAGGCTACAAAGTCCCAGGTCCTCCCATGTTGTCTGGGTGCTCTCTGAATCCCCCATGTCTTACCGAGGGCCAGACCCAACAGGGCCATCCCCGGGGGCGTGGGGAGGTGGGCGGTGAATGAGTGTCTGGAGCTTGGCTTCTGAGGTTGCTGGGCAGGACTCTGGGGCAGCCTCCTAGCAGGGGGCTCAGTCCAGGGTGTTGGGGGTGGGCCTGGGTCCGAGCAGCCCCCCAGAGAACCTCACCGGGTTCGGTCCTGCTCGCTTCTCTGGGGTGAGAGGCACTGCCAAATGCCCTTGTGGACCATCTCGCTGCCCAGGGCATAGTTGATGGCATTAATCGTGGGCACTGTTTTGGCAATGAGGGCAGGCACCTGTTGGGACAGAAAAGTTCAGGGAAGAAGCCTCACAGCCTCAGCACCTCTCCCTGGTCCCACTTGGGTGACCCCAGTCCCACCCTCACCCCTCACGCCACAGCCACCAGTTATCTGTCCTGGGCTGGATTCTGCAACTCCCAAGGCCTCCTTGACCAGTTGGCAGATGAGGCATGGAAGCACCCCCCTTCCCCCACCCCCTGCCTGAACAGCAGTCTCAGCCTTGGTCCCAGAGTGTGTCTGTCCCTGTCCTCTCATGTGAGACAACGTTAAGCAGCAGCCCTGTGTGGCCCCCAAGAGAAACAAATTCCCAGGGTGGTATGAGCGTTCTAAGGAAAAAGGAAAAGGCTACCAGGAGGCCAGAAAGCAGGAAAGAGAGATGGTGCAAGACAGAGAGACACAGAGATGGAGAGAGTTCTAACTCTGGGTCCGGGAGGGCTCCGTACCATCTGCAGCTTGGGGGAGATGGAGCTCACATCCACGATCGCTGCAGAGAGATACAGGAGGGCATAGGGGCCCCAGCCGAACAGCAGTGTCCTGGCCGGCAGAGTGGTGTTCACCTGCGGAGAGATGGTCACGGGAGAGAGGCGCTGACTTGCTCTAGCTGGGTGCAGCCCCCCACCGGGAGGGACCGGGTGGGCACTCAGCAGGGCGGGGCAGTGTGACCCAGCTGTGGGAAGGCGCTGAGCCTGCAGAGGAGCTAGGGGCCAGATGGACCTCTCTGGCAGGTAAGCTGTGTGACCCTAAACCTGTCATTTAACCTCACTTGACTTCAGTTGTCTTGTTTGCAAAAATGGTTTGATAATGCTTCACTTACCTGGAGGCAGGGACTAGGGGTTGGATAATGAGCTCCCTTCCTGGTCCACGCTCTTTCTGAGGAACTCTGGGCTCCATGAGTGTGGCTGGGTGAGCGAGGCTCCCCAGGCTGAGCTGCCTTCACAGCTCAGTCCCAGAACCCGCTCGCCATCAGCCTGCGGCGTCTGCAGCCACTTAGTGGATCTACCTGTCCCGGGTTCAAAGCGGCTTTGCAAGGTGTGAGACAACCCGGGGAACGAGCCCTGTGGTACCGCCGCTGGCCACAGGGAGGCGTACGACTTGCGATCTATTCTCAGGATGGAAGCTGCGGTTCCGGCTTCCCCCGCACATTCAGATGTTAAAATGCTGCAGCTGGAAATCAGTGCCTATTTTCTCTTTGCGTCTCCCTTTAACGAAGAAGGTGACTTAAGTTGGAAGAGGGCACATTTCTTTCATGAAATAAAAATATGTTCGTTGGGAGACATTTATTCTCTTGAATTGCCCCTCCCTCATTCCAAAAGAAAAGAAAAGAAAAGAAAAGAAAAAAGAAAAATGTGCTTCGCAGAGGCCGGAGGAGCACTGAGGCCTCAGCACCTCCGGAGACCGGCCTGCCCTTGACCGAGGTCTCCCTGGCCCATGCGCCGCGACCTCTGCTGATGCTGCGGGAACTGATGGTTTCACGACAGGCCGGGGAGGGGAAAAAAAGCACACCGGTGTGGCAGCCCTGTCTCCTGGCCGATTGAATTTCCAGTAAACGTGGCGACTTTGGGCACCCAGGTAGTGCTTGGGCGGGCAGCGCGGAAGACAGCCCGGAGGCGGTGAGGGGCGGGGGAGCAGGAGCCCAGAGCCACGCATGATTCCTGTCTCGGCCCAGCTCTCGGCCTCCCGCTGACTCTGAGCAACCTGGATCTCCGGCTAAAATCGATTTGTGCAGTCCTTTTCCAATTCACAAGGAAAAAAAAAAATAATGTGGCAGATTAAGTGTCTCAACAAAGATTGAATGTTTCTTTTATGCACTATGACCAATTGTGTCATGGAGTCCCAGGCCTGGGTTTGATGCAATTCTGTTATTACTAGCTTCCGGGCTTGTAGCTGGTTACTTAACAAGCCCTTATTATAGCCTCAATTTTCTAGCCTGTGGCAAAGTGATAACAAAACCTTCTTTAGAGAGTAGTTGCAAAGATGGAATGTCATCATACACAGAAAAGTAGTATTAGTATCTGATTTTTTTTCCTTTGAAACTTGGGTGCTTGTTATGGCTCATCTGCTAGAGATTGTCGAGGGGACAAAAGAAAATTGTGGAAAGGGACTAATAATGCAGAAATTCAGGAACGGCCAGGAGGGCTTTTTTTTTTTGAAGGATTGTTGTTCTTGGACAAATATGCTTGCAGGTGTGATTTTATGTTCTGGAAAACAGTCTGTGATTAAACAAAACATCTTGGAGCAATTTAAAAGGAATATTTGAAAAGTATGTCATTTTGGGCCTACCCCCAAGTCCTTGGGAAGAATGAAATGTGACAGCATGAATGGGGTCTGGCAGGGTGCCCTGACTCTCAAGGTTCTGAGGTCTGGTAAGTCTGAGCAGTCCTGACCCTTCCTCCCGGATCTTGGCAATGCCCAGCAATGGGGAGGGGACATTCCTGACCCAACAGCCCAAGCTCTGTGAACGTTGAATTTTTTCCTGATCACTGAAAACACAGAAAACCCCTAACAACTGTCTCTCACACCAGTCATGTTCCTTGAGAGGGACAGAGGGATTTCTTCCTCTCCGGCACTGATCCTCACCTGGAGGTGGCCCGTCTTCCTGAGTTTCTGCTCCATGAGCTGATATGATATGACTGTGATGAAGAGAGGCAGGAAGAAGTTGAAAAAGGCCATGGTGAAGAGGAAACTGATGAAGTTTCTGCAGGCAGAGGGGGTAGAGGAGTCAGGGTCATCTCTGGGGATGGGGGGAGGTCAGCTGCCCTTGAAGGAGTATTAGCCTTCGCCCTAGACAGCCACATATGAGGAACTGTTCTCATCAGACAAAAGCTCTGAGTGTGGTCGCCCCAGCGTCCCACACAGACTCCCCTTAGAGACAGGGAGCCACTAGGTCCTTCTTGAACTTGCCTGTAAGAGCCAGAGGGCTGAGATGAGGGGGAGTCCTCCTTCAACTTTCTGTTGGGCAGTTCAGGTACTCAGGCCTGCTTTCTGTATATGCCCCGAGCATGGAGAATAGGACACTTCAGTTTGGAAAACACGTTTACCAAGTGGAAGATAGGTCAATGGACCAAGAGGAAGGATCATTCAAGGAATGCTTCTGGCACAGGGACTTGAAAGGGGTCTGGAGATGACAAAGAGACTGGACAGTGTCACTGAAGAAATCACTGAAAGGACCACAGGAGAGTCTGGGGTTCCAGGAAGGGTCATGGGAAAGTGGGAGGGCTGATCAGGAACAGGTGGGAGTCCCAGGAAGGTAGACTCCCATTCTGTGAAGGGAAGACTGTTTTACCTTGGTGCTGCCCAGTAGGGAGGGGTAGGAGGGAAGGCTGCCAGAGAACTGGACACTGGCTGGGAGGACACCTGTAGGGAGTGCCCTGGAAGGACAATTGTACCAGACTTGGGGTCTCAAGCAGGTTTCACCTGGAAAGCCTGTCATCAGGGGCAGGTAGGTCATGAGTAGACTTGTAAAGCAGATGAATGCAACATGGCTCTAGTAGAAGAAAGAGTGGGGCTGGAGCCTATGCAGCTCCTCCCCAAGATGTCCCCTAAAGGGTCTCTCTAGGCCCTGGTGTCTCCAGAGCCACATGGATGGGGCAGTACTGGACACATGCTCCATGACGGTGGGGGCCATCATGCATCAATCTTGTCTCTCTAGGGCTTGGCCCAGGGGTTGGCTCACAGCAGGTGCTCAGGAAACTCAAGAACTAAACTCTATGCCAAGGAGGTCCCTCCCAATGCAAAGACCTTAACATTCTTTGTACTGAACAAAGGACACAACTCCCTTAAGAAACTTATCAAGTCGGAGCTGGAACAGCCTGGCTGCACTGAAGATGGCAAAGGGGTCATGGCACTCAGTGACTGCTGACTGTGACTCAGTGACTCACACAGGCCAACAGCTCACTGGGTAATACTCCTTTTGGGGCACAACTTTATATTTGTTATTATTTAATTATTTGCATCACATGCCCATCACTTGTCTGGCTTGCAGAACGGGCTTTCCCTAGTCCCACTGTCCACTTGCAAGTGGGTATCATGACCAAGGAGTTGAGATTATCTGGCACATGTTGACATTTCCCCATGTGGATTTTCAGCTGTGACACTGTTGTTGTAAGAATTCAAAGCAAAGATTCCCAAGGAAGGGAGCCTTGAAGCTGCTCCTCCCACCTCACCTGTCCCCCCGGGAGTAATCCAGGGTGCAACACGTTCCCAGAGGCTCGTAGTCATAGCGGCCCCAGCCCAGGAGGGGCAGTGCTGCCCAGAAGGCAGAAGACAGCCACACACAGATCACCAAGGAGATGGCCGTGTCCCATGCCAGTTGGCTGCCTGCATGGGAGAGAGGAGGTGGAGGAGGGTGGAGAGGAGGTACTTGCTTGGTGGCGTGCCAAAGAATGGACTTCATGGTCACACAGAATGTTCCTAAATCCTGGCTCTGATGCTCCTAGCTTAGTGCCTCGGGCAAGTTGAAAGTTTCTCTGAGCCTCCATTTTCTCCTCCACAAAATGGGAATGATAATCCAGGTCTCAGAGGATGGTTATGAAGAATAAAAGAGATAATGGGTGGCGAACATCTCCTGGGAGACATTCTATACCACCTTCTTTAGAGCACAGAGAAGGAGGGAGCAGCAAAAAAAAAAAAAAAAAAAGGTATGCCTCCCCAAGTCAACTAGGGAAGAAACATGGGCAGTGCAGTTCAGGTAAGAGTCACAGGGAGGGAGGCAGAAGTCTGGACTTACCACGGTCCTTGGCTGTGGCTCAGACACAGGCCACTGTCCCGCTTCCAGGATACCTTCTGAGGAACTGGGGTGCCATCTCAGTGCTGATGGCAGGGGCTTGGTCCCAACATTATTTTTTCATGTGACCAGTCCCACTGACCTGACCTCCTCCATGTCCCCTCCTCCCACGCCCCTCTCTGTAGCAGCCTCCTCCAGCCCTTCCCTATCCGGTGGTTCCTCCTGGTCCTGGCTTCAGAAAGCTTTTCCCTTGCACCTCATCTGTCTGTGGTTTATTTGTCATGTTCTTTTGTGGACAAGGCCCCAGGGCAGAGGGCAGGTCTCCAAGTGGGGTTTGATCCACAAAGAAGAGCAGATCTATACCTTCCCGCATCTGGACACTGCTTCCCCGACAACAGCCCTGGAGGCAGTTTGCTTGAATGTGTCCTCCTGCTATGGACTCAGTGTTTAAGCCTTGACCAAACTCCTGTGTGGAAGCCTTCCCCCTCCCTGCCCCCCCATGTGATGGCATTCCAGGAGAGAATCTTTGGGAAGTAATTAGGTCACAAGGGTGGAACTCCCATGATTTGATTAGTGCCCTTATGTGAGAAGATACAAGAGAGATGATCTCGGGGTGCCTGGGTGGCTCAGTTGGTTAAAGCCTCTGTGTTCAGCTCAAGTCATGATCTCAGGGCCCTGGGATCGAGCGGGGAGCTTGCTTCCCCCTCTCTCTCTGCCTGCCTCTCTGCCTACTTGTGATCTCTGTGAAACAAATAAATAAAATCTTTTAAAAAAAGAGATGATCTCTCTTCTCCATGAGGTGACACAGCAGGAAGGCAGCTGTCCGCAAGCCTGGAGGATGCCAGAAGCCAGCCATGCTGGAACCCTGATCTCAGACTTCCAGCACCGAGAAACTAGGAGAAATCCATCTCTGTTGTTTCAGCATCCATGTATGGTATTTTGTTATGGCGGCCCAAGCTGACAGAGACACCCCTCCCCCTGACTGGGACACAATGATTAATAGTTACCATAACTGATGTATTGCTCTTTTGGCTTTGGAAACAGATGACCACGGTGATATGTCCAGGGTCATCCAGTATGGAGTGGATAAGCTCACAGACACCCACCTTCCCCCTCCCCTGCTTTCATATTGTTCCACGGTGCCCTCCAGCTTAGGAGAGGCTTTGCTCTAGGGACTCCAGAATAGGGATCAACTGCTCTATACTGAAGAAGAGAAGTGTGTTGCTGTCCGAGGAGGTGTGCATTGTGTATGTGCATGTGTGTGAGTGTGTATGTGTGTATATGTGTGCATACAGTGGTCTGAGGGCGCCTTGGGGGCCAGACTGGGATAGGAGCAGCAGGAGAGGAGCTCTGAGGTCAAGTGGGGCAAGTGAGACTCACCCACCTCTAGAAATGATAATCTTATCATTTCTATCAACTTTCTGGCCTGGGGAGAGGTATGTGACTTTGTCGAGGGTGGGGTGGGGTGGGCTGTGTATGTTGGGGGGATGGCGGGGTGAGAGCAGAACTTCAGATTCCAAAGGGGCCTTGCCCAGGGCTTCAGGCCATGCTGGCCACAGCCACCACAGCAGGCTCCATGCCAAGAAAGCCACAGGTTGGGATGTGGAGCCCAGGAAACAAAAGTAGTGAGTGACGTGGGAGGCATCCCGGCCATGCCCAGTGCCTGCTCTGCCTCTCCTAGCTGGGTGACCTTGGGGAAGGGCTTAACTTCTCTGAGCCCCCACTTCCCAGGCTGCAAGTTGGGGTTTGTGAAAAGGGTTAGCAGACTCACAGCTCCCCGAGGTCTGTTCACATATCCCTGGTGGGGAGCAGGATTCTAGACGGCCAGTGGGTGAACATGTTTTTAAATTTTAATGTGTACTAAAATTGCAAGGACATTAAAGTTGTGATTTCAGAGACATTGTTTAGGATGAGACTAGAGCAGATGTTTGTGTTTTTTTAAATGAATAGCTTTTAAGAAAAAAAATCAAGTAAATAACAGAGCGGGTGGTACTGTGACATAGCCAGTTATGAAGGTGGTATTTGACAGTGCAGCTTGGGAGATCTGGGGCTGCGCTGGTCTTCATGAAGCCCTGAGATGGTGGAGGCCCCACGGAAGTGTGAGGTGCAGGGATACACACCCACTACACACACACACACACACACACACACACACACACACACACATAGTCTCTCTGCCCCACAACGGGGCCCGTCTGCAAGGCCATTTCTGTATCTATGACCTTAGTTGATTTTCAGAATAAAACTGGGAGGTTGCTTATAAAACTCTGCTCTTAGAGGAGACAGAGGTTCAGAGAGGACTCCTGATTTGCCTGATGCTGCATTGACATTCCAGCATGGGCCTGGGGCACCTTTCCTGTCCGCTCTCCCTGCCTCCTTCCTTTCCACATACTTATAGACACTCAGGCCCACCTAGTCTCCCCTGGACTGGGAAACACAGAGCAGACCTTTGTCCTGGTCACCCTCACCGCACAGACGTCCCTCCCTCTGGGAGCACCAAGACTTACGCATGCAGTAGTGGTGATAGCGCCCCCAGGCGACAGCCGCGGTGCTGCAGATGCTGGCCAGCGCTGTCACAAAGCCCTGGAAACCGTGAGCCTGGCAGCCATCGGAGCCATAGGGCCAGCTCCTGTGGGAGACACCGGGGCCGGCGACCCCTTCCCTCCGTCCCTGTCCTTCTCCCACACCTGCCCCTCAGGAGCTTGGAGGGCCCCCTCCTGAATGTTGGCCCGGGTCCCCAGAAGAGGGCTTCATTGTCTGTTTTTCCTACATGGAAACAGGGGCCCTAGAGGTCAAGTCCCTGGGCTGACCAAGTGAAGCCCAATGCAAACTTCCTGGACGCAGTGTCCTTCTCTGCAGCTCAGACCAAAGGGTCTTTCTGTGTGGTCAGAAGCCTTCGGCAAAGGAAATGGGACATTTCGGGAAGAGAGCCCATGCCTTTATTCTACCGAGAGGAAAAATTTAGGCTCAGAGAAGAAGAGGTACTGAGCCAAGGTTAGACAGCAGATGAAGGCAAGGTCAGAGGGGAGACCCCCAGGGCTCCCCGCTCTCAGCCCCAAGGGCCAAGCAAATGTAAAAACTTCTACTGCCTCCTCCCGGAACCTGGAAGGGGCAGGAGGAGATCAGGACAGGAAATCCTCACGGATCGCGACCCCACAGCCTGGTCAGCCCTGAGCACGCACACTCAGGTGGGCTCCAGCTTTCATTTGAGTGCCTGGAACCGGAGCAGTTTCACTTAAGAAAACAATTTGTAAACACCCGACACTGTCTTGAAAGATCTTGGTTTGCACCTAAGGAGGTTTTAGACACTTGTGTTTGTAAAAGCAACTGCATTTTGACGTCTGTTGGGCTTCTTGCGTGCCACACATCATTTTCACTTATTTCCACCTAATATCAAGTGAATACTTCCAGCCACCCTTTGAGCTGGAGAATAATATTCAACTTACGGCAGAAACCAAGAGATAGCCAGCACTCACATCGAGGCAGCCTGTTTGCGGAACCTGTGCCCTTCATCCCTATAGTCTGCCAGGTCTGTGGGTGGGTTTTGAGCAACTCCTGTGCTCCAGAAATCAGCCGTAGGTCTTCAGGGATAGTGTGGAATTCGGATTTAGCCTCGTACTGCCTGCCCACCTGGTCCCCTACTGTTTTCTATAGGAGGGGAAAATGCCTCTGGCTTGGCTGCCCGGTGCCCAGTGCCCAGTGCCCAGCGGTCAGGCCCCAGGGGGTGGGGGGAGCTAGTACCGGCGGAGGCTGGCTGTGGCTGCAACGAGGGCGTTCAGGCTGATCCCAGAGTCTGCCAGAGCCAGGCTCAGCACCAGCAGGTGGGTAGGGGTCCGCAGCTCTGGCATCTTGCAGAAAGAGAGGATGGTGAGACTATTGAGGCAGAGGCCGGTGAGCGCTGGAAAGAAGGGGGAGGCAGGTGTCAGGGCTGGAGAGGCTGACTGGGGTCAGAACCAAGGGTCTGGGGTGGACGGAGCCTCAGCCTCCTTCCCCTTCATGCTCAGCAATCTTGTCGGTGCAGCTCGTCAAAGATATCTGAGAAGCGCTGGCTCTCAGATACCATCGGCCATAAGACGCATATCCTGCCTCCTCCTGACTCAAAAGTAAGGAAGAAAGCAATAAGGTGCAGTGCGGTTCATGCGCAGTCACTCACAGCTGCTGACGCTTATCTGCTCAGGGGACTGAGAACTTTCTTTGGGTCCTCCTGCTCAGTGTTCACCTGGATGCTGTCCTCTCCATGTGCAGTTGGGAAACAGGCTTAGAGTGACTAGTTGGCTTGCCCTAAGCACACAGCTAGTGAGTGTGGCAGAGCTGGGACCAAGACTCACATCTGTTTAATTCCAAAATGCCACTCCGAGGGCCGTTCAGCAACATTAGGGAGAGCCGGGAGAAGGGTCTGAGTTTTGAGCTGGGGTCTGCCTGGGACAGCAGCCGGTGAGGTGGGCTGGAGGGGGGCAACCTTAGGCAGCAGGCAGACCAGACCTGGAGCTCTCACTTGCTGTTCCTTTAGGTCTCTGAACCCTGGCTTCCCCATCGAAAGGGAGGAATGTTTACTGGGAGGACAGGGTGTGGAAGAGCATTCAAGACAAGGGGAACAGCATGTGCAGAGACTTAAAGTGGTAAAGTTTCAAGGTATGACTGAGGACTGAGAGGGTTGCTGGATTGTAGGGTTCCTAGAAGAGAGGAAGAGGGGCAGGGGCCCCAGACAATGGTGTCCAGGGCCTTCGGGACGAGACTAGTGGCTGCCACTCCCTCCCCAACGTCAGTTCTCCTTGGGGGAGGAAACAGTTTGACAATCTCTCTGGTTCAGATGTGAACAAGGGCTGCATTCCTGATTAACAGTTGTGAACTGACCCAGCACCAGGTCTCCAGGGTCAACTCTGGCCTTGAGGAGCATTTGAGGGATTCTGGGCTAAGATGGGCCCCTCAGGAAGTTAGGCAGCCCCTGGAATGGAAATGCTTAGAGCTGGGGAATGGAGATGATGGGAGCAATGTGGAGATGGAAAGGATGGGGGCAAAAGAGATTAAATCCTGAGTGTCTGTCGAGGCTAGACCTTCGCACCCATGACCCCTCCTAACCTTCAAGATCACTCATGTGGGGTCCAAGAACCTGGCTGACTTGGTTATAGTCATGTGGAGAGCAGGTGACAGAGCTGTCTGTCTCCAGAGCCTGCCAGAGGCCTGAGCTTACATGAGATTCTTAGCAGGATTTTCAGGGAGTAGGTTAAACTTTAACCCAGCTGGGGGGACAAGAAAAGGCCTGGGCCTGGTTCTTGCTTATGTTCTGGGCAGACTCTCTGAGCCCTGCTGCTTTCTCTCAGCTCCCAGCCTGCATCCCATAGGTGCACCCATCAGAAGCCCCATGGGTGTAGGTGTAGGGTTTGGGTGTAGGGTTTGGGGACAGAGGAGTAGGGTTTGGGGACCTCTGCTTGTCAGCTCCATAGCTGTGGCCTGAATCTGGGAGCCCACTGGGTCCCCGCTCCACCCAGGCCGTTCCTTGCTCACCTTCTACCAGCAGCACCGTCCCCACAGCCAACACCTCCAGCTCCCCGAAGCCGGTGGGTAGGGACCCAGATTCTGCCATGCTGGGCCCTTGTCCCTGCCGCCCAGCTCCTCTCGGGCTCTCTAAGCCAGGCCCCACCTTTTAAAGGGCCATTCCACGTGCAGGCACATGCAGGTGATTATGCTAGGCCTTGGGCTCCTTCTTGCTGCCCCTGCCCTAAACTGTGCTTTTGGCCCAAGTAGAAGGAACACATTCATCAGTTGGACAGTGCAGCCTTTGTGAAGCTGGAATGGACCCCTTTATCATTCATTTCAGCCCAATCGGGCAGGATTAAGTTCCCAGAATCCAAACGGTTGTGGCTGAGAGCCAAATTAGAAAAGAGTTGCATAACCAAGGGAGGGGTGGGGAGCAGAAAGAGGGATTTGAGCGGCAGCTGTCCCTGAGAATTGGTTCCGGGCCAACCCTTCCCCGGCATGTGTGTCCTCACAAGTGAAGGGTAAAGGATGATAATTGGCAAGCCAGTGTTGTCGTAGAAAGAATCCCAACAGGGACCAGTGACGGAGTTTGTGGTTCAGAACCTGCCATTAACCAGCTAGGTACGCTGGAGTGGGACCACCTGGGTCTTCTCAGTTTCCTCCTTTGCAAGGTAAACAAACATGTTTGGGGAGCCTGGGTGACTCAGTGGGTTAAGCCTCTGCCTTCAGCTCAGGTCGTGGTCTCAGGGTCCTGGGATCGAGCCCCGCATCAGGCTCTCTGCTCAGTGGGGAGCCTGCTCCCCTCTCTCTCTCTGCCTGATTCTCTGCCTGCTTGTGACCTGTCTGTCAAATAAATTAAAAAAATCTTTAAACAAACAAACAAACAAACAAACATGTTTTCCCACGGCCTGCATAAGTCTTGGTGGAAGAATACATCATGCATATGGCCTCTGGGCTGCAGCTCCCAACTCCCACAAGGCATTTACTATACACAAGCATAAAAATCTCCCAAGGCATGAGCTTGGCACAGCGGGGCTGCTGTCTTAGCGGCCTCTCAACCTGCTGAGAGCTTTGGCTCTTACAGATGAGAAGTTATGTGTTGGCCAATGGTGAAATTGATATGGGGAAATACTGATCTAGAGTGATTTCACTCATTTTCAGATAAAGAAACCAAGACCCAGAGCTCTATCAACAATATAGCTAATGTTGAGGCCCTGCTAAGAGCCAGACTCTGGGCTAATTGATCTGAGGATGATTCCTACAGCAACTCTATGAATTAGAGACAATCATCCTTTGCATTTCCTGTGAGGAAGCAGGTTCAAAGCAGTTCAGAATTGACCTGAGGTCATGCAGTGATTTGTGAATGAAGCTGAAACAAAGCCCCATCTCCTGTCCCCGGACTCTGGGTCAAGCAGCTCATTCTATCCCACAGATGTTCATTTCCCATGCTTTTCCTGCTGTCAGTCCCCACTTAATCAAGCCCAACCACCCAGCAGGGCTGAGCAGACCACCCATATCCTCCCGGAAAACTTTCTTCAGATAACCCAGTTACCCCCTTTTCCTAATTTCTATCTTGCATTACTGGTTCATACATATGTCAGGTTTTTTTCATGCCTACAAGATCACAGAAGACTTCAAGGGACAGGGGAAAGCAGGACATGGACAGGAATCAAGGGTTGAGCTCTGTTAGGCCAGAGAGAGAAGGGAAGACATCCCCAGCTGAAGGTGGGAAGGGCAGAGATGTGGGAATAGTAAGGAGTGCTCTTCTTGGTTTTGGGAGGAGGAGAGACAGGTGGGAAGCAGTGAGAAAATCATATTGGCTAGGTTGGAAAAGAGGAAGAGAGGGAAACCAACATTTCCTGGAAGCCAAGATTGTCAAAAACAGACCTGGCACAGAGCTAGGCATTTCATGTGTGCGCTAGGGTCCTAGGTATCTGCTTGGTCATACCTCACTGGTCTAAGCCTGCCTAGGCCTATAGGTTGGAGGAATTGGGAATCTTCTGGAAAAGCTGAGGGAACCAGGAAGGCCATGCCGGACCAAAGAGCAGAGCTTTGGGGTCACAAGTGAAGAACGAATGAGCAGAGGGTGATGTCTATGATGCGACGAGGTAGTGATGAAGTTCTAGAACCTAGATGAGGTTCGGTGGGCTGAGGTCCAGAGCCGATGACCAAGGAAAAATTCTTGAGACATCTTTTGGTGCAAAATGGTGGCTTATTAAAGCACTGGGACAGGACCCGTGGTCAGGAAGAGCTGCTGCCCTGGGTTGTGAGAGATGGCAGGTTAGGTACCTTGCGGTCGGGGGGGGGGGGGGGGAAGGTGAGGGGAAAGGAGGTTTCAACAGAGTTTTCATATGCTAAAGAGGGCCTACAAGGTGCCCAGATACCGGAGGACTAGCGGCTTGATCAATGTTATCTTTTGGCCAGCCATTAATGTCAAGATAGTTGGGAGATTCCTCGTGGGATGTCACAATCCTGCTATCAAGCGTCTTTGTTAGTGAGATTTAGGTGCAGAAGAGATTTAACTATACTTACATTTCCTTCTACCTCAGCCTCCTTCAGTTTTGTTTATGGAGGGAAGGGTGACATTAGGGCTTGAGGAACTGAGTTATTTGCCTCTGGAAATTGTGCTGTGGATAAGGTAACTTCTTTGTTTGTAGATCTCTAGGACATTTGTAAACCAAGGGAGACTCCTGTCTTGTAGGATTGTGATTTCTGCAAGTTAACTCTTTGTTTCTTGCTTACGGCAGTCAGGGGTGCCTGAGGAATGTCACACACATTACCGAGGGGAGCGGGTGGAGAGGGGGTGCAAGGTGCCAGCTTTTGCTTTGTCCTCAGCCAGCCTCCTGCTCCCTCATCAGTAAGAGGCAGGCAACAAGTAGCAAAAACTCAAAGTGCTTTCTCTAAGAAGTCCTGAGGTCCTGCTCTGGGACTTTGCTCAGAGTATGATAACCAGAGGAGAGGGATGCTCTCTGCCTTCATGCAGAGACACCTCACACCTTTGGCATTGATGGCGATGCCCACAAAGGCTTGGTTTGGACAGTGTGTTCTGACACTGGATGTCCAGGGGGCATTCAGGGAGCCAGCTGTTCAGCAGAGTGGGAAAGTTCACGACACCATAGGACATGCCTCTGCGGTGTCCCCCAAGATCTCTGAATCTTTCCAATACCTTTAGGAGCAAGTGCTTGTAAGTACTAGTGAAACTGAGTACTTACAACTTAGGAGGGGGCTTCTATTCCCATAGGCCTTCAAAATCTGGGAAACATGGGGTGTTGATTATTCACAACCACGTGGGGTAGAGTAATATTGCTTCCCTTTTTCAGATGATGAAGAGATTATGTAACTTATCCTAGTAAATGGGTAGAGCTGGGATTTGAACCCTCACCCTTGAGCTGTCACGGGAGAGAATTTCCAGTGGACCTTATCAGAAGCCAGGTCTGTCTTCACCTTCTCTAAGCCCAGGTACCCAGGCAGGGTCTTTGTAGCCCACAGCCTGGCTGGCATGGGGTGACCTTGCAGGTGGAGAGCCAAGCTGGCCAGTCCAGGAGCCACTTGGCCCTGAGTCGCTGCCCACCCGCCCCACCTTGCCACTCCCTGGCCTCTCTGGGCCTGGGGCTGTTGCTACCGAAGAGGATCCCTAACCCTCACCCTCAGGAATGGGTGATTCCAGGAGCTATAAGCCGCTAAGTGCTGTGACCAGGGCTCCCCTCCCTAATCCCCGGTCTGTCCCTGTTTATCCGATGGCCTCAGGAGGGGTGTGGAGGGAGCTGATGAGCCAGTGGGCAGCTGCTGGGCTTCCTGGGCCAAGACGACAGAGCAGTGCAGGGTAAGGCCCCTGCCCGGGCTACAGAGGAGCCAGGAGCCATGAGGGTGGCAGTGGGCATGCTCTGGCTCCTGGCCCTCTGGGGGCACCCCCAAGCCCAGGGCTCCTGCCCGTCTCAATGCAGCTGCAGCCTCCACATCCTGGGTGATGGCAGCAAGGCCAGGTATGGCATCAGGTGTGGGGGATGGGTAGCCTCCTCCCCTCGCCCCCCTCCCCGGGTCCCTGTAGCATTTCGGCTGGGTTGGGAGGCCTGGATGCAGGGTCCCCAGAACATGGCTGGGTGAGACCTCCATCTTTGGGCCCTTGAGACCCAGGTGTCCAAGGGGGCTGGTCTGTTCTGCATTGTCCTTCAGCCAGCAGGGCATGGGAAGTACCAAGTCCCTTTACACATGGGAGTGGGGGTGGGGCACCAGTGTGCCCACTCCAGGAAATCCTTCCTGAGTTCTCTTCCAGGATCCTGGTGGTGAGGAACCCTCTGCAGGGCAGGGGGGTCTCCCCCTTACCTCTTTCTTTTCCTCTCTTTCCTTTCTTCTTCCCATTCCACCATCCTCCCTATATCTCCCAGCCCCTTTTCTCCTGGGCCTCTTCCATTCTCTTGCCTCACCTCCTGGGGGTACACAATCACATCCCAGGTATTTCATACCACCCCGCCCATAATGCGACCACCTGCCTTCTGCTTTCTCCACTTTGGGCTCCTCTGGCCTAGCCTCCAGAAGCCTTGGCCTCAACCCATTTCTTTGGTCTTTTGGAAAGGCCAGGAATCTCATTCCATATAGGCAAGCACCCCTCCATTCTCAGCCTTTTCTTTCATTTCCCTAAGCCCCCCTGAGCCCTGAGAGTACCTCCATCCTCTCCTCCTCCACTTCCATGGGATGTTCCAAAGCCCCTGTGATCTGTGAACCCTTGCTCTTCCACCATGGGCCACTCTCCTTTTTCTCTCTGGTCGTCTTTACACCATCTTTTCTCTGATATCTTCCACTTACCCACTAATGACCATTGCATTTCCCAACTTGCTCAGGGATTTTAGCTCCTGGCACAGGGTCTTTCCTAACGTCTTTTCAACATCCTGGAATTGTATTCTCCTTTTCTTCCTTGTTTTAGGTGGCTGCTGGGAGCCATTGAGGTTTCTGATCAGAGCAGCAGGTTATCAGTGTGACCCTTACAATGATCCTGGCAATGCATGTTGGGTTGATTGGGTGTGAGGGGATGGAGTGAATGGAGAGGCATTTCCATGAAAGGATATCCATGTGGTCTGAAGAACAAGAAAAGCTCCATTCTTGACCCAGGTCTCTGATGTTCCAACCCATATGGATCATTAGATATAAGGATCCTCTCCCCAAGGAAAGCCAGAGCAGAGCCCTGAGCAGGCCAGGAGATAGCCCACAGTGCAGGACAATGTGACCAGGGTGAGGAAGAGCCTCCCCTGCCCACCGAACCGCAAAGAAAGCACAGGGCTCGACGTCACACAGCATCAGTGACAGACCTGGTCATAGAACCCAGGGCTTTAGGTCCATATCCAGATCTCTTCTCATCTGATGATGCTGTCATGGGCAGGGATGAGGGGAGAGCACCCCCAGATTAACTTTAGGATTGAAAATAAAATTCCAAGGTCACTTTCCAGGGCCCTCAATGTCAGCCAGTGGCCATCCCTCCTCTGAAGCCGGAGCTCATCAGTTCTACCTGCCTGACAGTCCCATGACTGACATGCGCAAGCCCACCTGCCTATTTTGTCCTAGGAGGGCAATGATGCCGTGAGAGGCTCTAGGGACCCTGAGGTCCTCAGTGGCCACAGGCACGGATAGCGCAGTCAGGGGGAGGCTCCTCTTGTGTTCCAGATGTCTTCTTCAGCTTTCCTCCAACCAGTGCCTGTCAGAGGGGTCAGTCCTTATACCTGAGCTGCCCATACTCCCTGCCCATCCTCCATGCTCCCACATCATGAACATGGTGTGTGCACTCTTGGTACTCTTGGCTACTGCACTTTCCTAGGGGGGGTCCGTTCTGGGCACCTGGACAGAGGGTGTCACCATGTTCTTTAGGCCCAGTTTGCCCCATTAGATGTGCTACTGGCCTGTGCTGGCTTCTTAATGATTTCTTTGATTCTTCCCTTGATGACATGTTTTCATGTTTTCCTACCTTTCAAGACATGTTATCCCACCACCACCTTCCTCCCACCTACAACAAGACCTTCTTCCTTGCAGCATCCAAACCTCCATTATCATTAAAAATACCACAGCCTCCAGTGTTTTTTCTTCCTTAGCTGGATTATAGGCTATATGGGGACAGGGACAGAGCATCAGTGAGTTGGCTATTCTCATGAATCTCTACAGCACCCATCACTCAGGAGGGGGACCATGTATAGCTCAGGAATGTGAGTGGGTGGGAGTCACTGTGCCTTTTGTGGACACCACTGACCAAAAAAAGCCAACCAAGTCTAGCCAGCGGACTTTGAGCGTTCAAGCTGAGCTGATGGATGCTGGCAGAGGGTGCTACCCTGGGAAGGCTACAACGAACAATGCGTTGTGACATTATTACAGTAAGAGAACCAACTCGCCTAGCAAAGCAAACCATGACTCCTGTCCCCACCTCCTCCCCTGTGAGCCGAGAAGCCCTCCGGATGGAACAGGCTGGACAAGGGCTGAGTCCCCCAAGGAGTTTTATCTCCTTGAGAATCTTCCCCTCTTTATCTTATGTGACTGTGCTGCTCTCCAGGATAGCATGCAACACAGCCTTGAACGGCAGGCTGTTGGAGGGCAAGCCTTGCTTCCTTTTCTCTCTCTAGCCTCTGCTTTATTGTTAAATTTAATAGAACAAGGTTTAGGATGTCGCTTTCTAGGCAGAGGGATCGTTGCAAGGAGCTTGCAGTGCTGGGATGCCGAACTTTGTGATAGCGTCAATAAATAGCGTGGCACTCCGGCAGGTGACAGATATGCAGAGTGGGTACACAATGTGACCTCATTTGATCCCTGAAACCACCCTGAGAGGCGGAGTCTGTTACTGGAAACTGAAGAAATAGAAGTTATACAATGGATTCAAGGACACATAGCCCCAGGCAGATAGCCTAGATATGAATCCAACTGCTGAGCCCCAAAGTCCCAGCTCTTAGAGGCCTTCATCATCTTGTGGTCCCTGAGTCAGGGCAGTCCTGAAGGACCCGGTGTATGGCTTCCATTTCTGACGCCCACTGAGATAAATTATATATATATATAAAATGTTATAATATTATATATAATATATAAATATATAATCTATATTTATATATATTTAATATATTTATATTTATATATATAATTTATATTTATGTATATTTAATGAAGATAAGCCAAAGTGGTCACCAAAACTGAGATATAATTTAACAAAGGAACACTTTTAATACCTACGTCCCATGCTGAAGTGCACAAAATGATCTCAGGGTTTATGAATTCTATTCATTCTTAGTGCCGGCAGGCGGTGTGAGCTGTCCTGAGAGAGGGCAGTTTAAGCTTGAGGTCCTTCAGGCCAGTGAGGAGACCAAGGGGCGCTGTGCGAGGGTCTGAAAGCAAGAAGCACCCCCCATCCCCGCCCCGCGGAGGGAAATCAGGAGGCTGCTTGTTTCCCGGCCCACGTCCAAGGCCCACGGCAGCTCGGAGCCTGGGTTCGGGGGTCCGGTGTTCGGTGCAGACCAGAAGACACCTCGTGAAAGGAGGTCCCGGAGGCAGTGGGAGAGGGTGTCGGACCCCACAGGCTCCTCACTCAAATGTCCCCCATTTCTGTGACCAGGACGGTGGTGTGCAGCGACCCCGACATGACCCTGCCCCCCGCGTCGCTCCCTCCCGACACCTCCAGACTGCGCCTGGAGCGGACGGCCATTCGCAGGGTGCCCGGGGAGGTCTTCAAGCCGCTGGGCCGCCTTGAGCAGCTGTGGCTGCCCTACAACGCCCTCAGCGAGCTCAACGCCCTGATGCTGCGGGGCCTGCGCCGCCTGCGCGAGCTGCGCCTCCCCGGGAACCGCCTGGCCGCCTTCCCCTGGGAGGCGCTCAAGGACGCCCCCCAGCTGCGGCTGCTGGACCTGCAAGCCAACCGGCTCGCCGCCGTGCCGCCGGAGGCCGCGCGCTTCCTGGGGAACCTCACCTTCCTCGACCTCTCCAACAACCAGCTGTTGAGGCTCCCGCAGGAGCTGCTGGCCACCTGGGCTCACCCGCAGACCGGGCCCGTCCTTCCCGGGCACCGCACCAGGCTGGTGCTAGGTAAGAGGCGGCATTCTTCTCTTGGAGCCACCTTGTGCGTGGGGCTTGGGTGGGGGGCGGGTGGGAGGGAGGTGGTGTCTTAGCCAAATTATTAAGCCTCTTTGAGTCTCTGTTCCTTACCTGAAAAACAGAAATCACGCCTGCCTTGTGGGTTCGAGGAAAGATTGGGTAAGAGGCAAACACTGGCCTTTCCACTGGCCGCTTTGGAGCTCAAGCTGCTGCCAGTGGAAAGCCCAGCGTTGCCTCTTCCTAGCTGTGTGTCCCTGGGGAAATTGCTTAGCTTCTCTGTGCCCTGGCTCCCCTCTGTAAAGAGAGAATGATAATAATATCTCTCTCAAAAGGTTGTGTTGCAAGTAAAAAGACAGTCCCACCCAGCTCTCTGTCAAAGTAGGACTGGCTGCCCCACTTTTCCAGGGGCTGTCAACAGCAGCCTTCAGCTGTCAGCGCTGTCGGGGACAGCCTTCACAGCAGAATAGCCTTGACCAAGGCCATGCACCCTTTCTGGACACAGCCTCCATCCCAAGACCTGTCAGGTGGGAGTCTAAGGGCCCAGCCACTTGGCATAACTAAGATGGGATATTTGAGCTCCGGAACCCCCAGGGGTTCGCCAGACCCCCATTCATCTCAGCTCCATGTCTCCCTCCTGCTCTCTTCCTTCCTCTCCTCCTTAATGAACATGCCGCGTGCTAATCTTCATCTCGGGGTCTGCTTCCCGGAAACCCAACCTCTGACAATCTTCAAGGCTCGTGACCACACCCATCCCCTTGAGAGTCTCCTTGGAGCACTGAGTATGCATAGATGGCAGGAAGGTGGTGCTGGCTCTTTGCTAACTGGTCAGTCCTTACAGGCCATCTAGCATTAGTGTGGCCCTGAAGCTTTCCTAATTTCTTGCCCTCTCATAGAACTTGACCCTTGCCGCATCCCAGGGTAGATAGCATAAGTACAAGGCCCTTTGTTTTATAGAACAAACACAACCTAGGGATTAGTAGTAAGCAGTGGTTTGGGCCTAAGGCTCATGTCAGATAGACTGGTTCTCTTTCCTCTGTCCTGTGAGGGGATGGGAACCTTGATGGCATCGTGGTAGAGGGTGGGTGGTAGGGAGAGGATGAGTAGTAGGAGAGACACCTTTTAGCAGGATGTGCCTGGGGCAGGCCTTGGCTCGTATAGGGTTCAGCACCAGGGGCTAGGGAAAGCTTAGAATGGCTTGGGGCAGCTTCTGCCCTAAGGCCCAGGAGAGTCTCAGAAGGAGGGAATATTTAGAAGCCCTACTGACTAGAAGCAGGGTAGGGAACAGCAAGCCCCATTCCAGCTCCACCTACCGGGGCAGACTCTCTCACCTGATAAAGAATAGTGTATAGGATAGTACTTACATGGAAAAAATTGTTTATTTGAAAATAAAATTTAACTAAGTGCCCTTTAAATGATATATTCATATATATATTGTATATGTTTTACAGAAAAAGCTAAAGACTCTTTTGTTCCTTCTTCTAATTCTAATTCCTACTTCCCCTTCTAACAGGTAGCCACTGTTATATTTGCATGCTCCCTATCTTTTAGAATGCATTTACATGCATATATATACATACATATATATATATATGTATGTATATATACATGCACATAGAAATTCTTTGTGTGTTTTACGTAAAATTTCATACTGTACAGACCATATTGTATATATCAACCAGCACTAACTTTTTCACTCAACAGTATGTCTTGGAGATCTAGTTACTACAGATGGATCCATTTCGTTTTTTGTAAACTGCATAATTTTCCATAGTAGACTTACACACAGTTAATTTAGCCATTCTCCCTTTAATGGACCTTTAGATTCTTTCCATTATTTTACTAAAACCTATGATGACACAGAGAACATTCTTGACAATGCCTCCTTGTGCATGCAAATGTTTCTCTAGGATAGGAACTGAAAGGGGGAATCCTAGGTCATGGAGTGCGCACATTAGACATTTTGAGATCAGTCTGATAGTCTCCAAGTGGCTGGGCCATTTCTCCCCCACGCCCACCAGTAATGCGTGAGACCACCCATGCAGATGTTCCCACTCTGAAAGTTTATTGCCCATCAATGTGGGGTCTTGGTTCTAGGTGCTGGGATGCAGCAGAAAAGAAGATAGATGAAAATCTCTTCCCTCATGAGGCTAATAATGAAAATGGTTGGAACATTTAACTTTTGCCAGTCTGAGGGGTAAACATTTCCCTGTCATTTAACTTTCCTGTTTGGATTAATTCTTTGGGGACTCTCTTACAACAGGTGAAAGCCAGCTAGCTCACCACCACAGTGGGGCAGGGACAATTCTCGGGGTGCATTTAACCAGTGACACAGGGTAGCAGCTACCAAACGGATGGGGTGAGGAGGGGTGGGGGAAGAAACTGGTATCCTCCCAGCAAGTGTTCAGAAGGACCTCAGAGTCATGGATGTACAAGCAGATGCAGTCAAATGCTCTGCCCCTGAGCTATACCCCCTGTACAAGCAGATGAATGTAATCCCCCCACCCCCTGATGTTTCCACTTCCAACCATATCACATATATGTATGTAAATAAATCATATGCCATTGATTCTCAGACATACTATCAAATTTAGTAACAATCTTTGGAAAATAAAAAGATACCACATTAAATGCATTCATTTCATATTTTAGAAATGCAAACATATAAAAAGAAACTGTGACTTAAAAGTGAGGACACATGATACCCCTCTATCTGTAGAAGGTTCTTGGGCAGGCTCGGTACAGAGATGTACTTTCATCTCTATAAAGAAGTTCAATTTTAAATTGAAGAATTCTGCGGATATGACATAGGATTTGATTTCCTGGACTCCTCACTCCTCCACTTTTGAGCTGTGCCGAAGGGGTCATGGCTCAGGACAGTCACCTTCATTGCTAGCGTGATGCTGAAAGTGCCATGTAAGCCGGGAGGACAGAGGTCAAGGGTCAGGGGTCATGAAAAAACTTGGGGAAATTTTGAATTTGAGAATTTTGAGAAATGGATTTGGGCACTTGGCAGGTGTTGCTGAAAGACTCAGTGCCTGACCAGTAGCCTGAAAGGCTCAGTCCAAGGATGGCAGAAGGAATTGCCAATTTTTTCAGCATGATACATGACTTACCCAAAAGCTTACTATGATTTACCTTTGTTTATGCTTGTAGCAGCTCTGAAAGGGAAGTACTGCTACCATTAAGATTAAGAACCAGCCTTAAAGGGGTGCCTGGGTGGCTCAGTGGGTTAAGCCACTGCCTTCGGCTCGGGTCATGATCTCAGGGTCCTGGGATCGAGCCCCGCATCGGGCTCTCTGCTCAGCGGGGAGCCTGCTTCCTCCTCTCTCTCTGCCTGCATCTCTGCCTGCTTATGATCTCTCTGTCAAATAAATAAATAAAATCTTTAAAAAAAAAAAAAAAAGAAGAACCAGCCTTAAGGTTCCACAGCTAGAGAGGCAAGGAGCTGGACCTGGAAGCCAGTTCTGCTGACTCTGAGCTCAGGACATGCCTTGTCCTCCCTGAGGGGGAAGAGGAGCTGGGCATGGGGATCTGAATATCGCGGGCTCACCACTTGCCTCCCTTCTCACCCCTGCAGGGCTGCAGGACAACCCCTGGGCCTGCGACTGCCGCCTCTATGACCTGGCCCTTTTCCTGGAAGGCTGGGCCCCACATCTGGCTTTCATAGAGGCCAGGCTGAAGTGCGCCAGCCCACGCAGCCTGGCCGGAGTGACCTTCAGCCAGCTGGAACTGAGGAAGTGCCAGAGTCCGGGGCTCCGTCCAGGGGCGGCCAGCGTCAGGTCCCCGCTGGGCAGTGCGGTATTGCTACGTTGTGGGGCCACCGGCATCCCTGGGCCAGAGATGAGCTGGAGGAGAGCCAACGGGCGCCCACTCAAAGGCACAGGTGTGTGGGCTACGGAGACTGTGCAGGCTCAGTCGGGGGAGGTCAGGGGACAGTGGCTCTCAACCTGTCCTACGTGTTCCAGGAGCCATTCGATCCAGGACCGTGGAATCTGGGCCCACCTGGGAGGAACAAGACTCTGCCATTTAGGTGGAAGATACTCTCAGTATATTTAATATTTAGAGTAAGTGTCCAGCTGTAATTGTTAAGCCAGTATCATGAGAAGTAATTAACCACATGAGTTACCATCTCTTGAGCACCTCACGTGTTAAGTCTGCTATGCACACATGTCACTGAATTTTAAAGAACAACCTGATTATCCTTCTTGTTTTGTACGTATGCAGACCCTGAGAGGCTGAGCACTTGGCTTACGGCACACAGCCTGTGTTCTTTCTGCTGTGTAGACAGAGATGGTTCATCTCTGGCCTGGGGTGGTGGGGTTTGCAGGAGTCATGGCCCACCTATGGGCAGAAAGGGGGTCAAGGAGCGATCATTTTTTAGCGCCTGACCAGAAAACCTTATGTCTCTTTCACTTTCTTCGGCGTTTCCTTCAGTTAGGTTGGCAAGTGTTTCTCTAAGACTGTGAGTTTGAAATCAGTTTACAAGCAAAACTGGATCAAGATCTCCATTATGTAAAACAGAGCTGGAAATGCTGGTGTTGGGGTGGCAAGTGGGTCTGGACAGGGTCGCCAAGCACTTTCAGCTGGGCCTCTGTCTCATGTTCACCTGACCCACCTTACCCCCCGAAGGGCTGCTTCCTGCCCCAAGGAGTCCATTCTATAGGACTCCAGAGCCCTGGAGAATATTGCTTGAATACTGCAGATTTGGGAAGGCAAATCATCTTTAGACTTGGCCTGAGCCAGGTCTCCCCACTCTGAACCCCAGTGATCTTGATCCCCTTGGCTAGTTTAAGGAAAGTTGAACGACTTCCAGTGTCTTCTCAGAATGACAAGGTATGCTGTGTATACAAGAGTATGCACAGTCCGGGGACTATGAACTTGGCCCTGGCGAGAAGCTGGGGGCTGATGAGCCCATTCATTTCCCCCCCCTTATGCTTCTTTCCCCACAGTGCACCAGGAAGTCTCCAGCGATGGCACAAGCTGGATGCTGCTGGGCCTGCCTGCTGTGTCCCTCCTCGACTCTGGAGACTACATCTGCCAGGCCAAGAACTTTCTGGGAGTCTCTGAGACTGTCATCTCCCTATCCATCACGGAGCCTCAGGCTTCCACAGAACGGAGTGGGAGCCCAGGGGCACTGTGGACAAGGACAGGTGAGGGGGCGGGAGCTGCTGCATACAACAAGATGGTGGCCAGGCATGTCCCTGACATCCCTGGACCTGCTGTTCTGGCCACTGGGTCCCCTGTGCCCAACACGAAGGGGGAGCTGACCCTCCAGCACTTCCAGGTGGGGACTCCAGGAGAGCTCTCGAATGGGCAGGCAGGACGCCAGGAGGCCCGAATGGTGAGGTCTCTCAAGGTGGTGGGAGACACTTACCAGAGCGTGACCTTGGTGTGGAAGGGCCCCCAGGCTGGGAACACAACCACCTTCAGTGTCCTGTATGCGGTCTTCGGGCAGCACAACATGTGGCGGGTGGTGGTGCCACCTGGGAAGACCAGCGTCACCATCCGTGGGCTGACGCCCAAGACGAAGTATGTAGCGTGTGTCTGTGTGCGGGACCTGATGCCCCAGAAGGAGCAGTGTGTCATCTTCTCCACAGATGGGGTGGTGGATGCCGAGGCCACTCAGCGGCTCATCAACGTGGTGGTGATCAGTGTGGCCATTGTCATCGCCCTGCCCCTCACCCTGCTCGTGTGCTGCAGAGCTGTGCAGCGGCGCTGCCGCAAGTGCCACACGGGGGGGCTCTGCTGAGGCCACGGGGGCCTATGTCAACCTGGAGAGGCTGGGCCACAGCGAGGACGGCTCCGAGCTGTCTCAGCACAGCCTCAGTGAGGCCGACAGGCTCCTCTCTGCCCGGTCCAGCCTGGACTCTCAGGTCCTGGGCTCCAGGGGGGCCAGGCGGATCAATGAGTACTTTTGCTGAAGGGGGGGCACTCCCCTCCAGATGCCCACACACCTGCTCCAGCCCATTCTCCCTCGGCCCCTCGCACCTGCTTACCTGACAACTGGGTCCACACTCATCCACTCTTTCCCCACTCGGGTACCCACTTCCTCAGACCTTTACCCACAGCGACAACCGGTAACACTTATTAAGCACTTCTGGTATGCCAGGAAGTGTTCTAAGTGCTTTATATACATTAACTTAATCCATTCTCATCACAGCCCTTTGCAGCAGGCGCTATGTGTTCCCCCCATTTTCCTGGAGAAGAAACTGGGGGATTAACCAACTTGCCTCTATCAGTCAGGTTTTTTTGTTTTGTTTTGTTTTGTTTTCTGTGTAACAAATAAAAGCAAAACCTTGGTGGTACATGGCAATAAGCGCTTATTTTCACGCAATGACAGGTCTGCGGGTTGACCCAGGTGGTTCTGCCCCATGAGTTCTCTTTGTGGCCCCAGATGGAAAGAAAGTCAGTGGCTGCCTGGGGCAGGCGGCTTTCCTGGAGGGGTGGGATGATATCAGAAACATGAGCAGAAATAGGTGACGTCTCCTGAGTTCTCAACTTTAGAACTGGCATGCTGCCCTTTCCGCCCATATCCTACCTGCCAAAGCAAGTCCTAGGGCCAAAGCCAACTTTCAAAGAGCAGCCAAGGACCGCTCTTGCAGCGACATGACGGTGGGGTAGGAAATGGCTTGCTGAGCAGTGACCTGATCTGCTGCATTGCCCACAAGGCTCACAGCGAGCCAATGACAGCTCCGGAATCTGGACCAGAAATTGGTTCCAGAGCGGACAGTCCTTAGCACTCCCCTCACTGGCAGCTTGATTACATTTATGCTAACTCACATGCTGGGGTCCAGCCTCGGCAGGTCCAGGTGTTCCTCGAAGGAGGAGTGGTGCTGGCAAGATGAAAGGGAGAGACACACAGCGAGTTCTGGTCAGTAGTCAGGCATCTCCATCTTTATTCTGATTATTGAGCTTCTTATATACACAGTTTAATTGGGGTAGGGGGTTACAAGCACTTATCAGATAATTTCCTCTTTGTTCACCCCATGTTATTTTAGTTAAGCCATAATGGTACAGACTGGCACCAGGGATGGGGGACAGGGTCTTGCTTCTTGAGTAATCATGTCCCTCAGAAAGCCATGGGAGGTAGCACAAATAGGTGCTTTTTGGTAACTTATTCTTGGGTCTGCAGGAAAACAAGATATAGGCTAATGGAAAACAAGAAGCTATAGGGATGAACTAGATAATAAAGAACTGTAGGAAAACAAGAGATAGGTTCATGGAAAACGAGAAGCTTTCTGTAGAAACTAAGGATATAGGAGGGAAGTAGGAACAAGAAGGCGTTACCTTTGCAGGAGGTAGGGTGTATTTTAATGGCTCAGTTTGTGAAAGCTTTGGACAAACATCAGCTTAGGTAGGAAACCGTCTATTGCGGTCCACATTTAAAGTTCTCCATTGTCCTAGGTACAGAATAATTTATCTCCTTGGAGTTGCTCCAGCCCATAAGCCTGAGAGATGTTTCCAGCAGATTAGCAAGGGGTCTTTATTTGAGAGAGATACAGGGATCAGAGGAAAAGGCAAGAGACTAACAGACCTTGCTTAACTGCAGGGCTATCCTGCCCTCTGCAGTCACCTGCGGGGGCGATCCCACCCCAGCAGGGCTAGGCCAGCATTAGTTCAAACCTTAACCTAGTGGGGCAATGCCCTCGACCAGGCCTCGTGGCCCCCAACACTCACGGACACGCACACACACAGTCTCTTTATGCATTAGCCACAATCATTCAGTACCACCCATGCAGGGATGCATGCTGTGTTCTCACTGTCTACACTTAGGGATTCTAACACTTTTGTCTCTGGGTGCCATTCTTCCTAGATCATCATTTGATTTTCAGTAAATTCTAGAGGTTTAGATGATGCTGAAGAGACTCCTGCTCATTTACTCTTGGGCTGGAGGAATGTGAGTCTGAGGGAGCATTCACGGTGGGTGGCACGGAGCATTCAACACACAGCTTACCTCGGTCCCCATGCAGCAACCTTTGTTATTGGACTAAACTTCCCTGGGTGCCTGAGGGTGTCTCAGGGCCTTCCCAGTTATTCAGGAAGCCATTTCAAAGTGGGATTCTTGTTCAGTTTGTTTAAAACTGGGGAACTGCTGAGAGGTTGTCTCTGCACACAAGTGAGGGTGAATGTTCCCAGCAAAAGGGTCAATATTTTGTCTTGTCTGCAGGACTGAGATCTAACACCAGGGTGTTTGGTGCCAAGGCCTTTAGCTAACAACTGAGGAAATTTGGGGATAGCAAGAAGTTCAAGGAAACTATTTTGCTGGTATCAACTAAGAGACTCTGTATTGTGTTGAACCATTGCCAAATATGAAACACTGTGATGTAGTGATTTCTTTCCTTTCTTGAAGATTTTATTTATTTATGAAAAATAGAGAAGAGTGAGGAGGAGAATGAGAGTGAGTGGGGGGGAGGGGGCTGTGGGGAACAGAGGGAGAGGGACAAGGAGACTCCATGCTGAGTGCAGGGCTTAATCCCAGGACCTTGGGATCATGACCTGAGCTGAAACCAAGAATCAGACACTCAACCAACTGAGCCACCCAGGTGTCCCAGTGCAGTGATTTCTAAAGTTTCTGTACTCCCTCTCATATTTACAAAAGACCTTGCAACATATGACCTTACAACATATTTTCCTATTCTCTTTCATTAGATCTTTACATCAACCCATTATGGAGGCTAAGCTACTTGATTTTACAGATTAAACAAGTCCAATAAGTTGAATAATTCACAGAGGGTAGCAATCAGTTTTTCTTGGAGGGTCTAAGCCTTTGATAACTTTCTGCCAGGCTGAGGGTCTTTATTCAGTGGTGATCTCTGCAATGCAATCTACAGCAAGTTCAGTATGGAAATGGTTTTTTTTTTTTTCAAGTCACCGAAAACCTTAAGAACCGTAAGACCACCAGTATACATGCACATGGTATTTCCATATATGGATATTTTCTGGCCATCATCTGGAGGATACATCTGAACATAACTTAAGGGCCATAGCCATTGGTGAGAGAAATTATTTGGTTGGAAGATGACAAAACCACTGTCTACATCATGGGTCAATAAACTTATTCTGTAAAGAAAATCAGGTAGTAAATAGTGTAGGCTCTGTCACTCCTACTCAGCTCCTCTGATGGAATGTGAAAGCAGCCATAGACAATATGTAGGTTAATGGGCATGGATGTATTCCAATAAAATGTTATTCACAAAAACAGGTGGCAGGCTGGATTTGGCTCCCAGACACTAGTTTTCCAACCCCTGATTGAAATTTATCAAGGTATTTCTGCTGTCGAGACCCAAGACTCAATTCTGATTGTTAGATACATGAGATTGACAGGCTTTCCTCAAATTAGCATAAATATAAATGCAATAGATGAAAATAGCCAACTATTGAAATAGGAAATTTCCTCTAAATGATTGATAGAGCCAATCAAGATTGAGAAATTATTGGCCTAAAGACAAGTAACATCCAATTCGTTTTATTAAATTTTGTTTGATGAATATTCAGGAATTGAAAGCAAGAATTTGTTAGTGTTTATCCAATATTATGTGGATGTGTGTGTGTGTGTGTAAGAGAGAGAGGAGACAGAGACAGAAAATTAAAACTTTTCCATGATTCATTAGACCTACTTGGGTGGGTCTGGGTGGAATGACCCCCAAGATGCTTTCAATTCCCCTTGTTGTTATATCTCTTGAGTTTAGGGACACCACTTAGTTATTTGAGGTAAATGACATAACCCAGCTTTAATTGTCCCAATCTCTTGCCTTAGTTGACAACACAGCTACATATCTGTGCCCATATGCCAAATAAGAAAATCAGAAGATGAGGGAGGTCAAGAGAGAAGGAGCAGTGCAGAAGTGGCCTGCGGAATTCCAGAGATGACATGCCAGTGGTTGTTATTCTCAGGCTTTCAGCAAACCAATGCAATGTTAGGTTCAGCTGGATTCACTGGAAGAGGGTAGCCTGGGATGAACATAGAAGAAATTGTGGGGGATGGAGATATCTTTAGTTCCTTATATTTGGAGGTGAGAAAATAATTCACTAGTGGGTTGTGATGCAGTGAATTAAATCAAATTTTCCCAAAAAGAAAGCTTGATAAAATCTTGACCAATCTGGTGCAAACCTCTGGAGTGAGATCAGAGTGCCCCCTCCCAATTAGACAAAACTCGCTGGGCCCTTGGGACCTCTTCACCCTCAGTTGCTATATATGGGTTGCTTTGGGAAGGGCATGATCTCATGCAAGCAATCTTTGCAGCTGAGCATGAACCCATTCCTTGAAGGGGGTCTAGGCCACACATCTCCATGTCTAGCACAAGCTTTGCACCCACTGCACTTTCTTTGTTTTGATTTTTACCTTAAGAGGACTTCAGAGATCTAGCCATATTTTAGAGCTATCAAGAAACTTGAACAAATGTATCTGGCTTGGATGGAAAGCCTGGAATGTAATCAGCTTAGTTGGTGACCCATTTTCCTCATCACTGGTTAACTACTAAGAGGATTTTCTTCCTTGAGGCCTTTTGTACAGTATAATGTATATCCTGAGTCTTAGGGGAGCTCATGGAATGTCAATATTTACCAGGAAGTACCTTGTAGTCTCTTGTAGACAGCATATGGGTGGGTCATCCTTTTTTAAATATTTTTTTATTCATTTAAGAGAGAGAACAAGGAGGGGGAGCAGCAGTTAGAGGAAGAGGGAGAATCAGTCTCACTGCTGAGAAGAGAGCCTGATGTGGGGCTTGATCCTAGGACCATGGAATCAGCTGCTCTTCAAAAGTCTATTGGTGTAGGAAGGGAATTAACATAATTACTGTATGTTAGATACTTTATTTTACATAACCTCAAAGTTTCCTAGAAACACAGTAAAGTATTTATTAATTTCCTCACTATGCAGAGGAGAAACTGAGACTCCTGGAGGTTAAGTGACCTTCCAAAGATCTCAAGACAAGGAAGCATCAACTAGAGAGAAGACTCCATGGCATAGGGTCTAAAAAGCTTTGCCCACCAGTGGATTCCTTGCACCTAGAAAGTGTGTGGAGAGGGCCAATAAATAGTTGTTGAATAATTAAGGAGTGGAAGAGCAAGTGCCCCAAATCACATATATCTCACCTTAAAACATAAGTCTCATGTTTATCATGTGAAATACACAGCATTCAGGGAAAGTTGTGAGATCCAGGATAACAAACACACATTTCCTTAATCAGAAAATGCAGTCTTGTGGTTTAACCTCTGCACTATGATGCTTCTCTAACTCTGCTCATCCATGTGGCAGAGATAGCTGTCTTAATGCAGTATACGAATGAATCCATCACATGAAGTTTGGGGAGAAAACCAGGGACAGTGGTCCCATCCTTGTCACCCACCATCTGCATTCACTTCTAGAGAGTGGTTGAAAGTTTGAGCTTTCAGGAGCCAATTGTGATAAATGAAGTATTAGATGGATTCTGGCCTGATAACCAGAACCACAGTGCTCAGGAGAGTATTACCTGCTTGTTTCTGAGATCATTTTGTAAGAAACTGAGGGAAGGCAGTATCAGTGCTGAATAGGACAATTGGTTTAGAGTTTGCTTCGCAGACTGAAGAACCAGACAAAGGGTGAATTCTGTGATCTTAGTTAAGGGACACAGCTTCCTCTTCATGGGTTCTTATTGAGCTTGGGATCTGGGCCATAACAGACCTATGAGCATCCAGGGGCTTTGCCACTGCTGTGCTGACCTACATCACCATGGATTACCAATAATAGGATCTGCCACTCGGAAGCTTGGGCTATACTTATTCAAAACTTGCAAGGTGATTTCTTACAGAAGAATATGGCTTCAGTTTCCCATTATTTCCTGCTAGTTCTGGTCTTTCTGGATTCACATGCAGCTCAGCCACCCTGTCTGCCAGGATGTACCTGCTCAGAGGACAGTTTCGGCAGGTGGGCTATGCTGACAAGATGCCAGGAGGTTATAGGGGGTGGGCTTTCTTTAGAGATGAAGTGGAGTGGGAACAGACCTAGATTTGGCAGGAAATCAGCCAAATCTCTAGTTGGTGCTGAACTTTGGAGAACTGTGCACTTTTACCAAAATGGGTCTCTTTTATTTCAAGTGAATAACACCTATTTTTTTCTTTAAATTCATATGCCTAATGCTAGAATAAACCTGATATCACTTGCCTGATGTTCTTCTTTCTTAAAGATATATGTACTTATTTTAGAGAGCGACAGAGAGTGAGAGAATGTGCTTGAGTTGGGGGAGGGGCAGAGGGGGAGAGAGACAGAGAGGTAAAGTAGACTCCCCGCTGAGCTGGGAGCTCAATTCAGGGCTTGATCTCAGGACCCTGAGATCATGCCCTGCATGTAACCAAGAGTCAGTCGCTTAACTGACTGAGCCACCCAGGAGACCCCCCCCAATATTCACCTTAAAGCTTTTGTGGTTTCTTATACAGGGCTCTGCAGTGCATATCTATCTCTTTAAGAAAGATCCCAAGGAACCATCCTGAACAGTTAAACTTGTTGAGAATTGAAAATTCACCCTTATTTGAACTGCCTCGAGGGTCCTTCATCAACATGAGCACGTTGGAATACCTTTGGCTTAATTTTAACAACATCTCTGTGATACACCCGGGAGCCCTAGAGCACCTGTCAGAATTGAAGGAGCTGAGACTGGAGGGGAACAAACTTCGTTCAGTACCATGGACAGCATTCCAAGCCACACCTCTCCTGAGGGTCTTGGATCTCAAACACAACAGGATTGATGTGCTCCCTGAGCTAGCCCTTCAGTTCTTGATCAACCTGACCTACCTTGACCTATCCTCCAATAGGCTTACAGTTGTATCTAAGAGTGTCTTCTTGAACTGGCTAGTCTATCAGAAACACCCGCAGCCTGGCTGTGGAGCCAAGGTTCTCTCCAGCATGGTGCTAGCACTGCACAACAACCCCTGGGTATGTGACTGTCGCTTGAGGGGACTTGTCCAGTTTGTAAAGTCCATCAGCATCCCCGTCATCCTGGTGAATTCCTACCTGATGTGCCAACGTCCTCTCTCCAAGGCAGGGCAACTTTTTCATGAAACTGAGCTCAGTGCTTGCATGAAGCCACAGGTATCAACCCCCAGTGCCAGTGTCACCATCCAGATGGGACAGAATGTGACCCTGAGTTGCCAGGCACGGGCCAGCCCTTCACCAACCATTGCGTGGACTTACCCCCTGAGCATGTGGAGGGAATTCAATGGTAAGCCACAGACACCCTCTCAATGTATCTGGGGGAATAGTGAGGTCTTACAGCAACCCAGGCCTCAGTAGGGATGTTCTATACTGGATCAATCGCAAAGTAAGGGTGCCGGTAAGATTGGGGTGGGCCTGAATTATACCCACCACAACAGAAAGTTTCCAAGACAGTGTTCCACTACTGGCATGATTTCAAATGGTTGCATGCAGATCTCTATGGGATATATATATATATATATATATATATATATATATGGACTTGACATATTGTATAAATATTATAAAATTATATATGAACAAATATGTTCTTTGAGAGTCTTCTAGATGCAAAATACTATGCTGTGTATTTTTAAATCATAGAATTTCTGATTAGGACTGATTCTAGAGATTATCTATTAATTATTTCCTAAAATTTCTGGAGCAGAATCATCTGGGGTACTTGTTAGAAATAAGATTTCCAGGCCCTGCCCTGGAGATTCAGATTCCTTGTGTCTAGGGAAGGGTCTGAGGTTAATGTATATTGACTAGGGTTCCTCTTCCCCACTCCTCCTTTTCCAAGTAATTCTTACCATTGGGCAAGGTTGGGAATTCCTACATACTGGTTGAATTTTATACTTCCCACCACTGTGTTGTTCAGATCTTGTTGGTTTGAAGTTGTAATACTGGGACCCTGGGTAAGGAAATGACCCCCATGGGCCCCAACATAGGGATTCAAGCCTGCCTCTTGTGTCCTGAAACTCTATGCTCTCTTTTCATACCTCAGCTGCAATCACCTTATTGCTACCCTACAGGGTTGGGACACAGCACAAGGCCAAGGATGGCCTCTCTGATGACATCTTAATGCTGTCTAGACAACAACTAGAAATATATGAGTAAAACTTGAGAAATACAGTCAGTTACCCATATATTTGTTAAGCATAGTGACAAACTGCTGGAAGATTAAAAAATACCTAACAAAATGAACTGTTGACTTTTTCCTATCATTTTAATCACATCTTATTGGGTTAAGATTAAATACCAGTGGAGAAATGTAGGATTTATTTTGTAGCATCTTGAAGAACAGTGAGATGCATGCATGTCTTTTTTAGTGTTCTGTAGTCAGTTTCTTTGGTACCATGTTATATGTATCCTCTCAGTAATAACACAGCTCACACTGAGCACTTACTATCAAACTTACTATCAAACTTACTATCATTTTACCAATGAGGAAATTGAGGCCAAAAGTATCTAAGCAACTGGTCCAAGACCATATACTTTGTAAGGGATAGAATCTAGGCATTTGGATCCAGACTCTAAGCCTCTCCATATCTGGGAAGTAAAAAGGCAATTCTTTTAAATATTTTTTTTTAAGATTTATTTATTTATTTTGGAAATAGAGAGAGCACAAGTGGTGGGGAAGGATAGAGGGAGATGGAGAGAGAGGGAGAAAAGCAGACTCCCTGATGAACATGGAGCCCAACACAGGACTCGATCTCATGACCCTGAGATCATGGCTTGAGTTGAAACTAAGAGTTGGATGCTTAACTGACAGAGCCACCCAGGTGCCCCAAAAAGGCAATTTTTGAAGCGCACAATACCACATCGTTGTAAGAGATCTCCCCAAAACCATGCTGTTAGCTCAGCAACACTTCCGGTGGTTTGCTGCTGGGAACAGCTAGTGAGGTTGGAAGTGTGGTCTTTATAGGCAGAAGAACAAAGTTCCTGATTAGTCACTGCCTCTGAACATCTCTCCCTGTGGGCAAGTTGCTTATTCACTCCTATCCTCAGCTTCTTATGTGTGAAACTGGGGTACTTACCTTACAGGGGTGCTGAGAGGCAAATACGCAGCACCAAACATTGCTTAATAAATGGTCACCTCCAGCTTAAAAAGAAATAACTGGCATTGCTGAACTGTCCAGCTTTTTGTCAGAGATGTGTCTATCGAGCTGCTTTGCTCTCTCTCTCCCAGTGTTGGCTTCGTCTACTGCAGAAGACACTGCTCTGTCGGAACTGGTCATACCTGCTGCCCATCTGGTAGACAGAGGTAATTACACCTGTGTGGCCTCCAACTTCCTGGGTAGGAGCACCCTTGTCATCTCCCTCCACGTCCAGCCTGCCCAGGCCCTGCCTCCCTCTTTCCCTTCACAGGACAATGCCTATGTTGACCTGAGGGTCATCAAGCAGACGGTGCATGGGATTTTGCTGGAGTGGTTGGCAGTGGCAGATGCCCCCGAGGAGAAATGGTTCACCCTCTACCTTACGTCAGATGAAACGCTCAGGAAGGAAGTGGTGCACCTTGGCCCTGGAATCAACACATACGCTGTGGAGGACCTCCTTCCTGGCACGAAATATGAGGCGTGCCTCAGCCTGGAGGGCCAGCCCGCACGCTGGGGCCGGTGTGTGGTCTTCGTGACGGGCAGAGACCACCACGAGCTGGAGGGCCGGGAGAGCCTGCTGCATGTCGCAGTGGTCCTGTGTGCTGTGCTGCTTGTGGTGCCCGTGGGTGCCTACATCTGGGCAGCCCAGGCTCCCTGCAGCTGTGGAGAATGGACGCTGCACTGCTGTCCTCAGCGCAGGAAGGGCCCCAGGTGCCCGCGTGCGGCGCCACAGCAGTGGGACTCCTCCTGCAGAGAACCCATAGCAGTCTGTGAGGATGGCCTGGGCCCCAGAGATGCTGAAGGGCATGAGGAGAAAGACAGAGAGGAAGACTGGGGCTGAACAGCTCAGGCTGGGCATGGCAGTCATGGGGGGTGGGCATTGTGGCAGGGAACGTCGGGCATTAGTCCCCAAACCCAACCTCTGTGGCAACTCAGCTTGCCTTGACCCATTTATTCAACACTATTTATTCAGCACTTACTCTGTTCCAGGCACTGAACTTGACACAATGATCAGGAAGACACAATTCTTCATGGAAGGGATGCTGGTCCAATTAATTATCTTACTATGCATGATGGCTAGAAGTCAACACATATTACTCTTTCCATAGATATAGCCCTGTAACAATTACATAGGACATGCCACATGTGTTATCCTGTTGGAGAAAGGTAGAATTCCACCCCTTTCTAGAGGTGAACGAGCAGAAGCCCAGCAAGTTACGGTGGCTTGTGCAACATCACCCATCTAACCAGCTGGCTGGGGCACCGCTCGAGAGGGGCTCTCATTCCATTGTTTCCCCTGAATGTTTGCTCTGCCACATTCTTGTGTCTCCTTCAGAAAGTATTCTTCTTCCTCTTACCGCAACTCCCAATGAGATCACATAAATTTGAGGCTCCAAAAAGCTCCCCTTTGGGGCAATGAGAATCTGATGGGTGATGTGACTCTCTGTTTGTGGGTGTCTGTGTCCCCATGAGCAGTCCTTGGGGTTCTGGAGAGCCTGGAGCCATTAGGACGGAGGAACAGGAGACTGGTTGCAACCCAGGGCTCATGCTCCAGGGATTCTTAGAAAGTAGAGTTGAGGGGCACCTGGGTGGCTCAGTGGGTTAGGGCCTCTGCCTTCGGCTCGGGTCATGATCCCGGGGTCCTGGGATCGAGCCCCACATCAGGCTCTCTGCTTAGTGGGGAGCCTGCTTCCCCCTCTCTCTCTGTCTGCCTCTCTGTCTACTTGTGATCTCTCTCTGTCAAATAAATAAACAAAATCTAAAAAAAAAAGAAGAAGAAAGAAAGAAAGAAAGAAAGAAAAGAAAGTAGGGTTGAAAGGGCCATACCCAGAAGGAACAGAATCTATATAAAATCAAATGACCCTATAATCATTACAAATGGAAAGGGGGGCTAC
This sequence comes from Enhydra lutris kenyoni, assembly GCF_002288905.1. NCBI lineage: Eukaryota > Metazoa > Chordata > Mammalia > Carnivora > Mustelidae > Enhydra > Enhydra lutris. The sequence goes on along the minus strand of NW_019154096.1, from coordinate 36,021,071 downwards.
AGAACCCTGATTGCCATCCAGTCTTATGCGATTCTGAGCTTCAGGCTTATTTTTCCAGCCCCATGTCCCTAGCGTCTCAGCTCTGAGGACAAGAGTTTATTACACGAATGAGGGTATAATCTCCATTCCCTTCCCCTATTAAATGTTTCAAGTTCTCCTATTAAACCCCTGAGAGGTAATTGTCTCCTCCTATCTGGGTGCACATGTAGTGTACCCGTGAACCCCAGAGAACCTCATTGTCCCTCCAGGCATCCCTGCTGGTTGGTGATCTTTCTCAGGATTTAAACCCACATCTGCCTTTCTGCAGCTTCTCATGGGCCACAGGAAAATCCCCTGAAAACTGTTGATTATAAGCTGGTCTCCCTGTGACATTCCAAGAAATATTTTCTCCCTCCTTCCCGCCTTCTTCACCCATTCCTAGTCATCCTTCCAGGCCCATTTCGTGTATCATGGTCTCCCAGGCTTAAAAAAAAAAAACATAGCTACAGAAACATGATCACACCTAAGAACATATATTTTAAAGTCATATGTAGATATGTATAGTTATATGTATATAAACAACAAATACATGCATGGAATGTGGTAGAGAATTTATTCATGAGTAATTTCCCATGATACTGTTTGAAGAAACATGGTCAGAGCAAAGCAAGAGCTTGCACTTCTAGTGGCCTCTGTGTCTTTCCCTCCATAGAATCAGAGTCTGTCTACGGGTCATGCAGGGTACAGCAATTCTGAAGTGACCTGGGACTACCAGGAAGGCAAGAGTGGATGTTCTGGCCTCCACTTCCAACAAAGAAAGCTTCATGGTGGGTGTGGGGCAGAAGGGACAGGATAGGGGGAAGGGCCATGGAGGACACGTGTAACATAGCAGGGGCAGCATCCAGGTGCTTCTACGGACGTGGAAATTCAGGGAGAGGATTCAAGATCTGGAGAAGATTCCTAATTATTTCAAGACCCTTGGATTGCCCTTAAAAAAAAAAATGCCCCTTAAAAAAAAAAAATCTAGGGTAGAGACGCACATTCTCCAGCTCGATTAGGCAATGTGATGACAGCAGGGTTAAGAACATAGGCTCTGGGTGCCTGGGTGGCTCAGTGGGCTAAGCCTCTGCCTTCGGCTCAGGTCATGATCTCAGGGTTCTGGGATTGAGCCCCACATTGGGCTCTCTGCTCAGCAGGGAGCCTGCTTCCCCCCTCTCTCTCTGCCTCCCTCTCTGCCTACTGGTGATCTCTCTCTCTGTCAAATAAATAAACAAAATCTTTTAAAAAAAAAGAAAGAAAGAAAAAGAAAGGAAGGAAGAAAGAAAGGAAGGAAGGAAAGAAAAGGAACATAGGCTCTGGGACCCAGGAACCCAGGAACTCCATTTCCTGGGCTTAAGTTCTAGCTTTGCTTCCTACTGACTTTGTGACTTTGGGCAAATTACTCTGTTGTTCTGTGCCTCAACTTCCTCATTCAAAAAAATGAGGATAATAATACTACCTGCTCGTAGGGTTTTCCTGACGATTAATGAATTTTCACATGTAAAACTCTCAGAACAATGCCTGGCACATAGTAAGCCCTCAATAAATGTCATCACAATAAACGTTATCACCATTAAGAGTATCTCAATCTGTTGAATGGATAAAGAAGATGTGGTATATACATACAATGGAATACTATGCGCCCATCAAAAGAAATGAAATCTTGCCATTTGCAACAACGTGGATAGAACTAGAGGGTATTATGCTTAGTAAAATAAGTCAATTGGAGAAGGACAACTGTCATATGATCTCCCTGATATGAGGAAGTGGAGATGCAATGTGGGGGGTTTGGGGGGTAGGAAAAGAATTAAATGAAACAAGATGGGATCGGGAGGGAGACAAACCATAAGAAATTCTTAATGTCACAAAACAAACTAAGGGTTGCTGGGGGGAGGGGGGAAGGGAGAGGGTGGTGGGGTTATGGACATTGGGGAGGGTATGTGCTATGGTGAGTGCTGTGAAGTGTGTAAACCTGGTGATTCACAGACCTGTACCCCTGGGGCTAATAATACATTATAAGTTTATAAAAAAATTAAAAAATTAAAAAAAAAGAGTATCTCAATCTGTGTTTTCCTTGACTGTGAGTCAATATATAGATTAGGCCATTTGGAACATCAGATCTTACTAAGACTACGTGTTTGTGTATGTATAGATATATGTGTGATAATGTGGTAACTATGCCAATACCCTTACATTCTGTTTAATTAATGTTTAAAAGCTGCTGTAATTTCAGGGGCACCTGGGTGGCTCAGTCACTTGATTTTGGCTCAGGTCGTGATCTCAGAGTCATGAGACCCAAACCCGCATCGGGCTCTGTGTTCAACAGGAAGTCTGCTTGTCTCCTTCTCCCTCTGCTCTGCCCTTTCCCCTACCCCACATAAATAAATAAATCTTATTTTTAAGAAAAGATGCTATAGTTTCAGATTCAGTTGTCATGCTCTTGGGAATCTTATCTCTTAAGAGCTTAGACCAAATGATTTTAAGGTGAGCGCCTTTGGTTCAGGAGACATTTGTAAGCAGTGCTCCTTGCTTTTGGAATGAAGCCTTTGCTGGCCCCATGCGTCTGCTACTGTCAACCTGAGGGAATGATTTTGTCCTTTTTCTTTTTTTTTTTTTTTTTTAAAGATTTTATTTATTTATTTGACAGAGAGAAATCACAAGTAGGCAGAGAGGCAGGCAGAGAGAGAGGAGGAAGCAGGCTCCCTGTTGAGCAGAAAGCCCGATGTGGGGCTTGAACCCAGGACCTGGGATCATGACCTGAGCCGAAGGCAGCAGCTTAACCCACTGAGCCACCCAGGCGCCCCTGTCCTTTTTCTTTTTTCTTCCTTTCTTCTGGCTTGTTGGAGCCTGTAGACTTAACACCTGGAAGAGGGTCCGGCACAGTACGCTCAGAACATGTGTTATTAAAAAAATGACTGAGTATGTTATTTATTAATAAATAAATGACTGAACCTCATTCAGTTAAAAACATGCATTTGCACAATTTCCTAATGTCACATCCCAACATCACCAGCCTGTTGCTGCATAATAAAGTCGCTTACTTCATGGATCAGTTTATGGCGGGTTTACACCACCACCGCTTCATCCTGCAAACTACACCAAGCCTCAGGACACCACCCCCACCCCACCCACGTTATTTCTGTGACTCTTCTAAGGGACCCTCCCTGTGTCCACATGGACTGTGGCAGCCTCAGTCCTCAAATGGCATCCTCCCCATTCTCCCTGTCTTTCCCCCTGTGGCCAGGGCCCTCGAGGACCGTCAGAGGGCATCACTGCCTGCCAACAGATGACCACACCCATGCTAGAAGGGCTGAGCCTGGCTTCTCTCAAAGCCACCAGTCCTCAGAGTAGCAGTGTTGCAGAAGACCTCAGAGAAGCAGGAGGCTCCAGCTCTGCCCAGGTTTTGCCACGTTTTGCTTGTTGGCCTCTGAGGGCAGCTGCTCCATACCGAGTCCCACAGGTTTTCTTAGGGACAGTCTCCTCAGTTCTTAACTCCTTCAGGATGCAGGCTTCAGGGCTGCACACGGCCAGTGCTGTGGCCTCTGCCCTGCTCTCCTCCACCTCCCTCCGAGGCCCCTCTCCTTTCCTCTCCTCTCCTCTCCTCTCTTCTCCTCTCCCCTCCTCTCTTCATACAGAGGAGAGGCGAGGCTCCCAGGCCTCTCAGTGGGTGGCAACATCCTGGAGGTCAGCACGAGCAGAAATCCTTGCCTCTAGGATACGGCGCTCCAGCCTGCAGACATCCTCAAACGTCCTCTCATCCACCTAAGAATAGCAACTGTCTCCTGAGCTTGTATCAGCAGATACAGAGCTGCTGCTAGGATCTTTACATAGAATAGCTCTCATCACCTTCATAGCAATGATTTTTTTTTTTTTACACCATGTATTAATGTGGGAAGTGAGGCCCAGGGAGACTTAGTCTCTTGCACGAAGTCACATGTAAGCAGCAGAACCAGGATTCAGACCCAGGGCTCTCAGACTGGAAAGTACCATGTTATTTCATACAATCAGAAAGTCTGACCTCAACCGTAGGGAGAAACACACAATGCCCAGCAGGTTTCTTGGAGACACATCTGGAAACACATCTGTTAATTACCCATCCATTTTTTAGGCCCCAGAAATGGGAAAGCACCCCTAAGCTGAAACCCTGTCTCCCAGCTCTTTAGCTAGAAGCTTAAAATTATGCCAGTTTAGAGACCAGGCCCATCCCAGCATGGTTGGGCAGGCAGCCCCTGGACCCTCACCATTCCTTCATGTAGTAGAACTTGGCCCAGCCTCACTCCCCCTGGATGGGAGTCACTTGCAGTATCTCCACATTTGCTGGAACCCTAGGTTTGGCTGTACCTCTTATTCTTTCTCAGTATGGCTCTTGCCAGCAAGTGGATACTTTCCCCATATTTCTCAGTGCAGGAGGTTGCCCCACAGGCCTAATTTCTCAGATCACCTCTACCCTGGTTCAAGTTCTGGATTTGTCCCAGAGCTCACGCCCCTCCCAGGGCCTGGATGCTGGCCTGAGCCTCTATCCCAGAGGCTCTCATGACCACTGTCCCAGAGACTGCACGGCTGCCCAGGCTTTTGTGTCCATGTCAGGTCTCCCAATCCCTGCCTTCAATAGGCTGGGATGGGGGTTAGTTAGCTCTAGCTCCAGAGTCCGTTCCCTCCCAAACAACCCTGTTGGGGCTTGTCCTGCTCAGGAGAAAAGCCCAGTCCAGGCCCCTGAGGGGCAAGACCGGATAGACAAGCCCTGCAAATATTACCATTAGAGGCATATGCGTGGCCCTTTGGACAAAGGTTTGCAGCCTCCTGTGGAGTCAGATCTGGGGGCTGGGGGATGGATCCACCTGCCGAAGGAGCCAGGAGGCAGGCCGAGCCTGGCTGTCCAGGAGACTGATCCTGTGAGTCAGCTAACACACACGCAAGGAGGGAGCAGGAGGTCATCTTGGCCCTTGCTTAACAGATTTTATTGACCATTTACAAAAGAGGTTGATTGCATGCAAATTGGAAGGATGTCGCATTTCCTGTGCGGGACAAACTTGGTCCAGCGCAGTCCCCTCCTGAAATACATGCTGCAAAATGCCTCTTTGTTCAGTCTGGGATCCCAGCTTGTTAGATTTCACTTAATACACTCTGGGGGGGGGACTGCAGAAACCCCAGCCAGGAGCTTACACGGCGGCATATCTGAGTAACACCTTGAAACACACACTTAGAGATCGAGAAAAGTGCATGTGCACATAATCGGTTTAAATAAAATCACTGACGATACTCCAGAGCAGTTATTAGTGAGGGGGGCAAGATGTAAAAAACCGTTCTACTTCCCTCTCCCTGCACATAGCCAGATTCCTCATAAAGCAGGGTTCCTTGAAGTTGGGCAGAACTTCCTCGCACTAAGCATAGAGGCCTGCGTGTCTTCTCTCCTGCGGCAGGTTGTCACAAACTGACGAGGTGTGCTCAGTCAGGGGAAAACATCGAGAACCCAGGACCCTCCAGCCAGGTCTCTGCTACCAACCTGCTGTGTGGCCTCTAGCAATCACTCCTCCCTTGGAAACCCATTTGTCTTCTTGGCAAAACGGAGGCTTGGGCTTTATGTGCTGCTTGGATTTGGTCCTTTCTGACGGTGGCTGGCCAGGGCAGGGCAGCATGGGGGATGTGGTGGGGGAGAATGGAACTGGGGAGCCTCAGTCAAGGCCAGTGACATCATCCAGCTCTGGCCACCATGGATCAGGGGCTGCACTCAAACCCAGCACAGGCCCTCCTGGGGGTGCTTGGCAGAACAGCTTGAAAGGCTCCTAATACTTTCTGGAAGAGTTTACCCCAGAGAATTGGCCTGAAGAAAAATACTCTGCATTTGTGGTGCTTTGCACTTGGCTAAAGCCCTTGTTATCACATTTTCTTCAATCTTCACCTTGGCCCTGCGCGTGAGGCAGTGAGGACTGATTTACTTCATTTTACAGATGAGGAAGTGAATGTTTAGGGAATTTAAACGGCACTCCCAACATTACACGATGTGAGAAGGATAAAAACAGATCTAAAATTCAGCCCTGCCCTGTCTCTTTCAGGACTCGTGATGGAGCAGCGCCTTAGGGAGGGACTCGAGGCTCTTCTGGGTGTCTCTAGGACCACTGCAGGGCTCCAGCTTGGACATTTCTGGGCCCACCTGGAACAGCCCTGGCTGGGGCCATCTCATACCTCTGTCCTCTGGTCCCGTGTCGGTACAGCAGGGGCCCACAGACTCTGCCCAGACACCAACCCCCATCTTTCCAATAGCTCTGAGGATCAGCCCCATAGACGGTGTGAGTTTTCAGTGCATCATGGCCCTGCCCTGATGCACTCACTCTCCTACAGCCTGCAGGGGTCACTGACCACAACCTTAGCCAGGGCTGACTCCTTTTCCTGCTCCTGCTCTTAGCTGGAGGCTTCAGGATCCAGGTCCCCCTTGGCCTTGCTACATGTAGCCAGGGCCCTGGTCCTCAACTGAGGATGCTGAGGGTCCAGGAGGACTTGAGGGACTCTGTGAGGTCAGAGGTTGGTGAGCAGAAGACACCCAGAGCTGGCTCTTTGTGGATTCCCAGCCTCTGTGGAATGGGGAGCATCAGAGCTGTGCCAACAATCTGGGTGATGAGGAAATATTTGCCAGTTGCATCCCATAAACAGAGAAATCCCTCATCCAAGGCATATCCAGAGCCATGGATATGGGGCTTACATCATGGTCCAAAACAGAGGTGACCCTAAGGTGCAGATGGCAGGGAGCGTGGTCCAAGTGTAGGACAACTGGATTGGGGAAATGAAGGTCCACAGGACACATGCTAGAAGTAAGCCTTATTACCTACATTCTTCTTCTCAAACTTCTGCCTGAGCTCAGAGACCAGAGCTGATTGGACAGGGCTTCCCACCTTGGGTTTTGGTGACCGTTGGGGTTGCTGAGGGGTGAGTGAGCCAGAGACTGTAGGCACAGTCCAGGGGGCCACGCCCATCTTGGACGCCATTGTGGGTGGTGGAGGGGGAGCTGGGGCTTTGGGGGGCAGTGTGCTTCCTAGGCTGTTGTTGTTGCAGTTCTCATTGGAAGGATCCTCTTTGAGCACAAACTTGGCAGCAGCCTTGGTCCTTTGGAACTTGAGCCATTCGATGCGCATAGCCCGGGGCGCAGGGCTGGGCCGCTTACGGAGCACACGCCGCACCGGAAGGACCTTGTTGGACTTCTTATTGCGCCAGAAGGTGGCAGTGGAGATGAGGACGGTTATGGCCACGATGATGGCCATGATGCCAGCCAGGACACCCACAGCCTTCATGGGGTTGTCTTTGGTCTGCATCAGGAAGGCAGCCATGGGGCTTCGGGACAGCATCTGGAAGAGAGAGCCATCCCGTTGCCTTCTGTGACTCCTGCCCGGTCCCTGGAGGACAGAGCAGGGCTCATGAGCTCCCTGAAGCCTGATGGTTTAAAAAAACATCTTTCTGGGGTCAGGCATCCCTGGAGAATCTGATGAGCACCATGGGCTTTGGTCCAGAAAAAATGCACACAGAGAAAATGTGATGCATACAGCCCTCCAGAAAAACGTACAGCAAGAGAGCATAATGCAAACAACCTTTTTCAGATTAAGAACTCCCACATTAGCTGGACTCTCTTCTTGAGAGATTAGGGGATTGCTTACCTTTGGTTATGGAGGGCCTCTTCTGTCCAAGTGAATCAGGACCCCTCTTAAGTGATGATTTTCTGCCAGATACTGAGCTGAGAACTATGTACCATGATTTTACTTCTGCCTTTTAACACCCATGCGAAAGAGCCATCACTATTCCCAGTTTATAGGAAAGGAAGAAGAGGCCGGGCAAAGCCCCAAATCACACTGTTAAAAGGTGTTGAAACTAGGATTTCTACTTGATTCCAAAGCCTGTGTATCTGATGGCAGAAGCAGCCTTTGCTAGCATTGAGTGTCTTTTGGAGGAAGGCTGGAGATGGTCTTTGTTCCTCTGATGACCCGCAGCAAGGCCTGAGCTGGCCCTCTGACCCTCTCCCCGACGCAGACTTGGTACCCACCTCGGTGTCTGTGATGTCAATCTTGAGTAAGGCTGTGGTGCTGAAGGATGGGGAGCCACGGTCCTTGGCCTGCACCTCTAGGGACCATGTGAAGTCCCCGCCAGGTGTAATGTTGTGCAGGGCATCGAGGGAGCGGATGGAGTTCTTGAGCCGGATCTCCCCCGTGTGCACATCGATGTCGAACACGTTGGCTGGCTCGACGTGTGTGATGGAATAGTCCACCAGATTGTTGGGCTCTTCTGCATCCTGGTCCGTGGCCTGTGTGTGGGTGGGGGGGAGGGTCGGACAGAGCTGGGCTTCGAGGACAACACTTGTGTACCCTGGCTAAACCAATAAATCATATGTGGCTTGCTGGGTTGAAGGGAAATCATCCTAGCCCTACCTGGAGTAGACTGGAGTTGGGAGAAGTATTGAATGAGCCAGGGTCTGGGCCAGGCCCCCTACGTGTATTACACCATTCCATCCTCAGAACAAGTCTGGGCGGTAGGTATTGTTAAAAAAAAATAAATTTGGATGATAAGTGACTGTCTAAGGATGGATATAGAGAAGGAGGGGAGATGGGATTCAAAGTCAAGTCCCTTGGGGCGCCTGGGTGGCTCAGTGGGTTAAAGCCTCTGCCTTCGGCTCAGGTCATGATCCCGGGGTCCTGGGATCGAGCCCCGCATTGGGCTCTCTGCTCGGTAGGGAGTCTGCTTCCTCCTCTCTCTCTGCCTGCCTCTCTGCCTACTTGTGATCTCTGTCTATCAAATAAATAAATAAAATCTTAAAAAAAAAAAGTCAAATCACTTGGGTTTCAGAGTTCATGCTTCTTCCACGTTAGCAAGACAGTGTCGCTCAGCACTGCTCTGAAAACAGGCACACCAACTGCGTGAACAAAAGCAACCCAAACACCTAAGCTACCCAAGCCTCAATTGCTTCTTTTGTAAAGTGGCAATAATAGTTTCTCTCTTAGAGGTTATTTCCGGGTTGAGTTGGGGGTGGGATGTATAATGAACCTTAAAATCCTCTGCTCATATTGGGAAGCCACTAGTTTTATTTTAAAATAAATTCTTCTGCTATGGTGCCTCTTGGAGCAGCTAGAACAGGCTTTTAGGGAAGTTTCGTTGCCTTCAAAGCTCACCTCAATTTTCACCGGGGTCCCCAGCACCATTGTCTTCTCCTGGACACTCTTTCCAAACTGCGGGTAGTGATCATTGACATCCAGGAGAGTGACAAAGACCTCGGCCAGGCTGTATTTGCCCTCCATGTCCTCTGCCTTCACATAGAAGTTGTACCTGGCTGTGGCCTCAGCATCCAGGCTGGCCCAGGGCTGGGTGTAGATGATCCCAGTGGACGGGTGGATCAGGAAGCTGCCAGGCATAGGGAGCTCAGGCTTGGGTGTGCACAAGCACAGGTGCATGCATACAGGCACGAGTGTGCGTGCACACACACACACACACACACACACACGCACACCTGCAGGAGTGACCTACCTCTAATGCATTATGCAGCTTCTCCAAAGTAGCTCACCTGATCCTTTCCCCAACCCTGCAGGCTGATGGAGGCAGGCGCACCCATTTACTCACCCACCTCTTAACCTTGAACTTACCCAGACTCAGACTCACAGCCCTTCCTTTTCCACCCAGAGCCTACCCCTCCCTAGCTCCAGGCCATGACAGTGACCCTTCTTCTCTTAGATCCCTGAACCTCTGCTTCAGGGTCTCTACTGCTTTCCTTTCCCCCACTGGGCTTGTATTCATTTCTCCAACCCGGTCTAGGTCCCTCCTGCTTTCCACCCAGATCGCCTCTGCCCCCTGCCTCCCAAATCCCTTGCCCAAGGCTCTTTCCAGAATTCTGGATCTACTTACGGGTCTGCCCCGGACCCATAGATGGAGTATTTGACTTCGCCCCATGGACCTGTGTCTGGATCTACAGCCTGGAAGAGAGAAAGCTCTTAGTGGTCCATGTCCTTTGTTGGGGCATGTCGGCAGTTCACGTGTCTGAGGGCTGCTTTCCCTGGCAACACAAGGGGATTTGGGGTTGACCCAACTGGGCAGAAACTGATCTGAAGGCCTGCTCCAGAGCCCTAGCTTTCTACCCAGGAGGGCTCCACTGTTGGAAGAACCAAAAGGTTTAGATCTAGAAGGCATATATCCCACCTTTGTAAAAGAGAAAGGAAAAGGAGATGGGTCCTATGCCCTGGCTTCGGGGGTTTTGCCTATGTCCTCCTTAGAGTCCTGAGAGGTATTATTATCCCCATCGTACAGAAGAAGAAACTGAGCCTCGGAGAGGTCAGGTAGCTTGTCCAAGGACACAGTTAATGCGTTTGGGCTTTGTGGTTCAAACTGGAGCCCAGGTCTCTCTGATTTCATCAAGCCTCCTTCAGTAGGGGCTCCTAACCACAGCTCCAGTCCCTGGGCTAGTCCTCAACCCACTGTGACAGCCACCACGTTGGAGCCTCCTGGAGAATTCTCAGGGATTCTGGCAATGTAGTAGTGGGAGGTGAACTTGGGGACATTGTCATTGGTGTCCAGGAGCTGGATCACAACATCTGCTGTGGAGCTGAACTTCTCTGGAGTGTTCACTTCAATGGCCAGTAGCTGAGGAAGGAAAGAAAATAAAGACTTGTCTGGGCAGTGGTCACCGGGCAGAAAGCCTTCCCACTTCTTGTCCCAGCAGGGTCGGGCGCACACCTGCCCTGTACCGCTTCAGTCTCCACCACCAGCCTGTGATGCCTGCCGCCACCTGCAAGGGGCACCTCTAAGGCCCACTGTCTTGAAAGGCCTGCATATAGTTGTACTTGGGCCAATTTTTTTTGTCCCATTGATTTGCTTACTCCTTTTCAGTTTCAATTTCAAAAATTATTTTGTTATATGATATAATTTAATATTTGTTAGGGAAGTTCTTGCCTCATATTCTTTCTTTCTGTTTTCCTGACTATTCTTACAAGTTTATTTCTCCAGATAAAAATCAGTGTAATGTCAATCCCCTTCCCCGTCCCCAAAGGAAATTCCACATAAGACTTAATTGAAATGATATTGGATTCTTCATTCACTTGATGAGACTTTGCATTTTTTTAAAACAAAGTACGCCTTTACACTTCTTGCTTTCTTTATATCCCTTTGTTAAATTCTTGTGCTTTTTTGTTATTTAGATGCTGTATATTTCTTATTATCCTAATAACTAGGAATTTTATCTTTTAGTTGTTATTATAAAAGAGGATCTTTTATTCCATTATTCTCTTTGCTATTTTTCTTATGTAGGAAAACTCAAATTTTGTGTGTTAAGTTTGTAATCAATCATGTTAGCAACTTTGCTGTGTTTGTTTTCCCAACATTTCTTAGATTTGTCTAAGCAAACAAAAACACCACCTACAAACAATGATAATTTTGTCCTTTCCTTTCTGACATTCATACTTCTTATTTCCTTTCTTTACTCAGGAATAACATTACTCCAGGAATAGTGTTAAATAACAGTGGTGAGAGCAGGCCCCCACAATTTGTTTCTGACTTCATAGGAAGCTTTTAGATTCCCACCTCTAAGCATGACACTTGCTGTAGTGGCATATGTAGGTATAATTATAAATAATTGTAACAGTTTAAATAATATTAGTGAAGTATGTTTTTACTTTTTATTACTATATAGTATTCATGTTTATATCTAATATTCATTATTTACATATGTTCATAATTTTAAAAAATCAGATACAAAGAGTATTTTTTTAAACTTCTACTTAGGTTTTTTTTAACAGAATCAATGATAGATGTCAAACACCTATGAGAAATACGTTTATCTTGATAATCAAATAGTTTTTCGGTCTCAATCTATTAACATGGCACCTTGAATGCCAGTGCTTTCCTGGGACGATGATAATTTAGGAACAGGGGCTTAGTGAGGCTGTGTGAGCAGTGGGAGCAGGCTCTTTTTACCCTCCCCTTCCTCCCACCCCGCCCCCATTCCTGCTCCCCCAGTCAGCAGGAGGGGCAGAGGAACTGAGAGGAAAAAAGGAGGGCCAGAAGGGGCAGGAGGTGACATGGCCCCCTCAGGAATGAATCCAGGAGCTGCTATGAGCTCCTAGGACCCCCGCATTCAGGGCAGTGCAAAGCATCACCTACCTTAAAGGTTAGCACTTTGAACTTTTCAAAGTCAATGGCGGCTGAGTTCTCTACAATGATGGTGACTTGGGCTTCATTCAGGACTGTCAGTGGGACCACTCGGAAGATGCCCCCAGGTCCCACCAGCCGCAGGTTGAATTTGGCATTGGCTCCCTGGACCACAGAGATTGGAGGGAGGCAACGGAGAAGATGAGTGAGAATAGAAACTCATTAGATGGTCATGCTAAGCGAGGAGCCTTCCTTATGCCCTTAACCCTGGCAGGTGAGTATTATTACTTCTTTCTGTCAGCCAGGCCACGGAGAATCAAAAAGACTTAGCAGGCTATGGAGACTAAGTCAGGTAACAAACGCTCACAGCCCAGCCCTCTGCCGGGCAGAGGAGGTGATGGGAAGTGGTCACAAAAACTCCCCGGAGATCTAATACAGAGGGGCTTCTGTTTGGCTGGCTATACTTTTTAACTGATTGTGAATGTCCTTAGGCTAAGCAGAGAGTCTGTGGTTAGCTACTCTCCCCCATCTCTCTCTTGGTTATACCTTCTTGTTTCATTCATTTTGTGACCTGCCAGGCCCTTGGGACATAAGCAGTGAAGGCTGGTGAGCTCTCAGCTCAAGTCCCTTGGAAGACAAAGAGGAGGGCAGGACCACACACCTGGTCTGAGTCGTTGACGGTGATCTTTAGGCCCCGCAGGATCTCCCCCTGAGGGGGGTGCTCGTACATGGACAGCTCAAATATGTTCTGGGGTCCACTCTCACCATAGAACGTAGGCGGATGGTTGTTGAGGTCCACGATCCTGATGGTGACTGGGACCATGGCCTGGGCGGCTGGGATCCCGGCAGAGCTGACCTCAGTCACCTGGGGTGGGGACAGGTGGCTATTGCTGTGTGGCAGGAGACTCCAAGATGGCCCCATGGATCCCCGCCTCCACATGTTCATCCTCTTGTATAATCCCCTCTCTTTAAGTGTGGCCTGCCCTAGCAACTGACTTCGGATAGCACATGGCAATGGTGATGGCATATACTTAGTGATTAGACCATGAAGATTGTAACTTCTGTTTTCTAGCAGACTGTCTCTCTTGCTGGCTCTGATGAGACGAGTAGCTATGTTGGAGAGGCACATGTCTCAAGGAGCTAATGGTGATCTCTAGCCCACAGGACACTAGGAACTAAATTCTGCCCATAATCATGTGAGCCTGGAAACTGATCCTTCCACAGTCAAGAGAACCCAGTCCTGGCTGACAATCTGATGGAAGCTACATGAGAGACCTCGCATCTGTGGACCCGGCTAACCTGGAATCCTGGCCCACAGAAACTGCCAGATACAAATGTGAGCTGTTTTAAGACCCTAAGTTTGCGGAAACGTTACAACAGCCACAGGCAACGATACGGTGCTAGTACTGATCCCATTTCTCAGATGAGGCACAGAGGGGTGAAGTAGTCACCTGGGGTCACACAGCTAGTGAGTGGCAGAGCTGGAACAGGAAGAACTCAGGTGTATCTGATTCCTTAACCAGCGCTCTCTCCATCTCCTCACACTGGCCCTTCTTTGCATCCAGAGACATATGAGATCAAATCCCAGCTCTGCCACATTCTGTCCTGGTGTCCATTTGGCCAAAGGGAGGCTGTAGGGAGGGGAGGTGCGGCGACACAGCAACAGATAACTAACATGGCGGCAAAGCCAGGGCTGAGAATCCACAGGCTCCATGTGAACCACTCCCTGTGACAGGTACTATCAAGGACCTCCCTGCCCTTGTTCTTTAAGCATGCTCTGTCTTACCTATCCTGAAACTCTGCTCCTGGGAACCACTCTGTCACACCCTAGCTGCTATCCTGGATCCTTTCTCAGAAGCCTACACCTCCATTTCCTAATTCTTCCTCCACTCTCAGCCCATCCCCAACAGAGATCCTTCACACCAATTTCCATGCTGCACGCAGCACTATCACCTCCTTTGCCTTCCTGAGTGTCCTCTGCTAATGTGACTCTGCTCTTGGCAGGCTCCTCTCTACCTCTCCGATCGCTCCTGAGTTTCCCTCACCTGCCTCCCCACCCCCCACAATCCTCACTCAGCCTCCAGTGCCCCCACAGCTGCATTCTCAGCCAGTGCTCCTCTGTCCCCACGGCCACTCTCTGGGCAATCCCATTCCCCAAAATCATCCTTCCATAGCTGCCTGTATGCTGACACTGTCTCTCCAGGTTCCGAACCTGTATATCCAAGTTGTGTGTTCAACCTGAATGTTCCTGAGACAGAGAAGCTTTCCATGCCTGTCCTCCCTAACCGGCCTCCTCTCCTGTGCTCCTGATGGCGTGGCACCACTCCAGACGCCCCATCCCTGACCCTTCCCTTACCCCTCACAGCCACATTCTGTGGAGTCGGCCTCCTTCGTATTTTGCAATTTGTCTATTTCTGCTATTCCACCTCCCTCCATCCCCAAGGGCCTTCTTAACTAATGGCTTTGCCTCCCTGCCTCTCATCCAGTTTCCTCCAAACTCAAGGTGGGACCAGTGTTCTCAAATCTTAGGCTGGAACTGGTACCAGAGTCACTTGAGAGATTAGAACATGTAGAGTCCTGGGTTTCTTCCAGACACACAAACTTCCTGTTGCCAGGACTAGGTCCTGGAAATCCTTGTTTGCCAAACTCTGAATCTGAACCCCGCCATCCCCCTACCCCTCCACCCCTGGTCTAAAGCAGACAGATGAGCTTTTTAACAAGACTCTAATCTGCTCAAAACCCTTCAATATCTTTTTACTCCTCTTGGGGAGAACCAGCTACATAATTTGCAGACCCAGTGAAAAATGAAAATATTTTCTAACAAAAATTTTCTTAAAAATTGTTTTAAAATCTTGTTAAAAAATTATTAAGGATTTCAAGACAGCAAGAGCAGATCATTACGCCCAGCATGGGACCCTTCTGACGGTGATCCCTGTGTAATTACATAGACCACACGCCCACAAAGCTGGCCCTGTTCCAGGATAAAAACTGTATCTCATATTCAGGGCTTTCACTCCTCTGGCCCCAGCCTGGATCCAACTGTTTCTCTGTCTACATGCTGCCCATGAACTCTAGTTCTAGTCATGGCTCTAGCTCACGACTCCTTGCTGCTTCCCTAGTCTGTCATGTGCTCTCACCTCCAGCCTTGCCTCACGTGGCTCTCCTAGCCCATGGTGCCTCCAGCCCACCCTCACCCCCACCAGTGATGTCCCTCACTGATCTCCACCTGCTGCGTCCTCCCCATGTTCAAGACCTTGCTGCTTCAATCCTACCTCCTTGTGAATTCACGTCTCCCCTTGCCAGGGGCTTTGTGTGTCTGCTGCAACATTCACCCAGGCTATGTGATGTAGGCGCTCTTTGGAGCAGCAGCTAGCTCCTTCCCTCGGTGGAAGGTGGGGTGCTGGAGGTGGGCTGGGTCTCATCAACTTTGGAATCTCCCAGGGCCGGAGGGTAGGAGGAGGGGCCAAGCAAGAGGGACGGTACCTGTACATGCAGCTCATACACCTCTCTCCTGAGCTGGGCAGGGCTCTGCATGACTGAGATGACTCCAGACGTCTCATTAATTTCAAAGGCTCCATCACTCCCTGTCAAGGGGGAAAGACGTGCCCTGCAGTTCCACACATGGCCATGGGAGGCGCAGGGGAGCCAGGCCAGGCAGGCTGCCCGGTGCTCCTCAGGTGTTTGTTCCCTCATTGAGGTCTGTATAAAATGTAATTCTATCAGCTGGATCTTGCCAATGAGGAAACTGAGTCTCAGAAGGGCTAAGTCATTTGTCTAAGATTTCACAGCACGTGTAGAGCTGGGACTTAAACTCACTTCTGAGTCTGGCTTTCAGGTTTCATAGAACTGGCTTCTCTTACTGCCGTGTATATGCATGTGTGTGTGTGTGCGCACATGCGTGTGTGTGACGGCAACAGAAAAGGAGAAACAGGCACAGAGATAAGGAGACAAGGAGGGAGAGAGAGAGGAGAGAAAGGAAAGGAGGGAAGAAGGAGGCCAGAGGCTGCAAGAGAAGAACAGAGGATGGAGAGGAGAGGAGAGATGGGGATGGTAGGTGCTGGGTAATTGTGGGAAGGCTGCAGAGGTGGAGGGCAGGGACGGGGAGCAATGGGGTGGGGGTGGGGTCTGGGAGGGGGGTGTCTGTGTGCCTGAGGAAAGGAGCCCGCAAGTGATGGGGGCACATTCACGCATACGTGAGCTGTTGGAGGGAGCGTGTGCACCAGGCATATCCCAGGGATAGGGTCAGGGAGGGGAAGGGTCTGAGTGAGAGCACAGAGACATGTGCACATCTGTGATCAGACACCAAGGATGACCATCCCACTGAGGGGCCTGGGCCTGTGGGGACTGTCTACTGAGGGCCACAGAACCCACCCACCCGGGGCACCATGACCTGCTCAGTTGCTGCTCAGTTGCTGCTCATTTATGCAAAGAAGAGTCTTGGAGACAGAAGACTTAGGTTCAAATCAAATGGGAATGTGGGATGCCCCTTTAGCTTCTCTGAGTCTCAGTTTTCTTGTCCATATATAGGGCTAACGGTAGGAAATGTCCTATCATCGTTGCATTTAATTCTCTTAATTCAACTATATGCTCTAGGCCAGAAATGTAAAAAAATGAGAGGAATAACTGGGTGGCTTGGTCAGTTAAGCATCTGCCTCTTGGTTTTGGCTCAGGTCGTGATCTCAGGGTCATAGGATCAAGGCCCATGTCAGGCTCTGCGCTGGGAGTAGAGCCTGCTTAGGATTCTCTCTCCCTCTGCCCCTTTCCCTTCTAAAAAAAAAAAAAAAAAGAATCAGGGGAAAAAAAAAACAGTAATTTTAAAAAGTGTAAGAAATGTGGCCACTCCCTCTTGTTAATCAGCGTGTGCCCAGGGTGAAGGGACATGAGTTGGAGCCACCCACATTGTTTTCGATGCCCTCCCCCCATGCTTCTCTCCCTGTTGCTGGACAGAGTGACAAACAGGAGCACATGCCAAAGAGACTTGTCACCTCCTGGAGGGACCCAGACCCCCCACCCAATACATCTTGTACTTCTGACTTTACAAATGAGGAAACTGGGACCCAGAGAGATCTGGGCAGGTCACTCTGGTCACCCAGGAAGTAGGAGCTGTAGTCCAGCGACGGGCCTGTCCTCAAAGTTGCCCAGACTTACCATTCAAGAGGCTGTAGACAATTTGGTTGGGTTTGCCTCGATCTCCATCCATGGCAACCACCATCAGTACCTCTGAGCCCTTTGGGGGAACAGAAGCAGCTGCCTGAGGCCAACCGGTATGGCTGGAGCTCTCCCCTCCCCCCATATACTTGCCCCTGTCAGAGGGGAGGTGCTCCTGCCACCCAAGAAAAGGGCCAGGCCTCTGTGGGGCCCCACACCAGTTCTACAGGGAGATCAGAGCACCCACTGGCTCCCAGGGCTGGAGGGACAGCCTGAGCCCTGCTTCTCCTCACCACATAGGTCAGCTCTGGCCTTTACTATCCAGCTCTCAGGCCTCACCCTTGCTGCCTCATCCACCTTTTGCCTTTGGAGGTAGATAGAGGGAGAGTCAGAGACAGGTGAGAGAGGGGCTGGCCACAGTAGGGTGCGATGAAAAGTCCAGGTACTAGGATGTTTTGCTGGGGCCCCGGTTGGGGTGCTATTCAAAGGGTTTGGTCAGGGATGGCACAACTAACAAGCCTGCTCCACCTCAGCCTGCTGCCCCCTTCTAAGCCCTCTGCTCAGGCCCTTCTCCTCTGCCTGTCCACACTCATGGCTGCCTCTTGACTGTCCCCATGCTGCCTGCTCTCCCTCAGCAATGCTTTCCACCCTTAGCTCCTGGCAGGACAGCTAGCCTACCTCGGCCCTGCCTTTGGCCGCCACCAGAGGAGCCCTTCATTTCTACCTCACTCTGTGCTCATCTCTACCACTCAGCTGCCAGCTTCTGGACAAGTGGTACCTTAGCTTGGGCCCAGCATGTGAGTGGTCCTCAGAAAGTGCTTTCATTATCTCCTCAAGTCTATAATCATCAGACCAGCAAAAGGAAAAGTGACAACGCGGTTCGGTTCTAGAGTCTTTGGGAAGTTTGGTTCCAGCCTGGTCTCTGCCTCCAGGGAGCTCTCAGTCTGTCTGAGGTGGGGACATGTAAATACATGGATGTAACCCAAGGTGGGATGGGGAGAGTGTGGGAGCAGAGAAGAGAGCTCCCATCTCAGCTGAAGATGTCAAGGAAAACAGTGCCTGGGGTGACCTGAGAAGGGCAAGGAGCCTCAGGCCCGGGGGCACAGTTTAGGCAGAGGCTAAAGGCAGAGCAGGGAGATTGGCTGGGTGCTTGGAGGCTGAGGACTCAGGGGTAGAGGGGAGGCCAGCCCTTAGATGCCAGGGTTGGGGGCAGGACATTCCCTGAGAGGCCTGAAGACAAGCATAGTCACCAAAACATCAGGGGCAAAGACTGCACTGAGGGGTCAGAAGCTGAGGCTGGCCTTGAAACTGGGCCTTCAGGACAACCACTGGTCTGAGCGACCCCAGGCTATGGGGCTTGGAGCTAGGGAGGCATAAAGGAATCTCACCCCCCTTGCCAGCACATGGTGTAGAAAAGGCCCCACCCAAACCAAGGCAATGGGCCACCTGCCAGCCCCTCTTCTCAGCCCTTTTGAGGGGTAGAACATCAGCAGCTGGATTAGAGTAAGTTTGAATGAGGGAAGAAATGCCTGTCACAGTCTTGGCACCCAGCAGACGCTCCACACACCAGCACCTGCTTCCTCTCTCTTCCACTCCCACTGGCAAAAGGACATGCACCTGGGCTGAGCCTGGGCCCGTCCAGAGCCAGCCATGTGAGCCAAGCCACAGGGGATCCCGGGGCAGTGCTGTCTGGAGGGGACACTGGGCTGAGGGGCCAGCCACCCACCGGAAGGGTGTCCTCATACACATAGCCATAGTAGGGTGTGCCCACGAAGACAGGGGGCATGTCCTGCACGTCCTCCACATTGACTGTGACTGTAGTGGTGGTGGAGAATACCACGTTGGCCCCTCGCAGCCTCCCTCCACCATCCTGGGAGAGAACCAGAGAGTGAAAAGAGGTTGGGCCCTGGATGGCCCCTGGTGGCATCTAGCTTCTGCCACTTCCTGGCCTCAAGACCAGCTTTCCTCTCTGATTTCTGTCTGCTCCTGTATCACCTGGAGATCAGTTCCTCCTCGCAGAGGTTACTGAAATGAGCTGATGCATGGAGGTCTTTAGTCAGCGCCTGGTAGGCCCTAGGCACTCAAGTGTTCCTTTGGGAAAAAGAGTGAGTTCATTCTCCTGGGAAATTATGTTGGACAAATGGCAGAGGAGGAGGGGTCAAGGCCAAACTCCCCTTCCTGCCAGGAGCCAAGCCTCCAACTCCTGGGAACCTACTAAGAGCACGACAGGGGCCCATATGATGTAGGTGTGTGCCCAGGAAGCCCAGCCCTCGAGGAGCTTTGGGCAGCTGCTACGGGGTGCAGAGGGATGGCCTGCAGCCATACGTGACCAGCAAGAGCCTTCCTGTTCCTGGAAGAGACATTGTTGAGCCCAGAGGGACAGCTGGGCCTTCCCCACCTCAGGGGACAGAGCGCCACCTTGGCAGAGCACCCGCTGACTTGCGGCTCCTGCTCCCTGCCCTTTAGAAATCTGAGGAACTGCTTAGCCTCAGGGGTGGGCAGATAAGAAACCCGAGGTGCAGAGAGGGTCATTGATCACCCAGAGAGAGTGAGGTGAGCAAGCCCAGGCAGAGAGAGGGAAGCGCCTAGAGACCAGGCTGTGAGGGGATGGGAGGGGGCCAGGGTCTCTAAGCCATGGCCACCTGGTCCTCAGGAGGGGAACCGGGCCTGTCATGGGATGTACACCATCTTCCAGAACAGAATATACCCTCTCCAGCCCCCACACTCCAGCCTCCCTGGAGACTATGTCCATGTCCAGGCAGGGTCCACATCAACAGAGGTTCTGAGCAGCCGCACCCCCTCACCCCTGCTGCCATCATAACTTCAGCCCTCCAAAACGCCCCCACTCCCTTGCAGAACCGAACTCTGTTCCAGTCCCCGGGCTGCTTCCCTTGATAAAGGCTGAAGAAAGGCCAGAGGCTCCCAGTGCCTCCCTCTATGTTACCTTGGCAACCACGGTGACAAAATGGGCCCGGGCCTTCTCGTAGTCCAGGGTGGCCCCAGCCCGGAGGCGCAGCACGCCGCTGTGGTGGTCCAGGGCGAATTTGGTGGCGTGCACATTCTGTAAGAATGAGGGGCACGCTAGTCCTCGGAGGGGGCCCCAGGCTGGCCCAGGAATGGCTGCTTTGCTTCTGACGGGGTCTTCACTGTCCTCTGTCACAGGAACGATGGCCTTGCTGGCCCCGAAGGTCCCCCTCCCGTCCCTCAACATGCTCCTGGCAGGGCCCTAGCCTTCTCGCTGCCCAGCTTCCAGCTCAGCTCCGGCCTGGACTTGCCAGCAGGTAGACATGGCAGCAGAGTGCTCTAACCTAGAGAGTGTCAGGGCTCAGAAGCCACAGTGGTGGAGACAAGCTTCAGGATCATGAACCTCAACAAGGAAGAGCTTAGGGGCCAGTCACAGGCAGCCTGGGGGATGGTGGAGGATGGGTGGGGACAGGAGGTGATCCTCAAGCTGGAAAAGGGCTACTGTGTGTCACGAGCTGTTATCGGAGCTGCACGTGTATTTAATCCCCACAAGAACCTGTGAGGATGGGCTTGTGCCTTTCGGGTTCTGCACATGAGGAGGGAGAGCTGGGAGAGCTAGATGAGGGGGTGAGGGCCCCCCCAGGAAGGGGCGGCATCTTTCCGGTACAGGTGGAGCCCAGGGGATTTCTCCAGGAGCCTTGTTGTCAGCCACCAGGCTGTACCGCCTTGACAGTTGTGAGAGCCAGGGACTAACCCTGGGGGGAGCTGAGGAGCCGCCCCAGGAACAGCAGCTGTGAGAGGTGTGTGGCTGGTTCCTGCGGAAACCGGGAGGAGGACAGGGAGGAGGACGAGGTGCGGGAAGGGGTCTCTGCCTTTGACAGGGTTGGGGGAATGGAAAGCGGTGGGGCAGGGGTGTCATCACTCTGTTCCTCCTGACAGATCCCCTTTTCGCCCTTTTTCCTCTCCTCAGTTCTAGGCCAGGCAGGTTTTTTTTTTTTCCACCCTGTGTGGGTGTAATGTGCCCAGACCTCTCCTGGGGAGGGGGTTGGGGGTAGAGAGCTGAGGGTCCTGGAGATCCAGGGAGAGGGCGGCAGGGAATGCAGACGGAGCCAGGATGGGCCGGTCAGGGGAAGACGGCCTCCACCCACCCTCCTCTCATCTCCCCACCAGCCCAGCCCAGCCCTGGGAAGCTGATGTGATATCTCTGACAATCTTTGGGAAGAGTGGAGGTGCTGACTCAGAGCCTTGGCGATGGAGGTGGTGGCGGCCATCCAGGTGTCCCTTCTAGCCCAGGCCTCTGGTAATGACCAGTGTGCCCCTCCTTACCTGCAAGAAGTAGGTGACACTCCCTCCAGAGCCTGTGTCCTTGTCCACCGCATGCACCTTCATGATACTGCTCCCAGTAGGTAAGTCCTGAGGGGTCACAGCCATGGAGGTGGGGGAGGGGTCAGTCCCAGGGCAGTGACAGAATGCTCAGGGGACTGGGGGGAAAGGAGCCATAGAAAGATGGAGTCAGGGAGTGAAGGGCTGAATAGAGGTGAAGAGGGGAGGATTACCCAGGGAACCCCGCTGGGGAAGAGGCAGCCAAAGCAGAGTAGGTGAGTGGGTGCAGGGATGAAGGAAGGGGAAAGAAAGGCGGGAACAGATATCCTCTCAAAATAAGGCTCCAGATAGACAAAGCGTTTAAACATGAAGTGCAGAAATGGTTAATAGACATTCCACATTACCAGGGATCGCGTACATACCATTTAGAGCCCAAATGAAGTATCTTCCTCTTAATGAATTAGCAAATATTAAAAAAATTCGAGAATCCCCAGTGTTGGGGAGGGATGGGGAGACACACCCGAGGGGAGAGAGCCAGCACGCGCTGCTCTGGTAACTCAGGCTTTCAACCTTGGCATTTCACATCTTGGACCATTTCTTAAGGAAATGATTCTAATTAGCTATTTGGAAGTTTTATGGTGATGTTTAATGTTCAGAATTTGATGTTTCTTATGACAGCAAAAATCTAAAGCATCTTAAACATCCAGATGTAAAGGACTCATCCAGTCAATGATGGACTATGCACTAAGTGGAAACTATTAAGACGACAGTTACCTAAACTTCACAATTACTGAGGAAATGCTTGCTGTGCATTATGTTGTGAAATTAAGTGAAAAATAGCATACAGAAAGCATATGTTTAGTATTGTCACAATTATGTAAATAAAACAAACAAAATAAATCCAGTAATCCCAAAATGACTAGAAAGAACAACACCCATATTTGAAAATATTGTCTCAGGCTGGAGAAATTTGTTTTTTTCTACTTTTCTATATATTTCAAATTTCCACAATAAACGTATACTATAACAGAAAACGGGAAATGGACATTCCTGTGGATAAAAAGAATGTGTGAGGGGATGACAACAGAGGTGAGGGGAGGACATGAAGTGGGGGTTCTCCGGAGGGTGGAGAGCAGTTAGGATGAGGAGGTGTTCATCACTCTGGGGCTGGTCCCCTGGGGGCAGGTCACAGGGCAGCCCAGAGGGAAGGCTGGGCTGAGTCTGGGGATGGAGTGCATCGGCTCTGCCTAGAGGCCTCTTGCTCACCTCAGGAACCTGGACAACGTAGGGCTCCTGGATGAAACTGGGGGCCTCATCGTTGGCATCGGTCACCAGGATCGTGACTTTTTCTTTCACCTGAGAAGGGGCAAAGGGGACAGGAGTTGGGGCAGTGAGACTTTCTGGGCAATAAAGGGACAGTGGCTTCTAATAGCCCAGGTGTATGTCTCTGCCTGGTGTCTCTCCTTCTTCATCCCCTCCCTCCCTCCCTTCCTTCCTTCCTTCCTTTCTTCTTTTCTCCATTCATGCAACAAATACTACAAAGCAACCACTAGGTGTGAACACTGCCCTCCATCCCAGAGACAGAAGACAGTCTGATGGTGCGTGTTTTGCAGAATGGGACGGCAGGGCAAGATCCCCGTGTATAAGAAAGGTGGTGATCTCATGCAGGGTGCTAACAGGGGCATGCCAGGCACTGTGGGCAGCCCCCTGTGCTATCTGACTCTGAGGGGGGCACGATGGCCTAGGTAAACGCACCCCTTGGGTTTGTGGGCACATGGTCTAAGAGGCTGTCTCCAGAGGCCCTGAGAAGAGGCATCTAGTCCAGCCAGTGGTGGGGACGGCAGGGAGGCTTCACAGAGTGAGATTTAAGCTCCTCAGCAGGTGAGAGGGAAAGAGGTGGAAAGGTATGCCCGGAAGAAGGAACAGCATATGCAAAGGCAAGAGGAGTGGCATGTATGATGAATTCAGAGAACATAAGCAGATTTGGGGCTAGATGTTCGGGAGGGTGAATGTGAAAGGGAAGGTGGGCAAGGCAGATAGTGCTGGATGGGGAGTCTCTGAGGGCCAGACTGGGGCTTGGACCACATCCTGAGGGCAGTGGGGACCTGCTGTGAGTGTTTCTGCATCCAAGTTGTGGCCAAGCCTAAAGTTTCATGGTGATGGCTCTGGCTGAACTTCAGAGATGGACTGGGGTCAGGTAGCCTGGAAGCTGGGGAACCCCTGCGATCACCCCGGCAAGCACTGATGAGGGCCGGGTGGGAGTGGTGTCTGTAGGGGAGGAGGTGAAGGAGCAGCTAGGTCTGGGGCCCCAGGTGTTCATTTTGGGTGGCTGGGCGGGAGCTTGGTTGGAGGAGGCAGATGGGAACACATCCCCACTGGCCTCCCCTGGTGCAGCCCTGTCCTGTGGGCACGTTGGAGGGCCTCGGCTTGGATTTACCAGAGAGCCCCTGGGAGGGAGGAGAAGCTGTGGGCAAGCCTAGGGAGCAGGTGCCACCAGGAGGCTGGCTCAGGGGCACACTTACCAGATTCACGCCATCGGAAATGCTGATGGTGGCTTCAATCTCATCCTCCCTCTGTAAAGTATAAGGCTCCAGTGAGTGTCTGGGAGTCTGATGTACCTGGGGACCCTGAGGCGGGGGAAGACTCTCCCTGCCCCCACTGAGCCCACCAGAGCAGATCTGGGCATGTCAAGGGAGCCCTGGTGCAAGGCAGGGTGACCAAAATCTGCCTCTGGCCATGTTTGAGACCGTGTTTCGGGTCTTGGCACATCAGGGGTTCTCATAAACCCACAGTAGTACTGAGGCACCGAGAAAGAATGTTCCCCTGCTAGAATGAGGACAGACGCTAACCCAGCATGCTGGACATCCCAGTGAGCTGGACGTTTCCCTTTTTTCTTCTTTCCCCTCTCTTCCTCCCCATCCTCCCCATCTCTCCCACACCTCCTGGGTTCCATGGTCCAGGTCTGCAGTGTCTCAAGCACTCCCTAGCCCATGGTGGGACCCCAGCGAGGAAGGGTATTGAGGTCAGCAGGCCCCTAGGGGTGCTGGGGAGGGGTGCATGGTGATACTTCCCCCTCGTGGTCCCTACAGCAGCCTCTGAGACCCAACTTTCTTTTCTCGACCCTGGCCTGCATCAGGGTAAGTCGGCTGTCGGACCAGAACTGGCAGTAAGCCCATGGTATAGGTCCAGTTATGGGGTCCACGAGGCCCAACATCCTGGTGTGGGGCTCAAAAAAGAAATGTAGCCCAGGCCCCAGCACCCGTAGGTTCAGAAAGGTGCAGAGGGATAGAGGGGGTGGAGGTTTACCAAACTCAGACCCGCTCTCTAAACCACTCTTTCCCAGGCTGCCTCAGTCAGTAGAACATGCAACTCTTGATCCTGGGGTTATGAGTTCGGGTCCCATGTTGGGCATAGAGGTTACATATTAAAGAAAAAAAAAAAAAGTACTCTTTCCAGTCCTGATCTGCTGTCAGTTTTCTGTGGCTTACAGGACCTCTCCAGGACGACCTCCAGGGAAACTTCCAGCCCACAGAGGTTTGTCTGCACACCTGAGAGATAGTACGTCTCACACCTCTCCATACCTCTCTGTCCAGCTCTTTAACCAAGGTGATGTTTCCAAAATTGGGATCAACAGAAAAGACACTTCTAGCACTGGGGTCAAAGCTGATGTGGTAGGAGACAGGGTCTCCCTCGGGATCTGTCCCATTTAGAGTATAAACACGAGAACCTGGAAGGAGACACAGAAGGGGAGGCTAGAATCTGGGACCCAAATTTCTAAAAGTGGCATCTATTCAGACGAAGGATTTGGCTGTTTCTAAGGCAGGTATTCAATCCAGTGCTTAAGGTCCTGAGCCGAAGCGAGCCCTGGCTACTGGCTCACCCCCACAGGCTGCTTCCTACCCCCCACCCTTATTCTTTACAACTGTCAGGGAGATGTTAGTGTCAGTCCCTTTACGGACTGTAAACCATAATACAGATGACAGAGAAGCTTCAGGGCTGCTGTGCCTAACCCCAGGGCTTCTTCCAGTCCCAGGAGCCAAGACTGGGGTTCCCTGGTATCGGGGATGGGAGAAAAGGGAGGAGCCATTGAGATAGGAGGGGTGACCCAGGGTGCAGCGTTATGCCTCCACCTCTGAATTAGTTCTTGGGATTTCTAAGTAGATGCATTTCTTACACTGCTATCCTTCTGCTCAGTGTTCCCAACCCAGACAGAGGGAGAGGGAAGAAGGGAGAACCTCTTCTTTCCCCCTTCCCCCTTTCTCATGCATATCCCAGTAAGTTGGACTTTCTTAGGTCTGTTTAAAGGCTAAAGATTCCAAGCTCTGAAACTCCAGGAGGTAAGTATATTTGCTCAAGGTCACAACAGTGAGTAAGGGGTGGTGCTGTGGCCAAGCTTCGGGGTTCTCATCAAGCTGCCAACTGCTGTCTGCTGTCTAGGGTGGCCCTGTCTCAGCCCTGCAGCCGCATCTGGGTCTCCAGGACTGGCCTGGCTTAGGTCTCCATGACAGCCGTGACCTCCTTTCCTGCAACTGCCCTGGGGAACTCAGAGCACAAACAGGGCGCCCCAGAGGGCCCACAGCCTGGCACTGGGTGTCTCCATAGGCTCAGAGGAGTCACGGGTTCAGTCCTTGTGTCCAGGGAAATGAGGGCCACCCTCCGAGAAACCAATAGAGGGCGGATCCCAGGGGTACTCACCTACAGGGGTGTCCTCCGGAAGGCTGAACAAGGCCATGTTTCCGTTGGTGCTGCCCACCCCATTGTCGAAGAAGTGCGGGGCAAAATTGGCCTGGGCTAGGGAGAGAACAGGCAGGAGAACAGACACAGGGAGGGACAGCTTCACACCTGCGTGGTCCCAGTCTGGGCAGGCTGGGAGTCCCCTCCCCAATCCCCCGCACACCGTCAGACTGGGCTGGGAGCTGCGAAGGTGTCCTTCCACCACCACCTCCTGCAGGCTCAGACTCGGCTCAGGCTTGTCAGGGACGCGCACCATCTGGGGCACTTAGAACCCAGGCAGTGGCCAATCTCAACCCACCAATGGACAGACCTGGAACCCCGCGCCCAGAGAGGGACAGTGCCCTGGCCAAGGTCACACTGGGAGCTGGGGCACCCTCCTCTGCCCCAGCAGCCTTCAAAGCAATCACCAAACCTCCCTTCTGAAGAAGACAAGGGCGGCAGATGATCCTGGCTCCAAACCGGGGTGTCTCCAGGGTAGCCACCGAGCCCGGCAGGTGGAAGGATCGCCCCACCCCGCCGCGTCCCGTCTCCCCGCCCGAGTCCCACGGTGGAAATGAGCGGCCAGGGCTCTCCCTCGGCGCCCACTCGGGCAGTGCCCGCACCCGCGCTTAGCCCCGGACCCGCGCTCGGGGCCCCGCGGCCACTCACCCAGGCAGAGGCGCAGCAGCCCCAGGGCCAGGGCGGCCCCCGGGCTGCGCCTCATGTCTCCGCGGGCGGACAGAGTCTTTCGCCGCAGCCGGGCCGGGCGCAGGACCGCGGAGCATGCCCCGGGCAGCGCGGAGTGCGGAGCCGAGAGTGGGGGCGGCGGCGGGGGGAGGGGCGCGGGGCGGGGGCGCTGGGTGGCGCGAGGGCGCTAAGCGGATGACACCGCTCGGATCCGCGCAGCTGGAGCGCTCCCGCCGGCTGTCAGAAGAGACCAATTGGTGAGCTCGGAGGTGAGGGGACCGGCTCCCAGCAGCGGGCGGGGCCGGGAGGGGTGGTGGCGAACTCCTCTCCCTACCACGCCCCCTTCGCCCAGGTCTGGAGCGCAGGCGCCGAGGGGTCCCCAGCTCCGCAGCGGGGAGGAGCGGGGAAGAAGGGGGGACGGGGGCGGTGTCTTCCCCTAGATGGCCCTGAGCAGGACACTGGAAAATCGGCGCTTCTTGGGGCTCCGCTGGAGGTTTCCCTTTTTATGAACTTCCACTGTGACTTTGAGGGAGTTTGGCACTCTGAGCCTGATCATTCCGGGCTGTAAAAGGGCGGTAGGCAGGAAACAGATCAGCCTGAGACTGGAGGGGTCGCTCCCGGGAGGAAGAATGCACAGAAGCGGGTGGATTGGCCGGGCGCGAGTGGCGGGTGCCTTCCAGGGCAAACAGGTTCCAGGGATAGTGCCTCTGGCTTGGAGTGGGGGCTGAGATCAAAAGACAAAGAGGAGGGTTAGGAGAGGAGCAAATGGGGAGGGGTATCAGGCCCACCTCACTGGGATCCCTACTCTTTCCTGTCCTAACCTCCAGGCGCTGGATCGCTAATGTGGTCACTAGTGAGGGTCCACATATGTGGTGGGCAGCAGGGAGGGTGTTCAAGTCACCGTTAAAGTGGGAGGTGAAAGTTACCAGGTAGCACACTGGCCTCACTCCCTATCCCCAGGGTCCAGTGGGTGCCGATGGAGAAGTAGCAGACCCACTCAAGCCTCCTAAGGAAGGATGAATGGCTTGAAGGCAGAATCAAGCCCCTCCCTGGGACCCACTTGCCAACAGAGCCGGCCAGCACAGGTATGGACTGCCCCGAGAACGGTGAGCTCGCCATCCCTGAGGGCATTTAGTCAAAGCAAGGTGCTGCTATGGGGGCCCCCCGACACTGAAAAGAAGGAGAAGCAGGTAAGCTCAGGAACCTTCCTGGTTGGTGGTAGCTTTTCCCTGGGCTGGGCACTCATTCTCTCACTCTGATATTGGAGTTTGGTTGGAGAAGCGGCCTGGTCTCTTCTACTCAGAGGAGGCACAGGGAGGTCACTTTAGGCCCAAACCTGGCCACTTCCCAGGATGGTCTTAGAAGGGTGTGTCCGCAGACAGAGGAAACACCTTTGGGTGCTTCCTGGAGAGGCCTCCACTGCTGGGGTCTTGGTATTTCTCCCCAGGGCCCTTCATCAGAGTAGAACATCACCCATCCCCCTGGGCCAACCCTCCTTGATCTACTGTTGGCAAGAGTTAGGGATTCAGAACAAGGAGATGAATCAGTAATCCCAGAGTGTTGGGCAATTTTCAGGCCCAGTTAACCAGAACCCTTCTTGAATCTCCATGGGTTTGGCCCTTTGGCTGGAAAATGCATTTTTTAAAATAATTTTTTAAAATGCACTGTATTTTATTTATTTGAGAGAGAGAGCATGCATGTGTAAGTGAGCTGGGGGAGAGAAAGAGAGAGGGAGAGGAGCAAACTCCCCACTGAGCATGGAGCTACTACGTGAGATCATGACCCGAGCTTAAACCAAGAGTCAGATGCTTAACCAACAGAGCCACCCACATGACCCTGGAAAATGCACTTTAAATTGCACAGACATTTCTGCATCTTTTGGTCACAAAATACTGGGACAAGGCCAAGGCAAGCTTTCACAAATCTGCATAGAGATTAGGAGATTGGGACTTTCTGTCAGTGACTCAGTGGGCTGGAGGCAGAGCAAGTGTGTCCTGGGGCCAACATCTTGCCCGTGTGCTGAGCAAAGCAGCTTTCCCTGTGGCCTGTCTGCCTCCTTCCTCATCACTTGTTTCTGGTGCCTTGACTTCTCTGGCCTCAGTTCACTCAGTCAGCAGACTTGCACTAGAGAGGGATCACGAAGGCACATTCCCACATGCTGTGTGTGTGTGTGTGTGTGTGGTCACCCATATTATTTCCTGTAATCAGTATGACCTCTTCTGATGCGATTGTCCCTGCTTTGGAAAGGAAGAAGTAAAGCACAGAGAGGGTAAGTCACTTGCCCAGTTTCACACCGCCGGTGAGGGACAGAGCCTAGAGTCACATCCAGTTTGGGCTGGCTCCAAAAGTAGTTGAAACTTTCCATGATAGAGGGAGATGACTGTGAAGCTACTGAAGCTTCAGCTCTGGGGCCCCCGGTTCACACATCTCTTCCATAGTCTACCTCTACTTGTGGTTTACATCTATTTTTTTTCCTTAAAGAGGCCACCTCCCCTTTCAATTGTATAGGCTCAGATCTGGGAGAAGGACTAGCTGTCCTGGTTTGCCTGGGACTGAGGGGGTTTCCAGGGATGTGGGACATTCAGTGCTCAAACTAGGAAGGTCTGGGGTAAACCGGCACAAGCTGGTCTCTGCAGATCGATCCCTGTCCACAGAACATTTGAGAACCTGGGAGAACAGCAGTAATTCATGGAGGTTCTCATCATGGACCCTGGTCTTGACCTTTAGTGCGGAGGAGTGAGAGGCTCTGTGGAGGACTCAGTGTGTCATAGCAGGGAAGGGCTCGCCTGCTGTGAGACACACGGCTTGGCTCTCACCTGCCGATGCTGGGCAGCCTTGGACATATTACCTTGTCCTCCACGTGTCTATTACCCCGGCAGGGTGATGAGCTCCCTCTCTACAGGGCCTCCTAGCTAAGGCATCAAATCAATTTCACCTCTTGGTCCTGTCCTGACAGCATTTCCTCAGGCAGAGTTACAATAGCTGGTCCAGCTGTCAGTAAGTGGGAATTCAAGTGTTAGCTGCCAGCCTGGGCATGTGAGTGTGTGCTTCCTCTAGCTGCCAACACACTAACCCAGGCTCTTACAGCCTCTTTGCCCCCATATGACCTACCTGAATGTGCTAACCCATGGAGCCTTGCTCCCTTGTGCCCACACTCGGACAGCTGCCTAACTTGTCCCAGCCCAGGTGAGGTCCTGACAACTGTCCTCTGTGGTTGTGGATCAGGGTGTACCCACCTGGCAGGAAGATGGGAATCTTTTGCCATAGCAGTGGGCTCTGGGGTTAGTAGCTGAGAGCCCTGAGAGCCCGGGACACCATCTCCTCAGAAATGTGGCCTTCCCTGTCCCCTTGCTCTGTCCAGGCCAGGTGTAGGGTGGTTGTCTCCGTTTTCTCTAGCATGTAGATGGGATTCTTCCCCTATCTGTCTAAGGCGCTGCCTGCCCCCCTAACTGAGATACTAGGCAGGAATCTGGGGCTGCCGCCTGTTCCCCAGTACCCATCTCGTTGGTACTAGTACCCACTGGTTTGGACTCCTGGGTTGTAATGCTGGCTCTTGGTCACTGACACACGTGGGCAGAAGCTCCATCCTGATGTCACCTGTCTTCACGACACATTACTCTCCTCTGCCATCCAGCCTGCCTCCTGGTTAAGTCTAGGTAGGGACACAGCAAAGAATGTCTTCTCCTCCAGAAGAGTTTTTCCCTCTGGCATCTTCTGCCCCCAAGAGGAATTGGTCCCTACTTGGGACATTGACAGGGTTTTTAAAAAAACTTTAGTGCTGTAATCTGTCTGCCTTGTTATCTCCCACGGAGTGCTGTGAACCATTTAGAGCAGAGACGGTGTCACGCATAGGTTTCTTCTGTATCTGCACAGGGTTTGTCACATAGTAGGTCCTCAGTGGGTAGTTGTTGACCAGCTGAAGGAGTGACTGAATAATGAATGCATGACAAGGTCCCTGATGACGTCATAACTCTTGCTTCTTGATTCTAGTCAGTAGCTAATCGTCTGCATGCAATTGACACGCTCCTTCCCCCTCCATCCATCCTTAAGTGGGTAGACTGTGGTAGGCACGAGCATCCACTGAATGCCTGCTGAGCCAGGCAGGAGGCTAGGGTGTAAAGAGGCTGAGGGACAGGCAGCAGAGAGTGCTGGAGACTGCCACACAGGGATACGTGCTCACACCCACAGTGTCTCTGAACACTGCGTTGACGGGGCCCCTGGGTGACTCAGCTGCTTGAGTGTCTGCCCTCGGCTCAGGTCACGATCCCAGAGCCCTGTGTCTGGCTGCTTGCTCAACAAGGAACCTGCTTCTTCCTCTCCTTCTGTCACTCCCTCTGCTGCTCCCCCTGCTTTGTGCTCTCTTATTCTTGCTCTCTGTCAAATAAACAAATAAATAAAATCTTTAAAAATAATAATAAACACTGAATTGAACAAGTGACATGGCTGCCTTTTGATGTTTAGAAGAACCTATTTTTCTGTTCTGCTTTCCCACCTTCTGGTTCACACTTTGCAACTCCTCAGGGGCAGTGCGGTTTGACAGATTAAACAACAGATGAGCCGAAGATCTTTTCCAGAGGCAGAGCTGTTGATAACAAGTCTGCCAGTTGCCTCTGGACCTGTCTACATGGTACAAAGCTGCTAGTCAACAGGCAAGGTCCAGCCACTGCTTGGGACAGCAGACTAGAAGCCTGGACACATTCCCACCCTAGAAGTTTTATGATGCTGTGGAGTCAGTCAGGAAAGTCACGTGGGGGGTCCCTCGTGACCATTAGCCAGTCGGGGTGTGGCCTCTGCTGTGCTCCAGAAGGTGGTCTGCCTTGCACAGTTTGCCCCAAATCAGCTCGGAGCCGAGTCAGCAGAGCGGGTGAGCATGGAGGGCTGTGAAGGGCATGCGGCGAGCCAGGGAAGAGATTGGTCCAGGAGGACCCTATCCTGAATGGCGGTGGGGACGGGGCCGAGAGCTGGATCTGTCTAGTTTGGTGGAAGCAGGTCTGCAACCACCATTGGGCTTTTCTATTTCAGAGCCAGGCACTTCTTGTTTTCTTAGTCTCCCCAGCAGCCCTGTGTGACAGGGGGCCAGCCTCATTTTACAGGTGGGGAATCTGGGGCTCCAAGAGGACACCTGACCTCCCTGATGTCACCCAGTCGGCACCTGACAGGACCCTCATTTGAACCCACATCTGTGAAGCCTGTGCTCTGTCACCTATGTCATGTGTCCTCCGCAGCCAGGGGGTTGCCATGGGGACTCTGCACACTTTCCCTAGTGACACTAGTGCCAGCAGCCACTCTGTCTAGGTTCTTCAGGGAGTCAATTAAGGACAAAATAAGAATTCGAGTTTTATAAATCTGAGTCACTTCTAGATGTTTGGAGTACTCATGGGATCCCCAGTAGTCTTTTTTTTTTTTTTTTAAGATTTTATTTATTTATCTGACAGATCACAAGTAGTTAGAGCAGCAGGCAGCGAGAGGGGGAAGCAGACTCTCCACCGAGCAGAGAACCTGATGCGGGGCTCGATCCCAGGACCCTGAGATCACGACCCGAGCTGAAGGCAGAGGCCCAACCCACTGAGCCACCCAGGCACCCCAGGATCCCCAGTAGTCTCAAATAACCTTATTCATCAGACATTCCCCGTAGACTCCATCTACCCTTCGAGGGTGACGTTCTTCATGGTGCAACTTCTGGAGGTGACATCCCACAGGGGAGAGAGTGGGAAGGAAAGGTTTTGGCCTTTGGCCAGCCTCCAGGTCTGCATGGGAATCTCTGCTTGGGAGAGGGTCTTACACTTTCCCTCACTTCCCAGAGGAAGAAGAGATGGGGAGTTGGAGGGCGGCAGGCAGGAGCAGGGCCCTCAGCTCCCTTTTGTGCCTCCCACTTTTGGCCTGGGCTGCTCTGAGGGGCTGGTGTCCCTGAAGGTCCTTGCCCATCCTACCTGGGGCTGGTCTCAGGTAGGATGGGCAAGGGGGCTCAGAGCTGCAGGTGCTGCATTCCTGCCCCACAGACACCCTCCTCCTTTCCCCAGTGGCTGGCTGTGTCCTCTTTTTATTTGTGTACACTAAGAAACTGGTCTTTCCTGCCGACAAGGACACTGAGGCTCCTGGGGCTTGTGCTTTCTTGAGCATAAGGCTAGACTTCGCTCAGTGGTGGACACACAGCCTCTGAATTGTTCTTCCTGGCTGACTCTCAAGCACGCATGTCTAGTTAGGTCTTATCTGTGTCTTGCACGGTGGGGGTGGGGTTGGTAGTGATGGAGAAGAGAGGGACAAGGGGACAAGGACCGGGGACAAGGATGTGGAATAGTCAGCTGTCCCCCTGCTGGTAGCTGCGTGGTGCCCCTTGTCAAAGGAGTTCCTGGTGAGGGTCTGTCCCAGCACGGGAATGTGCACCATGGGCCTGTGTCCATAGCCCACCCAGCTACCAAGTCTGTAAGGCCACTCCGCTGGTACTCAGAACCCTTTAATTCCTCTCCTCTGTGCCTTGCCGATGGCCCTGCCTTGGTTCTAGCTCATTCCATCTCCTCCTAATGGCCCTTCCTCTCTGCATTCCCTCCTGCTTGCAAATACCTCAGGCTCTTCATCGTCCTTAGGATAAACTTCCAGCATCTAATGATAGTCTGGACACCCCAGATGGAATTCTCTGCTTTCCCTTTGTCCCCTGATCCTGCTGTCCAGTTGCTGGGAATTCTCCTCACTCAAGTCTTCTGCCTGGCCTTGATTGCTCCCTTCTTCACCCTCCGCCCCACACAGGCACACGTACACACACACGCGTGCACACACACACACGCACACACACACACACACACACACACACACACACATCTACACATGCTTGTACTTATGCACACACATCCCTTCTCCAGCTGGAACTCTCCTCTAACTCAACTCAAGCATCAGGTCATCTTTTCCCATCCTTCTCTGGGCACATCCCTCTGTTTCTGCCCCAGTGCTCACACCACAGTGCCTCTCAGCCCGCAAGGACCACATTGGTTCATGTCTGAGCCTCAGAACCTAGCGCTGTCTGACCATTGCCTACTGCAGGGATGGGTGAGTGAGTGAATGAACCAGCCCATGGATGCTGCCTCTGAAATGGAAGTGAAAGATTTGGCCGACGGCAAGGTAAGGGTTCTGGCTGGCCCTGGGACTGCTGTCCCCAGAGCCCCGTGCCAGAGAACCTCTGACCACCAGCCTTGCTCCTGGTGGGCCTGGCACTCACAGACTTGGCTATGGGGGAGGCGTGGGGAGGGGTTTCTCACCTTGCCAGGAGAATCAGATAAGAAGGAAGCTTTACAGAGAGATAAGCCTCTTAGACCTGGGCCATCTGTTCCATCTGAGTCACAGCTCCAGAGCACGGGCTCATTGTGGGCAGAAGCTCAGCCCTGGGGGAGGGCAGGGAAGGCAGGGACTTCCTGAAGCTAGTCCGTCTGTGTGCCAGCCCCTTTGTGGGCCCTTTACATCCATTTGTATGTGGGAGCCTCCTGTCAGCCCTCCGAATGGGTCCTGGGTTCTGCAGTTTACAGAAAAAGGAACTGACTTGCCCGGGTCGCAAAGAAAATCCTGGACAGGACTGGGATTTGAGTCCTGTTGTGTCAGACCAAGACCTTTGCCATTGTTAGTAGTGCCACTCCCCCTTCTCAGAGTTAGATTTTGCTGTGATGAAGGGGTGGCCTGCAGGAGAGGCTTCGGGGCATGGGTCTCCTCTAGCAGAAAGCTGTGGCCCAGGCCTCATTGTTGACTTTCTCAAACTGGGATGTGCCATGGGTTTTATGCATTTATTTATTATTTGTGAGCTTTGGTGTTCTTTCCAGCAGACTCACATCAGGAAGTTAGGAAGGGTTTCCTCCAGGGGCCATCGGGTGTGGGACGGATAGAGGCTATGCGTATCTCAGGACGACGGAGCCTCTGCAGACTTGGCCTCTGCTCTTGCGGGCCTGTTACCCTGCACCCTAGCAGGCTCTAAAGTGTCTGGATCTGCAGCTGCCCCACGTCTCAGTGGAATCTTGACCATCCACACTGGAGGGGTCAGGTGGGGACTCAGACCAGGTGGGCTGGACCTGAATAGCTCTTAAAGTTGGTGGCACAACTGGGACTGGCCTCTGGGAATTCCAGAACTTTCTCAGGGCCCTTCCTGCCCAAGGTGAATCCCTCCAACCTCCCAGCTCACTGCTATGAAGGTTGAAAAGGGTAGTGAAACCCACTGATGCCGGTGACTGAAGGGTCTTCCCTGGAGGGTTTTTTTTTCTCTCTGAACTTTACTTCCCTGAAGCCAGCATGAACCCAGAGAAGCTAACTTACTTGTTCAAGGTCCCACAGCAAGACAGGCATTCCAGAGTTTTGACCTTAGTATTCATGTTGTGGTTTTCAGAAAATTCTGGTTCAGGTTTTTCTAAAAGGCATTATGAGTACAGTCCAACACGGCAGGCAAGAAATGTTGTGTCTTTAAGAGAAGAGGTTCGTGGTTCAGGGGCAGAAACTTTCATGGGCCAAAGCTCTTGACATCTTTGCCATCAGCCCCAGCTTCAAAAGGAGCATCCTGGGAGAACCCGAGACTTCTGGATGTCTCGGGCACTGGGCATGAGGGTCTCAGCAGCATGCAGCCTTGTCTGGGGAGCATTACACTTGTGGAAGAGCCCCAGGTACCACCCAAAGCCGGGACTCTGGCTTGAAGTTACACAGTCTGCAGATCCTCACACGGCGCCCTGGGAAGGTGATGGTGCAGACAAGACAAGAGCCAGAGAGGCAGGCAGAATTGGGGTGGAGAAAGGAGACAACACAAGTAAGGTTCATTTCTAAGCACAAAGAGTTTTTAAAAATCAAGGCAAGAAGCTTATCTCCTTCCCGGAGGCCCAGAAGGGATCTTTCATGGCCAATATGACTGGTTCAGTTTATTTTAGTAGCATCAGCAAGAAATCTGATTTACCGGCAGAAGATGGAGGGAAGGCGGCTTATGAGCTAAACTGGCTCCGTCAAGAGCACAGTCCACCGTAGCTGACAAGTCTGGGAGGCGTGGTTCTGATGGCCGCAGTAGGAGGGAGCACCTACATGTCCTCGCAGGCCCTTGGACCTCTCGGGATCTCTCCTCCCAGAGAGCATGTTGCAGGCAACGTGTGTCTCAAAGCTGTGTTTGCATCTTGACAGACCCGTTCCACTTATGGGAGGAATAATGCACAAGAAAAAGCCCCGCAGGCATCAAACTGTTCTTTATAGTTTGGTTTTGAATACCAGAAAAAAATTTCTGAAAACAAGCTGAATATTGTGTGGTGGAGAAACAGTATGTTAGTAGTGGTATCTTACAATGGCACATGGCTAGTGGTGATAAAACCCTGTGATTATGAAGACTAGGTAGTAACAGGAAGAAAAATGCTCATGATGTAATGTTCATTTTAACATGAAAAAAATGAGATACAATAAAAATGAAACATGGTTGCATTAAGATAAAAACAAAAGAAATGAATGAGAAGAGTTACTAAGTTGCTGTGATGGGATTATTCTTTTTTTTTTTTTTCCTCCTTCAGTTTCCAGATTGTTACTATGTGCAAAGTGGTGTGAGAGTTGAAAACAGAATCTGGAACCAGAGGGTTTGGTTTCAAAGCCCTAGCTTTACCACCTACTTACTAGCTAGGTGACCGTCAACCAAGGACTCAACCTCTCTATGCTTTGGCCCCTCATCTGTAAATGTGGGGACAGTAATAGCATCTAACTCTTAAAATTATTGTGAGTTAGCAGATGTAAATGCTATACAATAATTGCTATATAGCTACTGACTATAAAAAAATAAATTTAATTATCATAATTTATTCATGGCCTCATATCTTAACCATAAATCTGTGCTAGTATTGGTGTGGTTTTCTTTGTATTTTTTTTTCCTTATTTGAAAGTGCTTTCATCTTCCAAATGTGATTGTCACAGTATTATACAGTGTGAAATTATCTTTTTTCTATTAATATCATGTTGCGAGGATTTTTCACCAGCATTTCTGATGGAGGACCATGATTCCTGAACCCTGTTTCCACCCCCTGTCCACCTCCTTCAGATCCCCAAGACTCTCTTCTCTGGTTCCTACAATAAATACAGTGGTTGACTTATTGCAAATATAGTTGCAATTCTCCACCCTGTTTTGACAATGTGATTTTGTATCTTCTCCACCAAGATATGGAATCTATTTCTCTGCTCCTTCAAGCTGGGCTGCCCTGGTGACTTGCTTTGACCAAATGAATGCAGCAGAGATAAAGCTGGGCCAGTTTTGAGGCCTCAAGAAGCCTGGGGTGCCCTCATTCACATAGGTGAAACCCTGCAGCTTCTGTGAACAAGTTGGAGCTAGCCTGTTGGAGGACAAGAGACCATGTGGAACAGGGTCCGGGTGCCCGACTGAGACCATCCCACATTTGCAGACCACCAACCCCCAAACATGTAAGAGGGCCCAGCCAACATCACCATAGCTGAAGAACTGCTCAGCTGACCTGTAGATTCGTGGAAAATACAAAATACATGTTGCTTTGGGCCACTGAAGTTGGGAATTTTTTAAAAAGATTTTATTTATTTAAGAGAGAGATAGGGAGAGAGAGCATAAGCAGAGGGTGGGGGCAGAGGGAGAGGGAGAAGCAGGCTCCTCACTGAGCAGGGAACCCGATGCAGTACTCGATCTCAAGACCCTGAGATCATGACCTAGCTTGCCCCAGGAGTGTTTTGTTATGTAGCTATGGCTCATAAGTATAATCCCAAGGAAGCAGGCTACTGCTATGAGAGCTTCTGATCGACTGACCCACTGGACAGGATAGACAGGGCACCCTCTTCACCTCCTCCCTTCCAGGGTCCATGGTACTGGCCCTGTGTCCACCCAGGTGTCACCCAAAGTCTCCAAAACCCTCAAGTCATCACACTCGTGGTCCTCAGTGGGTAATCTCTGTCTCTGCAGTTTGGGCCCCTTCCCAAAGATAAGGACAACCCCATAGTAGGGGAGAATTTCTCTGGGCCCATCCCACCCTGTCTCCTTACTGTAGGTCAAGTAATTTTGCTAGTCTTCAAAACAGGGAAGGTGGAATGGAACTCTTGGGTCCCAGGCAGTCTGTGGGAGGGGCAGGTACATGCTCATGCTCCAGGGGTCTTCCAGAAAGACTTCCTAGCCTTCCCCCCAGAGCTTTCTCATCAACAGCCTCAGGACACGTGGATGGAAAGTGACCTGATAGAGGCCCCAGGTGGGGCCTAAACAGCTGTCATTCTGCCCCTGCCTCACCCTGATGTCCCTCAAACTCCAACAGAGTTCACAAATTGAACGCTCCATCAAAAAAAAAAAATGCTGCCATGATATGCTGCCATACAGATTTATACACAACTTTTCAAATAATTTGAAAGAGCTTTTTTTTTTCTTTTTTTAGCAAACTGGTAAATGCAGTAAATTTAGCAAATTGGCCATTCATTCAGCCCATCGATTTTGGGTGTTGGTTTTGTGGAACTGACCCAGAGTCCTGTGCCTGCCACTTTCAGTAACTCCCACAGGCCTAGCACTGCATTTGCATATGAAGCAAGGCCCTGGAAAGATGTTTGAAGAGTGGTGTGTATCGTTGCTGGTGGTGTCAGCTCAGGGACATCCTCTAGGCACACTCAGTTATTTTCTCCTCGGACAGACAGGTGTACAGACACTCATATGTCAGGGAACAGGAGTAGAGAGGCCAAATTTCCCTGAGCTTGGCTCCCCTAGTCCCTCTGCTGTTGACTGGGCAGCATTGTGTAAGCCCCAGGGTCGAGCCTGGAAAATGGCGGGTGGAACCACCTTAGGCTTTGGTTTTCAGTGTGGAAATCGCTGGCCGCCTTCTTCAGGTGCCCTGACAAGGCTCCGACTTCCTCCACAGCAACAGTAGGATGTGTTGATGGGGTACTCGGTGACAGGCTAACACCTGCCTTTATAGTCACGACCTCACTGACTCCTTTCCCAAGTCTGGCATGGTAGATTCTAGTATCATACCCTTTCACAGGTGAGGAGACTGAGGCTTAGCAGAGCTGGGTGACATGCTCAAGAGCACACAGCTAGCAGGTGGTGGAGCTGGGATTCCAGCCCAGAAGGTGCTCTGCTTTGGGGCAATCTGAGGTCTTGGGCATGGACATGTCTTCTGGAGCTCACTGCAGGAAAGCTGCTCTCTATGGAGGAGGCAATTTGTTGCAGTGTAAAGAGGTGGATACACACGGGTTCCTGGCTCTGCCTCAGATTCTTTCTGAGTCTCAGTTTCCCAATCTGTAAAAGGGGGACAATGATTCCCTGGGGGTGGTTCTGAGGATTTAAATGAGATTATATAATAGGGACCTTTACACTCTTTATGTTCGAAGTTGTTTGCAAGTTTCTGCAATTGAATTAAAAAATATATTTTTAATTAAAAATTAAATTAAAAAATATGTAATTTTACACCCGAATGTTTATAGCAGCAATGTCTACAATAGCCAAACTATGGAAAGAACCTAGATGTCCATCAACAGACAAATGGATAAAGAAGATGTGGTATATATACACAATGGAATACTATGCAGCCATCAAAAGAAATGAAATCTTGCCATTTGCGACGACGTGGATGGAACTAGAGGGTATCATGCTAAGCGAAATAAGTCAATCGGAGAAAGACAACTATCATATGATCTCCCTGATATGAGGGAGAGGAGATGCAACATGGTGGGTTAAGGGGGTAGGAGAAGAGTAAATGAAACAAGATGGGATTGGGAGGGAGACAAACCATAAGTGACTCTTAATCTCACAAAACAAACTGAGGGTTGATGGGGGGAGGGGGGTTTGGAGAGGGGGGGTGGGGCTATGGACATTGGGGAGGGTATGTGCTATGGTGAGTGCTGTGAAGTGTGTAAACCTGGCGATTCACAGACCTGTACTCCTGGGGATAAAAATATATTTTATGTTTAATAAAAATTAAATTTAATAAAAAATATATATATAATTTTATATATGTGTGTGTGTGTGTGTATATATATATATATATATATATACAGAGAGAGAGAGAGAGAGAGAGAGAGAGAAATCCAGAGTCAACATGGAAGTTATGCACCTAGATTATTCTAAAGTGTTGAGTCACTAACAAAACAGCTGCC
This sequence comes from Enhydra lutris kenyoni, assembly GCF_002288905.1. NCBI lineage: Eukaryota > Metazoa > Chordata > Mammalia > Carnivora > Mustelidae > Enhydra > Enhydra lutris. Next base: position 35,981,030 of record NW_019154096.1, on the reverse strand, counting down.
CTTGTACTGTGCACAAGGAGTTAACCTGGCTGTTTCTCCTAGGAACTGTGTGTTTGTGTGTGTGCACGTTTGCGTGTCCGTGTGTGTGTGCACATCCTTAACTTCTTTTTACAGCCTGTGAGTACATCCTGGGGAGGGGTTTGGGGATGAGCTCACTCAGCAGGGAAGGACTCTACCTCTCTATTCCCTAGGGTTTTGCCTTATTTATTTCATGGAAACACTCCTCCTCCTCCTCCTCCTCCTCCTCTTCCTCCTTCTCCTCTTCCTCCTCCACCACCACCACCACCACCACCACCACCACCACCACCACCACCACTGGCTGGGGCCTCAGCAGGGAGCGGAGCCACAGTCTGTCAGTCAGTGACTTACTCTCACCTCTCCTTGGCGGGTGCTTCACACTTGGGTCCAGTGTGTGAGTACTGGTTATTTTTATCCCGCCCCAAATTCATGTGATGCCAGTTTGGAAGGAAGGGCTGTCAGCTTCTCCAGAGAAGTGGCCTGATACTAAGCTATCCTGTCTCCCTCCCTTCTTCTCCTTCACACCCAAGCTCCCCTGGCACAGGACTCTCAGTAGTTGGCTGGGGGTGGGTTGGAGGCTCTGACTCCGGTCATGGGCTCCCTGGGCCATGGCCCCAGGGGAACCTGCAGGAATGGGGCCTGCTCAGACCCCTGGGAGGGACTTTAGGCTACAGAGAGTAGGGGGCAGGAGCCCTGGATTAGTGTCAGGTCTGTGGCTCAAGGTTCTGCTGCTTTCCCCTGTGCACTCTGCCTGCCCCGGGCCATGGGGCCCTTCTACTGAAGGCCAGTGGAAGTCTAGTGGTGCTAACTGCACGCTGGGACCAGGCAACCACCATGCATGCACCAGCAGGCACCCAGCCTAGGCCAGTACTGGAAACTGGGGGTCTGCAGGCCCCCTTGGGCTTGTCTCCTTCAGCATCCAGTGCCCCCCTGCCAGGCCTTGTGGGTGAGGGCAGTCTTGTTCCTCAAGACATCACCCTGGCATGGAACCCAGCTCTGCACTTCCAGCCTGTACCTTGGGACTCTCTGAACCTGTGAATCCCATTCCCCTACTGATCGCCTTTCTTCATGTGCCAACTCATGAGGTCAGCTTTGCCTTGGGTGGTAGCTTCTATGGACACCCCCTGATTCACCAGCCTCTCTTCTGTCTTCCATGGCCCCTTCTTGCCCGTCTCAGGCCCCCATGCCTGCTGCTTCCTCTGCCTGAACACTCCCCTCCACATTCCTCCTTCTGACTCCTTGCCTTTCTTCAGGTCTCAAATGTGGCCTCTTCTGATGTCACCCACCCAGGGTAGGGGTTGTTCCTGGTATCATTTCAAATTGCATTCTGTTCTTTCTCTTGACAGAAGGTATTTGGTTCAAAATGATTACTTCTTTGACTTTTATTGGTGGGGAGGGTATGGTTCTCTGCATTAGACAGGAAGTTCCATGAGGCCAGGGTCACATCTGCTGTGGCCCCTCCATGTCAGGCACAGCTGGGGGCTGACCCACATGTACCACTTGTCCCATGGCCTCCCCAGAAGCTCTTCTTAACCATCTGGACAGGGCGCGGTGCTTACCTTTCCGGGTCGTCAGGGCAGGGTTAGGAACTCGGGAACAGCACAGTCTGCGTTTCCAGGGCCTGCTGAGATGACTAGAATTTTTTCTCCCTGAGGGTGGACACAGAGGGGCAGAGACCCTTCCTTAGGGGACACCATGGGATTGGGATCTGTGAAGGAATGACTTGAATATGCCTCCACTCCCAAGGTACAGGGGTCAGGAGTATTTATTCAAGGAAAATCAGGATGGGCCAGGCTATGGGAGGGCCGAGGGGGGAAGGGTAGGCCTGGGGGTGATTTTTTTTTTTCCCCAGAAAGAACAAAATCCGTGTGGGCAGCTACTGTCTTCCTCACGCTCCTGTCCAAAAAACAACACTATAGCTCAAAGTGTCTATGCCTGTTAACTCAGTATTCTCCCTTTGGCCATCTAGCCTAAGAAAATAATCTTAAATACAAGACATGTTTGATATTACAGATATGCTTTTTACCACATGCGTAAAACAGTGCAACGTTGTGAACCATCTAAATGTTGAAGCATGAAATTCATCATAACACATTCACTGGATGGCATGTTATACCTCCAAATATTACTTAAATAACACATGTTGGAGCCTATGCCAGTGATACTCCTAAATGGACCAGAGAATTTATGGGGAAAGGACATCTTCAACGAGCTGTCATTGAGGTAACAGTGGCAGTCTCTCACATGGCCCCAAATCCGAGGTCTGGTAGACTGCATTGCTTTGGACTGTGCTGACGAGCAATTCTAATCACTGTTTCCCATATTACATATGCAGCAACGTTCATGGCAAAAACTTTAGAAAACCAATACTTCTTATGATCCTAAAGCTCAGAGACGATGGCTGTTGATATTCTGGTGTAAATGCTTCCAGAATAATTTCAATCATAAGTATCTTTGGTGATTATAATAATACAGTGATAACAAAAGAGATACAGCATTGAACATATAGAGATATATCAATTTCAAGAAAGAAAATGCTTGCCTGCAATATTAAAAAGAAATAAAAGGTTGAACATGGTATTCTTGAGTCATGAAGGTATGGGTGTGTTTTGCCCCATCTCTATACATGTCTGTATCCCCAACTCCAATAAATATTAAAATAACCATAATTGCTAATAATAATAATAATGATAATCATAGTAATAGGCACGGTCTAGTGGAGGCAAGAGAGAGGCAAGAGAAAAAGCTCAAAATAGTTACTTGAAACAAGAAAGGCAGGAGACTAAAATATGCATATCCACAGAGGTGCGAGGAATATCTCCCCTACTTGCAAACACACAAAACATGTCCCCTCACCCCACCCCATGCATCCGGTCTGCTGCGTCTGTTGCACGTGGTTGCTGTGCATGAGATCTGGCGATGTTCGGACTCAGACAGTCCACTCTTCCAACTTCCTGTCCTGAAAGCATGATATGCGTACAGCAGAGTGGCTCCAGCATTTCTAGCTAGGTAGGATTCAGGTGCAAGAATCAGTCTTGCCGGGAAGTTGTGTGCTTGCAGTAATCACATCACTTTCTATATAGCTTGTGTGTGTGTGTGTGTGTGTGTGTGTGTGTTAGGGGAGCTGGGGTTATGGATGTACATCGGGTGGTGCTGCCACTGTGGATAGAGGTGCCACAGATTTCGGAGGGTGAGCCTGTCTTTCCGGGCCCAGGCCTGCCTCCTGGGGGCCTTGCCCTCGGGTGTTACCTGATTCCAACCTCCCCAGGCCCTGCCTTCTGCTCAGGAGCCGGCATCCCAGGAGAGGGCCCTACCTTCTGTGGAGAAGATGGAGAAGCAGAGGAGCAAGATGCAGAGCAGCCTGGAGACAACTAGAAGCCTCATGGCGGGGTGGCCAGAACCTCACGTCCCGGGGAGAGAGCTGTGCTGCAGAGGTCCTCCTGGAGCCGCCTCAGACTTTTATAGGGTGACACAGTAAGGTGTTTCCCAATGGGCAGGGCACCACAGGCAGCCCTGGAATTCTCATAAAGGGTAGAGTCAGCCGCTCCCAAGAGGAAAAAACCAGCTTTTCAAGAATGTGAGAGTATTTAGTGAACTGTAACACGCAGAGCTATAAATGCCCAGCCCTGGGAGCTCCCAGCACCGGCCTCAGTGGTCAGAGTGGGAAACTCCCACCAGGGAAGGGCCACTTTCCAGTGTTGAACGTTAACTTTTACTGTCAGTAATTATCCCATCAAACACATATCTTCCTGATCATTCCTAAGATGAGGCTGGGAGGGCCATAAAACCCTTTGCGAAGCCTCAGGAAGAGTGTCAAGATATCTGTGAAATGTAGGGAGCAGAGATCCTGGAGTCAGATGACCTGGGTTTGAGTTCTTTGCCATCTAACAGCACTGTGACCTTGCACTTGCCATGAAATGCCTCTGAGTCTGCTTCCCATTGGTGAGATGGACACAAGCCTGAATGAGCACAAGTGTGTGAGGGGCCATGTGTGACACGGTGAAGAGCCATGAAGGAGGTGGGGCTGCAGCTGGACCTTGATAGATGTTTAGGATGAAATGAAAAGGCGCTTCGGGTACAGGGTCAGCCTGAGCAAATGTACGGAGGAAGGAAACGTCTTACAAGGGCAGGTATAAGGAAGAGTCCACCATCAACACCTACTAACTGGACATATTCTGTGGGCTAGGATGTGCACAGGGGATGCTGAAGGCTCTGCGCCTGGCCTCAGGGAGCCTCTGTTGGTGGAGACAGCCGTGCAGATACACAGAATTGTGTTTGCCCTTGTGGTAATGTCCTAATGTCCTTCTAACCATCTCTCTGGTTTCCAGCTTCCAAGGGCACATGGGAAGAAGCCAGTATCCGGTTCCATTACCAGGGATCTTGCTGGTTCCTGGCAACCAATGCACACATTCCCTGCTGTCAGAGACTGGCCAGTGGGGAGCCTCACTGGCTCTCCTCTCTGGCTAGAGATTAGAGATATGATTTAAACCCCATGCTCAGATAGCTTGGTGAGCAAATTGGTAGCTGGGGATGTTTTTGAAAGTCAACTCTTACACATTTGCAGAAAGTGTAAAAGCAATCCACACAAAGCAACTGGCTGGGCCACTGGGCTTAAGGACCATATATCTTATCATGGGAGTCACCTGTCCAGCCCCTGCCTGATTCCCTGTCCAGGCTGTGTTCTGAGCAGGCAGTGGCCGTGGCAGAGGGTGTGGTCGGGAAGACGCCCCAGAGCCGACCAGGGACAACTCCGGAGTTGGAGCCTAGGAGAGACTTCCAAGCAGCCCGTGTTGGAAAGAGGGCTGGGAGCAGTGTGGGATGGATCCTGAGGCTGCACTTGCCAGCCAGCACCCTGTTCTCACTTAGATTGAACATTACAGACCCATAAGCTCCACACAGTTTCCTAAAGACGTTGTTTCCTGACATTAGAATCGCATCCGTGGTCCGCATCAAGGACGAGCACCACTATTTTATTTATTTTGATGTGAGGTCATTTGGGGGGGGTGCCCACTGAGTTCTCTGCACAACCACACACCTTTGGGCTGCCATTCCCCCATTATCTGTGGTTGTAACAGGTACTTTTTGCTTTTGGCAGACTATCATCAGAGGAGAAAAGAGCAACTTCCTGCCGAAGGGGGCAGGGATTAGGTCAGACCTTAAAACTAACTCCAGTTGCTGAGCAGTGGTGCAGAAACTAGACTCTCAGGCTAGTAAAGGGGGAGATGTATCTGGACCCAGTGGACTTGGGTAATTTTCCCAGGCCCCTCAGCCCTGCAGCTGTGGAGCCAGAAACAGATGTTAGGTTCTCAACACGGTTTTTTTCTCACCACAGATCACAGATCAGGGCCAGAACTGGCTATCTCCGGGGTTCTTCTGTTCCTTATCCACTCACACGTACAATTCACAGATTTGCAGGTGTTCCGGGAACCGATATGTTTAAACAGAAGAATAGATTCAGATGTCAGAATTCCACCGTGCTTCGTAAATACTTATGAGAACTTACTGAAACAAGCTAGGCCCGCACGAATTTAAATAACACAGGGTATAGAGTTTCGGTTCCATCCAGGTCCCCCACAGGTCCCCCCCATCCCCTTACCCAGAGACACTGTTCACAAATTCTTACCTGCTTTTTTTAACATTTCAAAGATAGCTATCAACTTATTACTTTAAAAAAGGAAGAAACACCTTGGGCTCTTTAGAATATTTGAAATCTCATGTTGAGTTGAGGGAGGTGAAAATGAGAAGCGTTTTAACAGGAACACCTACCTGTTAGTTTTTAAGCTTATGCCGTTTGGGTACAAAAATAATATTTGAGTCTTTGAATTATTTCTAAAGATGATTTTGAACACTTGGAAGCCTTCCTGAGAAAACTCAGAAACACACCTAACGCGAAGGGGAATTTACAAGAAAGGAAGTATTTTCAAGTCAAACTTGTGATTTCTATAGTCAATTAGGAAAATGCCTGAAGCGTCCCCACCCTTTATAGGTAGAGCATTTTTGGCCAGAGTCCCCACACTTTACTCTTCACCTGTGTGACACTTTCTTCCAAAGATGTTTTATGAACCTGCAGTTGATCAGAAATGACTCTCCTGCCTTTATTTGCTTAGCAAACTGCAGACCAGTTTTTATAGTAGGAGGGGCCAGACACTGGAGGGATCCTTCAACTGTCTTATTTAACAACCCCCCGCACCCCCCACCAAGCTCAAGGATACAGATCTTGTATTTCCAGCTTGCAACAGGGAAAAATGAGGTTTTCTTTCATCTCACAAAAAGACTTGTGGTAACTTCTTATCTGGAACCAGGTCTGCCTGACTCCAAAGCTGAGTTTCTTTTCTAACATTGACTCTATGAGAGCTCACAAGTAGTTGAAAATGTTCATCTTACACGCCACCCCCAAATTGTACAATAAACCAATAGCTTCCTCCATGTTTTACAGTTGATCCGAACTTCCTCATAAGCCTCCAGCTCCCTGGGTCTTCCCTGCCTCCTGCTCCTGGAATAAGATGGTAAATCCAGGATCTGTCCCTTTTACTCCTGCCATCACTGGTTTCCTGGGTTCTTACAGATGCTGTGCACCCTCCCTCTGTCCCCTCCCCTGTGCTGTGGACTGTTTACCCCTAGCCATGGCTGTGGGCTACCCCGCCTCACCGCAGTGCGTGCCAGTAGGCCCGGGGCTCCTCCATGGAAATCATGCTGGAAGGTCACCTTTTCCACACCACCAAGGCACCTGGGGACACTAGCAGGCACTGTCTTTTTTTTTATCCTGTAGCCACTTATGTTGGTAGCGGAGTACTTCTGAAGCCACTGTCTGACAGGAATACTCCCTTGGCTGCTTTCCTGTCTCTGTCTCTTGTCTCTGCAGCTCCTGACCCTTTGCCCCCATCACCTCACCCTCACCCCGTGGTTTCAGCCTGCAGTGGGGGGACCAAGGACCCCTGTCTGCAGTTTCTGTCTTCCTCCCTCCCCTACCCCCTAGAGTCACAGGGTCCAGGCTCTAACCAGAGCTTTGCCACATTTTAGCTTGTGTGACCCTGGCCAAATGGCTCAGCCTCTTTTTCAGTAAGAGAGTAGCTGAAGCTCGAGAGAAACATCTTTCTGAGAGGGTAACGCTGAAGTGTCGTGCTATATGAAAACAACTGTTAGACTAGCTGGTCCACTGCCAGGAGAGGGAGGCATAGTTTCCTTCCCTTTGTCAACAGCATCCTATCTCCAAAACATACCTTCCACTTGTGTTCAAGGATGTATGATGCTTCTTTAATGCAGAACAATGGTTGTCTTTTGTTGCATTTCATAGCAGATTTTTAAAAAAGCACACTGAAATTCAGGTCTAAATGACTTAAGAGCAGGCCCATTTATAAATGTGAAGCTGGACAAAGAGGGTAAGGGCCAGGAGAGCAATTGCCAGAGACTTGGGCAGCGAGGGTGCGAGGAATGCCGAAGTCGGTCACTTTTGCCAGCACTTGCGGCTGGGAAGCTGCAGGTAGAGTTGGACGGGTCCTGTTTGCCAGCGTCTGCTCTGTGCTTCGCAGGTTTAGCAGCAGGCTTCCCAGAAGAGAGGTGTCTCCTTCCCAGATTCTCACCCCCACACCCAGCACCACCAGGTCAGCGTGGATGAGCAAGGTGCCGCTGGAGCGCTGCGTCCTGGGGGCAACTTCAGGCCTGTTGTTGCAGACACAGCATGGGCAGAGCTAAGGGGACCTTGAAGGCTCTGGGTCTGGTTCGTCTGAGCAGAGATGTGTCAAAGGCCACAGAGGAGAGAGATGTTCTGCATTCTGGGTCTTTCCACTAAGTTCCTAAAACCTGAAAAACTTCTTTAAAGTGTTCCAATGTTCTTTCCATTAAAAAAAAAAAATTGCTTAGGGGCAGCTGTAATACGTTGACGAAGATACAGAACACCCCAGTTTTCTACCAAATACCCGTTTTTTTCTGCTGCTCAGAACTAACAGTGAAAATCTTGGCATAGTTTCCAACTTCTTTGTAGATGACTCCTCTACTGAAATGCAGTAGTGAGCGATCTCCCTCGTTTCTGAAGCACCCAGTACAGTCAGGGAGACCCATCTGTGAGCACACACAGTCACAAACACATTTGGTTTGCAAGCAGAGAAGGCTGAAGTCTCAGCAAAGCCACGCAGGATTCCTCCCGATGCTGCACACAGGGGCTCCCCAAGCACGCCCCCTTCTCACAGAGGTGAGGAGCCCCCTCCAGCCCTCAGCCCTGTGCTGGGGTGTGTGGACACCTACATTCCTGTGGGCACTCACACAACTGCCCCCTTTCTCCGAACTCGCGGAGCAATTAGCCTGGATATGTTTTTGTAGTTTCTAGAAAATGACTTCACAATTACCTTGGGTCATTATTTGCTATTTCTCATATTTTAACTACATGGTACCTAATAGAGGGCTCAATAAGCATTTGTTGACTTGATTGCTTAGTAACAGTGACTTGTGTGCTGCCTGGGTGGCTCAGTGGGTTAAGCCTCTGCCTTTGGCTCAGGTCATGATTTCGGGGTCCTGGGATGGAGCCCCGTGTTGGGCTCTCTCCTCAGCGGGGAGCCTGCTTCCCTCTCTCTCTGCCTGCTTGTGATCTCTGTCAAATGGAGAAATAAAATCTTAAAAAAAAAAAAAAAGTGACTTGTATTTGGGCCCTAAGTTCCCCCACATGCAGTTAAGGGCTTCCGCCTGCAGCATCCACTGCCCAAAGGCCAGCAGGGCTCGCAACCTTCGATCACCGTCAATCCCTCCCGGCTGCCACACACTGCCTCTGTCCATCAGATGCTGTTTTATAGACTTTCAAGCCCGGCTGTGATGTTGGGGAAGAAAGTTCCTCATTCATCCTTGTTTCTCCCCACAGTTGGTGCTGAGTTAATTCCTCCTGGGTAGCAAACTGAACAAACCTGTAAAATCCCTTACTCGCTTTATGAACAGTCAGATCACATCAAACCACCAATGCTTTCCCTCTCAACTTCTACTGATTCTCCTGTTTGGAATCATTCGGCATTGCTGGGAAATCAGTCCCTTTAACCTCCACGGCGCACATAACTGGGTGGGGCTAGGTTTGTACTGTCTTGTATAGGATTCCGCTATGAATCATCAGTAAAAGTTCCTACAATTAGGGCGCCTGGGTGGCTCAGTCCGTTGGGCGTCTGCCTTTGGATCAGGACATGATCCCAGGGACCTGGATTGAGTCCCACATACAGTTGCCTGCTCTGTGGGAAGTCTGCTTCTCCCTCTGCCCTGCTTTCCACTCGGTTCTCTCCCTCTCTCTCTCTCAAATAAATAAAAATCTTTTAAAATAAAAAGTTCCTACAATTATGGAAAGATAATCCTTCAGACATCTGTTCTTACAGGGCAATTATTAGGAATAAGCCAACCACTGAAAAATAACATTTTAAATCCTAAAACTTCACTGATTTTAAGGTAATTTAGTTTTGCAAAAAAACACACAAACAAAAAAACACCTAGTTTTAGTATCTGAAGAATGGTAATCATGAAGTTAAACACACATTAAACACCCATGAAATTAAACACACATTTCAGAAAAGAAGTGTGAAAAATACAGCATCTTGGAATTGAGGTAACATGACTAATGAGCAAGTAAGTTAAGAAATATAACACCCTTCCTGTGAAATCATCATATGAGCCTTGTTCCACCAAGCTCTGTGATGCTATGTAAAACCACTCTGGGGCATATATGTGAATAGTCCAGGTGGACAGGTAATCAGGCAACTTTTACAAAGTGCTCATGGAAAGCAGGTCTTTCAAAAGTTGTTCCTCAAATTATGCACTCATCTTTGAGTGTGAATGTCAATGTGGTCTTGCTAGAAAGTATCAATTCTCTATTTCTAGATCCAGGGAGGTTGCCATACCCTCCCCCCACCCAACCTATGAGACTCTGGCCCCGTAGGAGGATAGCAAGCTATGAGTGAGGCAGAATGAAATGTTAAGTTCAGAAAGGATGAGATTGTGCAGCACCTGCCCTCATGCTAACTGGCCAGAAGGGCCCATATAATCCCTCCTCCCCCATCAGACCTCTAATTAATTTCACCTTTGCTTCTGGCACAATATGCTCCTTTTGTAGTTTTCAAGAGTCAGTACTGGGGGAATTTTCTCCAGCTTCCTGAACAGCTTCTTTACAAAAGGCCAAGTCTTCAAGGTCATAGCTTCATCTTTTCCTGAAAAATGGCTTCCATTCTGACTGCTAGCTAAATTGAGTACATTTAGGGAGCACTCCATCTTACTCATTACACTGACCTTAAAAAAACCCTTTGATTTGTAGCAAGAGTGGCCTCAGCAATTGAGAAAAGGAGTTTCTGGTACTATACATAAGAAGTAGGATCTGGGGAAGTGAAACATGATTACCACTTATTCTTAAGATACTAAGGTCAATCGCCCCCTGCCCCAAAGATTTTATTTTGAGAGAGAGAGAGTACAGAAGTGGGGTGAGGGGCAGAGGGAGAAGCAGACTTTTCACTGAGCAGGAAGCCAGATTCAGGGCTCGATCCTGGGACTCCAGGATCATGACTTAAGCCAAAGGCAGACACTTCACCAACTGAGCCACCCAGGTGCCCCTTTTGATAAACATTAAAATTCTAATGCTCTAAGTATTTTTAGCAAAGTCTCAATCTATTTAATTTGTACAGTGCTTTTGATCCTCAAATAGGATTTCAGCTCTGTGGTATCGGTCAAACTTTCCAAGCATAACTGGCTAAGACATTCAACTCTACCACTTCTTCCCAGCCCTAAGACCTTGTGCAAATACTGAACTCGTGGGCTTCAGCTTAGTCCTTGGCAAGATGGGATTAAGAACCTAGTTCAAAGTAATGTTATGATTTATACAAGACTTAGCACACATTATGCAAATAACTGAATCATTAGCAATTAACAGGGTATCTGGACCCTCCTACCATACTGGAAGGACAAAAATCTCAGGTGTCATTCAGTTTCAAGAACTTGAACATGGATATACACACCCTCTATGTAGACGAACAATTTTAAGGGAAATGTGCCTGCCTTTTCCCCCCCACATCCTAACACTTTAAAGTGCACAGAACACATATATGTTGTGAGCAGAAATCAGGCTTCAGGGGACTGGTATTTCTTGCCATCCTTCTTCCCTGCTTTCTGACCCTTCCTCCATCACATTCTGGCTGTGAGAAAACACCCTCACTGCCTTTATGATGTGCTGTAACTCTTGCTTAGTCTTGGAAGACTTCCTCCTGGCACACTTTGGAAACTCACTGCTGTGCTCTTAGGACACTTGCCCTAATGAACCCTGGTTGTCTCCCCTGGGTTTCGGTGGCATGGTGCCTGCCACACTCATTTTCTGACTGCATGTTCACAAGAGCATTCTAGGCAAACCAAAAGGGCCTTTATTTTTTGTGTGATTATTTTTAAACAGACATCTCAGTTATTCTGTAAAGCTTCAGGTGATGCTTCAGAAAATGAGAAGTAGGTTTTTGTTTTTTGCCTAAAGCCTATTAATGTGTAGGTCTTCACTCTTCCCTGTGAGTGATGTGAAGAAAAACCCTCAGCAGCATGTTAACAGAGCCTAGGAACCAGGGATTTTTTTCATTACCACTTTATATGTTATAATATTTTATTTTGTAGTATTCACATTTTATATAATTCACTTTATATATCGAAGTCTTGTCTTAGCAAAGTCAGAAAAAGTGATGTAAAAATATACCAAGTCATTAAATTAACCACCTTGTTTTTCTAAATAAGCTTTTGCCTGATACCTATTGTTGAAATTCTATCATTCTGTTTTGTGTGATACCATCCAAACATAGGGATATAAATTTTGGGTTCTAAAATGACTGAAGACAAAAGGACCTTCAAGATCACATTGACACTGTAGTGACTAAAGTAGAGAAGGGAAAAAATAGAAGTTTGGAGCTTGGATTTTTCTTAAGACAGCTCTCCCCACCGCCCAGCCCCCCACAAACCAGCAATAGCAGCTAAAACTTACATAGTGCTAAATGTCCACACATTTCACCCCAATCCTATGATGCTGGTTCTGTTACCATCTCCATTTTACGGATAAGAAAATGGGCACAGAGAGGTGAAGTAATTTGCCCAAGATCACCTAAGAAATAGGTGGAAAAGGTGGGCTCAAATAAAGGTAGTCTGGCGGTAAGTAACATGGTCATAATCACACTATATTCTCCGTACTAGGTCAGGAAGAGAAAACAAATGAAACAAATCCTCTATTCAAACAGTGTGCACATGGTTCAGCTGGAAAAATTACAGACCAATCACCATCTGGATGAAACCTTTATTATTTCAGAAAGAAGCAGACTATGTAATTTGAGGTGGTAAGAATAATTACTTCTGGATTACTGTAATAAATATTTGTCAAAAATACCAATCATTTCGATAATCATACATACTTAGTTCATTCATTAAGAACTTCCAAAAATAACTCTTCTGTATCAAAACACAAATGTCACAAGAGAGTCAAGTAATAGTCTATGGAGGTGAAGGAAAAGTCTGCTGTGGGAAACTCTAACAAAGCATTTTGCCTATTACAGTTTTGACTGACACAGTTCATGAAGAAAGACTAGCTATGTCCTCCTTTTTTTTTTTTTTTTTTTTTTTTTTTAAGTGCTTAGTCTGAGAGGAACAGAAGAAACCAAGTCCTGGGAGCTGGGAGAAAAACTGCTTTCATAATCTTATGTGTGAGCCACAAACAGGCTTTTCTGATGCCTGAAGTGAGATGGGAAACGCAAGCATGTATTCTATTAATAATATCTCAATAATATCTCAATAAATATGCACAAAAATCCAGCAATTAGGAACACAGTGTTTGTATATTTGAAAATGCAAGAGTTTTCATGCTTTGAATGCTTTATCCTGAGAAGAATTTTAAGGATATTTTGTTCTATAAGGTTCAAAAATAAAACTTACACATACATAACACGTATCAGGAATTCTCCATACGATTAACATTCTGAACTGTCCTAGCAATGTCCAACAATGAGAAGCCAAACAAAATTATACGTATGTTGTAAAGATAGCACTGAGAAAGAAAGGAACATCAGGAGAATGAATCATCTGTATTTTTGTTTTATGCTCAATGCTTTTGAAAAGTTCAACAGATCAATGTAAAAACAACTATGATTTGTTTTTAAATAGCCAAACCCCTCTCAGTAGCTCGGCACCAATTACACAAGTGCTACGTATTCAAAGAATGACTGCAGGTGACTCTTTGCTTCTCTCTGGTCCCTTTACCAAACCTCTACATCACCTATGAGATTACTTGTAATATTTCTGCATTTCAAAAAGATATGCAGCAAAACAGAGTTGTCTAGTTTTCAGTCAAATTAATTTTAAAATAGAACAGTTAAATTCTCACAACATAAACTTTAGTTTTCACATTCATTGAAACATTTAAGAATTACTCAAACATGAGCACTAGAAATGTGTGTGCTTATTTGGAAGAGAAATGAATTTATTCTGCAGAAGAAAAAGGAGGCCGGAAGCATCACATCACCGGAACAACTGAAACATGTTGACAAGTCTTATCTTCTAAACTTCAGTGAAAGCTGCTTGTACGAACTATTTCATGAATACCTGTCCCTATTAAACAAGCAAGATATCTGATGTATAAAGAAGTCAGAAGCTGAGGCATGTCATTTCTTTCTGTTGCTTCCAGTTGCTAGAATACTGGCAACTCGCATAAATATATTTAATGTATCCATGTAGATTCCCAGCATCCTGGAAAAGCAAATTATGGCCAGTTATAGAGGATGTAATTCTAATAACAATGATAAAAAGTATTTCTTAATCTAGACAAGCTATTTCTTAATACTGATTACTTGTCATAGGTATATGAAATGGAAATTAAAAAAGAAAAGATGTCAACTAAGGAAGCCGTGGACTAAAGTCAAGGTTTTCTGGCAGATTAATCTTTGAAATGTTAAAAGGCAATTTAGAAAATTGTTATTCTGTCCTCTGACATGTTCTTATGAGTGTAGTATCTTGTAAAAAAAAAATCCCCTGGGTGACAGACAATGAAATAATCAAGCCAAAACCAAAGAAACACCTTCACAAAAATGTGTTGGACAGAAGTCTGGCATTTTTAAATATAATATATCTCCTCAAGGCAACCCCTCTTCCCACCGCCAACCAAAGAAAAGTGTTACAATCTGTGTTAAAGCAGCATTTAAAAAAAAAAAAAAAATTACACCGAATTTCAGTTTCAAGGAAAAAAAAATTACTTCAAAAAATGTGACAGACAACATGAAGCTCAAGAAAGCTAAAACAACCTATTTTGGTGACGAGTCCAAGAAAAGGGAAAAGCATTATTATATAACAGTTGCACCATAAAGCTGATCAACAAAAACAGGTAAATACTGCCTTAACTGAATACCTAAATATTACTTAGTCATTATCTAAGCAAATGTTCTGTGGATACTTAGCTTACTAACGAGATAAAAAGCAGACCAAACAGCAACAGAAATAAATATGATACAATTTGACAAACCTACTGCTGTGGGTTGAATTCAAAAGATACACTGACATCCTAATCCCTCTACCTATAAAGGTGACCTTATTTGGAAATAGGATGTCTGCAAATGTAATCAAGATGTGAGTTAAGATGAGGTTAATACGGGACGCCTGGGTGGCTCAGTGGGTTAAGCCTCTGCCTTTGGCTCAGGTCATGATTTCAGGGTCTTGGGATCGAGCCCCGCATCAGGCTCTCTGCTCAGCAGGGAGCTTGCTCCCCACCCCCTCTGCCTGCCTCTCTGCCTACGTGTGATCTCCGCCTGTCAAATAAATTAATAAAATCTTAAAAAAAAAAAAAAAAAGATGAGGTTAATACTGCAGTAGGGTGTGCCTCAATCCCAAATGACTGGAGACAGACACACAGGAAGAGTGCTGTGAAGACAGAGGCAGAGACTGGGGTAATGTGTCTACAGGCCAAGGAATACCCCGGGCTGCTGGCCAAAACAAGCAGCTAGAAGAGAGGCATGAACAGAGTCTCTCAGAGACCTCAGAAGGTATCAATCCTGGTCACACCCTGATTTCAGACTTCTCGACTCTAGAACTGCCAGAGTGTCAAGCTCCCTTGTTTTACCACTCAGTCTGTAGTCTATTACAGTAACCCTGGGAAACTAAAAGAGCCAGAAAATAAAATAGACCATAATACCACAAATGTACTATGTAACAAAGGAAAGACGTTAAAGACTACTTACGAATTGATGGGATCATATTTTTGAATTCCATATGCTGGTATTATTTCTGCACGCTTGATTACTTTCTGTGTATCATACAGAAGAAACATACTGAAAAGAACTAATCCACCATAAATTGCCACTGAGTACAAAGTGGCACCAGCTACAGTGGTAGGTGGAAGAAACATAGATCCTGGAAGAGGGGAAAAAAACTAGCCTCATTTCTGTAATTGATCTATGATGAATGTTACTTAAGACAAAAACAAGCAAACTTCTTTTGATGTACTGCACAGATAAGAAAAGGATTGACTATATAATTTCATGCATATTCAATTCCAAATCCATTACACTCATTCCTGCAGCAGGTCACTTGCTCACATTACAGAAAGGCTCTTGATCAAGAGTAATTTTCATGTTCTTCAGACCATGTATTTTGGTAAATCAAAAAATAATAGTTTACCATGATGCCAAACAGGAAAATACACTCTAATCAGTGTTTCCCTTTTAAACTTTTAAAAGTGACTCTTAATAAACTCCCTCCATTAGGATAACTGAGTACCAACAATGATTTTAGGATACCAAGAGTCTCAAAACACAGCTGCTTACCCAGTGAGGATACGAAGACGAGACCCAGGCCCACTCCCAGGGGTGCTCCCATGTTCAGAAACTTCTCACTGGGTGCACACATGGCCACAGTGGAGAGGCCTCCCACAATGCCTGCTGTATACCACGCAGCTCTGATGAGAAGAGGCCCCCCTAATATCGTCAGTGGAGCCACCACTGCACCCATTATACCTGGAGAAACAGCAAGCAGTTTTTACTAAATGACAACCAAAAAAAAAAAAAAAAAAAAAAAGCCACTTCTAAGTGAATATCGTACACCTCACTGTTAAACAATAGGACTACGAAGTCTCTCCCTTATTTAGGTCATACCCTGAATCCCATAACCCAAACTTGCAGCTATCCAAATTCGAAATCACAACAATAACACTATTCTTTTTTTTCTTTTTCCCCCTTAAGGATTTTATTTATTTGAGAGAGAGAGAAGGAAAGAGAGAATGAGAGAGAGAGAGAGCACAAGAGAGAGGTCAGTGGGAGAAACAGACTCCCTGTCGAGCAGGGAGACCGAGGTGGGACTCAATCCCAGGACTCCAGGATCATGACCTGAGCTGAAGGCAGTCGCCCAACCAACCAAGGCACCCAGGTGCCCCAATATCACTATTCTTAAACTGTCTCAACTCAGAATACAAACACTAATCTAGATTTTTAAGTAACTTTATCAAATTCTTCGTACGTCATTACCTGGATGTGAGCCTACCGTTATTCTATGCAAAAACGATCATATGTATGAGAATTGAGATTAAAAGCCTTGATAGGAATAACTGAAGGTCTTGGCTCCTGCCAAGAGGGAACAAGGTAAAGCGAGAGAATGTTATAGGATGCTAATCCTAAAACGCAGGAACTTCAAGGACAGGCACTGCTGTTTCCTTGTGGAACAGGGACTATCATCTCAGCTTCTGAATAGTAATTTTAGTTGTCAGATATTTACAAACAAGTTCAGAAAAATTACAGCAAAAGGTATCAATAATTAGCAAACAGAACTCCTTAATTAAAAAAAATTAATCTTAGACAAGGCATTATTTCAGTGGTAAGTAGAGCAAGTTATCCGTCCTCTTAAACATTAAATGTCCATAGTTTAACTCATGGAATAGGCACAGCTATTGACATATATAATGTCAACGCCAGTATCTCTTTTGTGAGAGTAACGTTTCTAGATTAAGTAGGAAGATATAACTCATGATAATGAATAATTAAAAATATATTTTGCTGTAAGAAAGACACTGGATAAACATTCCTCTAGGAATCTTTACATTTCTATTAGGAATCCCAACAGTTTTACAACAGACAGCAAAATTTTTAGCAAAAAAATGTATTTTTTTTTAAAGATTTTATTTGACAGAGAGAGGGAGAGAGATCACAAGTAGGTAGAGAGGCAGGCAGAGAGAGAGGGGGAAGCAGGCTCCCTGCTGAGCAGAGAGCCTGATGTGGAGCTCGATCCCACGACCCTGAGATCATGACCTGAGCTGAAGGCAGAGGCTTAACCCACTGAGCCAACCAGGTGCCCCCAAAATGTATTTTCTTGCAGAAGCCAAGAAAAACCTTTATTCTCCATCAGGCTCCTAACTTTACTTACCCCAAGTAACTCCCTGTCCTGAAATTTGGATTAAGCCACAGGAAGAGGATGAAAGTGTCCTTCTTCCTCCTTTCTCTATACTGATGTGCCAGCTAATTTCTCCAGCTTCCCTTGACCCTGTTAGCCACTAATGGCCGGGGGTTGGACACAGAGCTGGTAGCAGGGAGCAAGGATGAGTGAGGCCCTGTTTTCCTCATGGCCCTTTCATAGCATCCCCTCCCACCCCACGATACCTGGTCCTCCCCTGGCTCTCCAAGGTCTAGCTTGGTGGTCCTGTTTTCCATGGTCTGTCCCTCCAGTGGTCCTCTCCTGTGTAGGCTGACCCTGTTGAACAGTTTCCCAGTTGGCCTTGACAACCATGGTACAATCCTCTTTCCGTTCTTCATGGCTAGGTTCACCGGAGATTCTATCTCTGGAGCTTTTATCACTGGGGGTCTGGCCCTTGGGTGGCTTAATCTTCCAAAGATCCTGGCCACCATGCTCTGCCAAGGTCTCATCCTAGATGCCACAGTCCTCTGAGAGGTCCAACTCTCGTGGCCTAACCCTTTGGCAATCAGGCTGTGTGTGTTCTGGCCCTCTGGGAGACCTGTCCTCACAGAACGTGGGCACCTGAGTCCTGGCCTTTTCACAACAGTAGCCCCTGAGTTAGAGGCCTTTGCGGGGGGTGGTCTGGTCCTCCAGGACTTTCTTGTCAGCTGCAGGAAGGTCCCTCCAAAGGTCTGTTCCGCACCATCTGGCTCTTTGGGGAGCCTGTTCTCTAAGGCCTAGTTTTCTGATGGTGTAGGCAGCTGTAGTCCAGCCGTCCTGCACCTTTACCAAAACTTTTAAGGAGGCTGCCAGAGATCTTTCAATGATATTTTCTCATAAAAATCTTAAATGGTAATAGATGTTTGCTACTTAAGGACATATCAATTACAGAACAAGGATAGCTCAAGATTATTGTGAATCAAACTGGCATTCATCCAACTGGTACAGCCAGTATGGAAAAAGTATGGAGGTTCCTTAAAAAATTAAAACTATAACTACCATATCATTCAACAATCCCACTTCTGGGTTTTTAACCAAAAGAAGTGAAATCAGGATGTCACAGAGGTGACTGTGCCCCCATGTTCACTGCAGCACTGTTCACAATCTCCAAGATACAAAGATCAAATTGTCCTTTAATGGGTGAATGGATAAAGATGATGTGGCATATATAAAAAACGGAATAATATTCAGCTATAAAAAAAAAAACTCTTGCCATTTTTGACAACATGAATGGACCCTGAAGGCATTACACTAAATGAAATATGAGAAAGAGGGGTGCCTGGGTGGCTCAGAGGGTTAAGCCACTGCCTTCGGCTCAGGTCATGATCTCAGGGTCCTGGGATCGAGCCCCGCATCAGACTCTCTGCTCGGCAGGGAGCCTGCCCCCCCCCCCCCCGCTCTCTGCCTACTTCTGATCTCTGTCTGTCAAATAAATAAATAAATAATCTTAAAAAAAAAATTAATAAGAGAAAGACAAACATCACATGATCTCAATTGTATTAGGAAACCTAAAAGAAGTCAAATTCAGCGAAACAGAGAAGAGTGGTGGTTACCAGGGGTAGAGGTGTGGGGGAAATGAGGAGATACTGGTCAAAGGGTATAAATTTCCAATTATAAGATGAACAAATTTGAAGCCCTAACATACATCATGGTGATTACAGCTAATCCTGTATCATATACTTGAATGTTGCTAACAGAATACATTTTAAATGTTCTCACCACAAAAAAGTAATAGTAAATGTGGAATGGAGTGCTAGCTAATGCTATGGTGGTAATCATTTTGCAATATATAAATGTATTAAATCAACCAGTTACACATCTTAAAATTTATATGGTGTTATGTGTCAATTATATCCTAATAAACCCGGGAGGAAAAACACAGTTAGAATAGTTTTTCCAACGATCATTTCAGTAATTCCTACATAGTATCACTTAATCCTGAGTAAGACCACAGCTGTGTTAACACAATGCTAAACATCTGGGTGAAAAATGAAAATGGAATGCACTGGAAGTTAATACTCATCAAAAGCCAACTCTGATGTCCCTTTAATACTGTGAGGGACTGCCCTTGGGTCATCCAAACTCCCTGCAAGTCTCATCTCAATCATACCAGTGAAAGAAAGAGTAGAGGAGAGAGGGCTGGACTTGGAAGAAGTAAGTGTGTCAGTTCTGACTGTGGCACCTGCCAGTGTGACCTCACATAGCCTCTATTTCCTCATCCATGAAATGGAAATGCGAATGCCTGCCTGCATGGCTTAAGATACAGATGAAATTTAAAGTAAAAACTGGCATTCATGCTATACAGGGAAAGGTCATCATAGCAGGCCCAAGGTCATCTTTAAGAAGACTTGCTTGCAGGGCTGGTCCTTGCCTACTTAAGAACTTGGCCCATGAAGCATTCTGTACCTGGCGCGGTTAGACTACTTGTGGAAACAATGTGAGTTATGCTGAAAGCCTGCTTTCCTTCTGGGAATCTGTATCTTGGTAGTTACTAGGAAGGTACTTCTATGATTAGCCCTTAATAAAAACCCTCAGCCTTCAGGCATCAAGTCTCTAATGGGCTTCCATCTCACTGTACTTTTCACTTCCTTGCTAAGTCCCCTCAAAGGAAGCAGGGAGCACTAGAAGCCTGTGGATGAATTTCTCCAGACTCTACCCGTATTTTTTCCCCTTGCAGATGCTATCATGTGTCCTTCTATTGTAATAAACTTTAGCTCTGAGTACAAGTATATGCTTCTTCTAAAAAAAAAACAAAAAAAAAAAACCTAAATGAATGAATGGGTGGTCTTGGGGGCCCCCCTCCAACACATAAAATACTTTGAGCCCAGTAATTTATAGCACATTAAAGGAGTTTTCTAAGCAACCCAGATAGCCCTTATTTTAAACTCAAACTATAGAGCTATTTTAATTCAATTCAATAAGCCACTAAGTATTTAATACTTATCAGAGATAAAAACACTGAACTTGTCCTCTCAAGGAAAACAGTGTCTAAAATGGGAAATAGGCGCAGAACTCCATTCTCTGGGTAAGATACTAATGCTAAACTCAGATGGTGAGGATTTTGGTGTTTTAATGCAAGAATACATATACCTAAGAGAAAAAAGTTTTGTACACTACTATGGTATGTAGTTGTTCTAAAGCAAAATAATCCTTAAATATTTACAGATAGCACTCAGATATTACATTTCATAGAAGTACATGTATCTTGAGTAATTTTTTTTTCTTAAAAGCAGGTTATTGGTACTAGAAGACAATGGACCACCTCCCTCTATCACAAGGATTTTATCTGGTAAAGCTCCCTGGAGAGTACCTACAGTTGAATAACCTCAGACCTAACAGAAGAGACTTGCAAAACTGAGGTTGTCAAGTCATGCTGTCTCATATTTACCAAAACAAAGACAGCACGGGAAGAATGTAAATGACACAGTTCACGCCAGAAATTTTTCATACTGGATGCCAAATACCTAATTTCCATTTACTGACCCAGGTTAGAAACATTTCAGTCTGTTTCCCTGGAAGTTTCAGGAAAATGCTTATAAAATTTGTCTTGTTTTATTTAAGCGAATAAACGAATAAAAAGCAGAAACAGATCCATAAAGACAGAGAGCAAACTGATGGTTGCCCGAGGGGAGGTGGCAGGGTATGCAAAATGGGTGAAGGGGAGTGGGAGATACAAGCTTCCAGTTACGCAATGAAGTCACAGGAGCAAAAGGCACAGCGCAGGGAACACAATCAGTGATACTGCAATAGTGCTGTGTGGTGACAGATGGTAGCTACTTGTGGGGAGTATAGCAAAACATATAGAGAAACTGAATCTCTATGTTGTATACCTGCAGCTACTGTAACATTATGTCAGCTATACTCAAGTTAAAAAAAAAAAAAAACTGGAAAAAAACAAAATATGTCTCGTTTTGTGGTACAGAACATGTATCTAAGTACTTTTGTTTCTGGGTCTAGCTGCCTCTCTGTTCAACCCACAGACAGACCCTCCTGGGATACCTGAGAAGGAAAACACTATCTAAAGTATTTGTGTCTCCACAATTAAGGGAGGTATCACAACATACACCTACAAAAGGATATTAAAACTGTCCTACAATACCAAAGGTGGGTAGCCTTTGCCCTGTCCACAGTAACTTTGTGCTAAACCTATCTAAATAATGACTGAGCTAACCATATCAGACACAAACGTGCATTTCCAAAGATCTTTTTTACTGGGTTCTTTCTTCCAATGCTCCACTGCAAAATCCTCTACTCCTATTCTTTCATGTTTCTTACCTCCTCCTTTTCTTCTCCACCCTCATTTAAAAATTTTTCTAAAAATACATAAGAACAATTCTCAGGTAATGTGTACCAGGTTTGAAACCCTCCCAGAAGCAGACAAAATACATAAAGGAAATCTCTGCATATATACTAGACTGCCACAGGAGGCCAAATGTAATACTGGGGATGCCCATGGTCTAAGCAGCAGAATCATTAACTTTTCAGAGAAGATGTCTGGCAATGAACCACCACTACTAAGTATAAAAGAACTATTAAGTGTTTTCTAAACACAAGGTTTTATTAAATTATACACAAGTCATTTACAATTGTGAAGAGCCACCAAAAAAAAAAAAAAAAGTAATGAAGGTTTTTAAGTAAAAATTTAAAATTAGAACATACCAGAATGTAGTAACCAAGCAAGATGCTTTGGGCCTGGGCTCTGGTCATATGGTATTGATTGTACCATCATTCCAGCTCCAATCATGGCTGCAAAGGTTGCACCAATCGTCTAAAAGACACATTATTACTGAGAAAAATCAATCCTTATACAACAACCAAGCAGAAGCCTACAAGTTCCAAGTTCAGCTAGTCCCTCCAAAACACCCCACTTAAAGGATAGTGAACGGATCCTAGCAGGAGGCAAGAGTGCCCCCTACTGTCACACAGTTTTGCAGACACCTTCAAGTGAGTTGAGCTTTGACTTATACCATCTTTATAAAATTTTATTTTTGCTAGACAGAGAGGTCTAACAAAACCTCTTTAAGGATCCCAAAATAGAGGTGCCTGGGTGGCTCAGTTGGTTAAGCATCTGACTCTTGGTTTTGGCTCAGGTCATGATCTCAGGGTCATGAGATGGAGCCCCATGTCTGGCTCTGAGCTCAGCATGGAGTCCGCTTTGGATTCTCTCTGCCCCAGCTACCCCACTACTCCCAGCCACCGCCCCCCCCACCTCCTCAGGCACACATGCTCCATCACACTTATTCTCTCAATAAGTAAATCTTTAGAGTGCCTGAGTGGCTCAGCTGGTTAAGCATCTGGCTTCAGCTCAGGTCATGATTTCACGTCCTGGGATTGAGTCCCACATCTTGCTCTCTGCTCAGCAGTGAGTCTGCTTGTCCCTTTGTCCCCCACCCCCAACACTCATTCTCTCTCAAATAAAATCTTTAAATAAATAAATCTTAAAAAATAAGAATTCCAAAATTATTTTTGTATAGCACAGACAGCATTTTAAAAAATTAATCATGATACACCAATTAGAACATATACATAATAGTACATTGTCTTGAACTCCATCATATGCTAAATAAAAACCTAAAAAACTGAAGCACATGGAAAATAGAGGAGAGAGTTAAGATTCTACTTATCTATCCTCTTAGTTTTCTGGCTGACTTAGTCTTCCATCTCTTTTCTTTGCCTTAGATTGCCATATTAGTTTTAACACTTAAATATTCCTTGTGCATATAAAAAAGAAATGCACATAATAGAAAAATATGATACTGAACCTTTAAGAAACATGAAGCAGGAACTGCACACCTGCAGCTCTTGGATAAAATGGCAGATATTTTGTAGCCCAACTATTCCAAGATCAATTTATTTCCTCTGCATTACCTGTCTGACCCATGGCATGAGAATGTTCAACCACTGACTGATGTAAAGTACAGCTGCTTTTTCTCCCATTAATATAAATAAGCACACTGGGTTCTACTTAATCATTTTTTAATGGAGAAATAATTACTAAAAACAACTTCATACATTTCTTCATACTTCATTCAAATGTAAGGCATTTTCAGGATATTTACCACAATTATATTTTTTTCTTTAAGGTCCTTCATGTTCATGACCCAATTGCGTTTTTTGCTTTTTACCTTTCCATACTCTACACACTCCAGCAAACACAAGATGCAAACAAGCCCCCTTCTCATTCCTCTTTAATTCTATTCATTTTGCCTAAGAAATCCTCTTTTCTATCTGGCTGACTTATCCAAGGGTTACCTTCTCACATGGGAAGTTTTTCTGGGAGGGACACTGACTGCCACAAGCCTCTTCTCTGTTCCAAAATCACTTGGTACTAACTTTGACCTTATTTGTATGTCCGTCACCCCTCAAAAGCTTCATCTTCATCTCTGTAGCAGCTGCCTGGCTTTCCAAACTATTTTATTTAAGTAGCCCTAACAGCAGGTGAGAGTCATCTTCTGCCCACAGGAAGCTGAGAATATGGCCCAAGCACAAAACTTCTTTGAAGTCTTATTTCAGAGGCTGAACTCTTCTGTATATTTTAATTTTTCTCTTGCAGCCATGGTATTTTGTTAAAAAGCCCTGTTTTATATTATCTACCTGATAAAAACTTACATTCCTGGTGAGAATGCACCATGCTTATTCTGTGCCCTCATGAACTGGGTTAGGAGATTCATAACACCCATCTGAATTATACTGAGTGTCCAAATGGCCATGCTATCCTAAATGGTTCTCCTTTGGAAAGTGCAGTGGAAATATTATGGTTTTGGAAGATGGATGGAAGTTAGTTAGATTTGGTTAGCGATGGGAAATCTGTATGATACAAACTCTCCCATCCCCCATTCCCTTCTAGTCTCAAATTCATAGTTCACATTCTTACAATTCTTCATTTCACAGATTTTACAAAGCCGTGGTTGGTATACTTGCTTCTCACATCTTCCATTTGAGTTCTTAAATAAAAAAATTTTTTTGCTGTTCCAGTATTTGCCATGGCCTCTGACTACTTGGGTACTCTCCTCAGTGTGGCAATTGAACATTGTCTTCCTAATTGTGTCTTCTTCACACTCTAGACCTCAAATACTCCAACTTCACTCTTGACACTATTGTGAAGCCAGTTTTACCTCAAAGTCTTTTTTTTTTTTTAAGGTTTTATTTATTTGAGAGAGAGTGAGGAAGTGAGACAGCGAGCGAGCAAGAAGCAGACTTCCCACTGAGCAGGGAGGTCAATGCGGGGCTGAATCCCAGGACCCTCAGATCATGTGTGAAGCCAGTTTTAATGACTACCCCTTCTCCTCTGCTCAAGCTGTTCTGCAAACCTTGACCACCTTTGTCCTCTCCTGCAATAAAAAATGCTGGCCTCCAACAGTTCTGATGCAACAATGTCTCTTGCATAGAACGTCACTACTAGTCTGAGACAAAAACAGTCTTTCAACTTGTTTTACATTTTCTAATTCCTATTGCACATCCTTTACCACTTACTCAAACTCATTTCTTCAACCAGACAATAGAAAAATAGCTATCACCTTTGAATTTTTTTTTTATCCAGCAAAATAACAAAAGCTCAAGAAACACAGAATCTAAAACTTTACACAGGGTCAAGAGAGTTCAGAGTGTTAGCAACAAATATTTTCCACTAATGATTTTGCATTTATTGCCGGCCTCCCCCACCTCCCATTAACTAAACTCTATAAAACACAGGCTGTTTGATCTCTGCTCCCAGGTGAGTTGGATATTCCTTGTAAAGTTTGAT
Organism: Enhydra lutris kenyoni; assembly: GCF_002288905.1. Classification (NCBI taxonomy): domain Eukaryota; kingdom Metazoa; phylum Chordata; class Mammalia; order Carnivora; family Mustelidae; genus Enhydra; species Enhydra lutris. The sequence goes on along the minus strand of NW_019154096.1, from coordinate 35,955,874 downwards.
TTTCAACCCCTCTGCCACTATTTGAATATAATACTCAACAAAGAATAATCTGTGATTTACCTCAGAATATAATTTCTACTTTGTCTCAGTTGCCTTATTAATTCACAGATCTGAACAACTGTTCAATATAGTAAGGGATTCCCTTCCATTTAATAACCCCCCCCCCAATATTTTTGGTCTAATCATTTGATATTTAGTGAAAAAGGAAAACAAATCTGACTTACCACCCAAGAGCCTCTCATCATGAAGTTCATGAGAACAGGAGTTCTGCTCACTGCCAGGGCAGACAAAGCTGTTAAACCAATACTTCCTGCTAAATACATATAGGTAGAATGAATTCTATCCTTCACATACTGAGGCCAAATTCTGTAAGAAACACAACATGGTTAATTTACAGAAATATGGATATAAATTTTGGTTAAGTCATTCACAGCTGGGAAACTTTGGGAAATACCAATTTATTCCTCTAGTCTTATTTATTATGGAAATGACGGATATATTGGAGTGATAAAATTAAATGATACAAAACATAAGCGCTTGGCACATATACAAAGCAACACATTTTCTCCTTGCTTAAACACATATAACCTTAGCAAAAGACTTAAGTTTGAACAGATGCTAAGAGATTTTTTTATGCAAGTGTATTTCTATAGTTAGAAGTTTAGATATAAAACATTCCAAAAGTGGCAAAAGAGAAGGATGAAAACAAAACTGGAGCCTTGAAGACAGGAAATGTTTGGGAATGATTTACTTACACAGCTTTTTCAATAGCTCCAATCTCATTAGACATTCCCAAGCCATAGTAGCACAATGCTCCAAGACCAACAGCAGCCCCTCCAGCAATAAACCATCTTCCCATCTGATCAACTGGAGAACACAGGGGGAAATGCACATTAATAAAGTCATGTCTTGACTAAATTAAAAATGCTAATGGTAAGCCCTTTCTAATAGTTGTATGGGGAAAAAATCTATATAACATAGTCCTTTGTAACAGCCATAATTAGAACATATAGGGATATAAGTGGCTTCAAAATTAGGGGACCAGTAAAAAAGGGCACTGCTAAAACATAGGTGTAAAAGACAAAAAGGATCAGAATTGATTAGCCTCTAATTTCACTCTGAAGAAATTTACGGAGGCAGTGTATCTATAGACATGGGGATACTTCTCTAATACATACTATTTCATTCATAAGAATCTGGGTTATGTCCTCATGCTCTTAGAAAGAAAAAGATGAGAAAGAAATGTTAATAGTTATACCAGTGTATAAAATGCCATTAACTGTCAAATAAATAAAATCTTAAAAAAAATAAAATAAAGTGCCATTAACAAAGATGATGCTTGATGTAGACAAAGAAAAAAAGGAACGAAGGATGCAATCAGTGTTTATGCGGCACAATCAAGGGAGAGGGTGCCCTGAAGAGTAGGTGAAACAAACAACTAGCCAACTCTTACGTGGCTGCACCTCACTCCTTTTAGTTCGAATCTGTTCACTCTGAGTATTACTAAGCTACAGCTTTATGATTCATGTAATTTACTTTTTAGGGCAAACTTATTAATCAGGAAGAACTGTCCAGACGGATACAGATTACAGCTCTTTCCCATTATAATATATTGACACTTTGTAAGGTCGTTAGCCAGCAAGTGTTCTATGAATAGATTTGGGTAGATTAACAATCTAAACTTGCAAAGCTGAAATTCAAACAAACTTCATTAAGGTATTGTTTTCCAGGGAGGCCATATATGAACAACCAATTATGAGGACTCTTATTGAAGAGCTAGGCTTTTATTAATGTCCGTTTTAGTGATTTTTCTCTTGACCTAAAACATACATAATTACATGCTTGAATTAAGAGTTCATGCAACTTCAACTGAACTTCCTTAACAGATTATATCTTTTATATCACGCCATATTAACTATTAATCCTTTTTTTTTTAATGGTAAAAGTAAAATTTTGTCTAGAAGAAATATGATTGGGAATCAATGAAACCAGTGTGAAGTATCAACCTTTTCTGGGTCATGAGTTCCTGAAGAATGACTGCCTTTCTTCCCAGAAAACAGTCACATACATAAGTTTGCACACATTTTTACAAGGCTGTTTATGCACTTCTTAAAACATTTTCACATACTCTAGTTTAAAAACTGAAGACTACTGCCTACTTTTAAATATTTTTTCCACTGATGGTTCCATTGCTGCCTCCTTAAGTTCTTGACCAGTTTTCCCGCGCCGGATCCCAACTCTTGTCTTAGTGGCATATTGCTGATATACATGAAAACAAAGACAATTGACACATAAAGCAAAACAGAATGTTATTAATAGAAGATAATTATATCTCATTACACTAGAAAACTGTATATAACTTGGTACTTTCTATGTATGTAGTTTCATTATAAAGGTCTGTTAGCCAATCTAAAAAATTAAATGCAGACTCTACCTACCTGTGGTCTATCTTTGAAGTGATTCACTTAAATTCTTAGTTTACAACTTAACTTCTTAAAGTTTCAATAATAATTATTTCATAATCTACAGATTTTTATCTCCAGAATCATATTTTAAACGCTAGCTTTTAAAAAACATTCATGCATTAAGTATTGGCTACCTTTTTTTTTTTCACCTGGGAAATGGGCTCAAGAAAATTACCTTTCCTTAACATAAAGTCAAAGGGATGGATAATTATTACCTTTTTTTTTAAATCTTTTTCAACAGCAGAACAGTTAATTCAAGAGGAAAACAGTTGTCTCTTTTAGCTTATATATATTTCCTTATCTACCTCACATTTCAAAATTTATTCTTCTAATCTGAATTCTGGAGAAATCTATTAGAAAAGAAAAAAAAGAAAAGAAAAAGAAAATCTCTAACGTGATGGATTTTACCACTCTTTAATCAAGAGCTGAAATGACATTATTAATAAGCTACTGACAAAATGTTAATATTCCTGCGTTCTTAAGCTTTTGACTATAGGCTCCAAGCTCTCCTTGTTGTACCATACAGCTCTCAATCTCACACAATCACTGTAAATTCTCAGAATGAAACTCTAAGAGCTGTAGGTAAAGAGAAAGTTATAGCAGCTCTTTCTGTCTTATGTGATAAGGAGGAACACAATTACACAAAACTAATGGGGGGTAAAAGCTGATACAGGACATTATCAGGGCTAAGTGTTTAGCCATTTAGTAAATCACTAATGGTAGAACAGGGAGCTTCATAGAGTTTTAAAAAAAAAAAAAAAAAAAAAGAAGGAGTCCCGGTGCACAAAGAGATGGACATAATATTAAGATATCAGATTATCTTTACCCGGCTGGGTGTTAAGAGCCATTGATTCTTCGTGATGGAATTCTTCACAATAGGCGAGGCCTTGGTGAAAGCTGGTTGGAAGACCCTGGAAGGGAGTGTCCGGAGACACACAAATCTTGCGGCCAGCATGGTGGTGCACCAGGTTTACCAAGCAGATCTGAAATGCTAGTTCGAGACACAAACACAAAATAACCCATTAACCAACTAAGGGAATGGCACAGAAAAGATGCAGAGACACAGAAGGGCCGGTCAATCATGTTTTAGTAGAAAAATGGAGTAGGGACCTTTTAAAATTTAATGATGAATTGTCGGCTTATTCCTTGTTATTTCACAAATGGGTTCCCACAGAACCCAATTTGGGATGATCACCAAAACAGAACTAAATCCCAGCTTGAACAGTATGGTGTATGACTTGTCTGTGCAGATGTTAGGATCTTAATACGACTGCAGTGTGTGTGATGGCTTTTATAACTGTGGTTTTAAGCATTCAATGGGAAAATTTAAAACAAGACTGTATAACTTTTGAGCAGAAGAAAAATGTCATCCAAGGAAGAGATTAATAACTCTTCAAGGTCATGCTGCACTGTAAGGTTTCACAACATCAACAGTAATCAAACATTTAAATTTCTGCTAAACATGCCAAATATTACTTCCCTTAAAAATGTGATAAAAATACTCAAGGTACTGAAACCACCTGGGATGCATCTTAAAATGTAGATGCTGGGTCTTAACTCTGGTCCTAATGATTTAACCTCTAGGAACGGGACCCACGAATGTTTTACCTAGCATTCCCCAAAGCTAAGAATCTTTGCTAAAAAATACCTAACCCAGCGTACTTCCAGCTCTGCCACTGAACCTATACTGGGTGTACAACACTGAGAAAGTACCGAGACCTTCTACAACTTTCACGCCATTACGTCATCTCCGCCTCTGGCGGTTTACCTCCTTCAGTAGTTAACACACTGACTCGGAACGAGGCCTCGTTGCGTGGCCTGCATGTCGCGCAACAGAACTAAATGGAAATCTGCCCAAAGTGGCCTCGTGAGTATCTAACCTCCGAGATTCTGGTGCGTTACCTACAAAATGGATGAAGTATGACTGAGCCCAGAGGCCTGGTCCCCCGAGAAAGTTCACCCAGCTCTCCAGACTCGGCTGAGAACTCGGCAGCAAGCCTCCAGTCTCCCCAAGTCAACGCATAACCCCACAACACCCTCGCCTGTAACACCCCCACTCCCGCACCCCCTTATCTGAAAGGGCGGCGGCTGTGCGGCCCAGCCGCTAGGTGATTCAGCACCTCTGCTCGAGGGAGAAGAGGGCAGCGGGGACGAGCCCCTGCCCGCCAGCCCAGGCCCCGCCGCCGCCGCCCCCTTTCACCCGGTCACCCACAGAACGATGACCCTAACGAGCCGCAAAGCTGTGGCACCGCCAGGCTGTGACGCAGCCAGCAGCGACACCGCCTACAGCCCATCTCAGATGTACCCAACGGCCCCACGAAGCCGATCGTCAGGGCAGCGAACCTCCGGTGCTAGCAGGCCCGGAGTAGCCATACCTCAGTTCCCGGTCACCTCAACCGCACAATTACCCTTCCGGGCCGGCGACACGCAAACGCGCACACCTCTATGGACCTCCGCCCGCTCCTTACTGCCTCTGCGCGCGCAGTTTCCTCTAATCACTGAGTGACGCAACATCCGGAGAATCGTCAAACACTAGGGTCACCCAATCATGAGCAGATCTCTGACGGGAAAAGCTGGTACGGTAGGCGGGTGGGGTTCCGGGCCAGAGGGAAACGTCATAGTCGGAGTCCATTTTGGGTGTGGGCAGCGAAGGCATTTCAGCCATGTTAGCTATGGGTAGCGGAGCTAGTCTTCTTTTTTATCTCAACAGTTTCACTAGCGGCAGTTAACAAAAACGTAAAAATTGAAAAAGAATATTAAATGTGTGAGAACTAAAAATTTTTCCGTTGCCCCTTTACTTTCCTCATGTTGCTTTTTTTCTCCTTCTCAAGAATGTTTTGCGAGATGGATAGTGTGCCAAACGTGGTAGTTTCAGAGTGGAGCCAGTCCGTTTCTTGGGTCTGACGCCTAAGGCTGGCTCATGAAATCTAGGAAAGGGTCTAAATCACACAAGGTCAGCGGCCGGATTTTAGCAGGGTTTCCTCCCCGTTGCTCTGATCTTCCACCAAGCATTTTCAGGCTTTGGTGTGTACTTGTATTACAAGCATGATACAAGTCTCTGCTTCTTACTTTGTCCTGAGGACTGTGAAGATGTTTTCATTACACATAATTTATAAAGTGAAAAGCCATATCTCGGCTGTTTTGTTTTTCTTTCACTATCTTTTATCCATTACACAAATATTTGCTGAGTCTCACTTTGTACCAAACACTGAACTAGGGATGTATACAAATGAATAAAACACAACCAATACTGTTGTTTGGACAAAACAAAGTCCTTGCTCTTACTGTGTTGACTTTCTGGTGGAGACAAAAAATAGACAAAACGTTTGGTGGTGATAAGTACCATGGAGAAAAATAAAGCCGCATAAAGCCTTAGAGGGATGCTATTTTAGATAAGATGATTAACAACATGTAAAATTCATGAGCCTTATCTCCTCAGTTATTGTTAATTTTGATTTATGATAATCCTCTAACCATGTAAATCTTGACAAACATAAAGGTTTACATTTTATGTGGGTAATAAAACAGTTTGGCAGCTCACAATTTTTATTTCTTTACTTTGAAAATGGCAGGAAAACACTGTAGAGCAGCTGTCACTTAAGATAGTGAACAGGTCAAGCAAGATCAATTTAATCTTTAGATCTTCACCCAATTTGATTAGCTAGCAAATGGATTCTTTGTTTAGCTACCTTAGTGTTTTTTTTTTTTTCTTCTCCCTACAGCTTCTGTTATCAGCAAAGAGAAGGGATTCACAACACAGTACCTGAATAAACAATATGCCTTTTTAAGTGATTTGTAGGATTCTTTATTTTATTTTATTTATTTATTTGAGAGAGAGAAAGAAAAGAGAGCCAGCACAAGCAGGGGTAGGGGCAGAGGGAGAGGGAGAAGCAGGCTCCCTGCTGAACAGGGACCCTGACCTGCTCCTTTCCAGCATGCGGGATCATGACCTGAGCAGAAGGCAGATGCTTAACCAACTGAGCCACCCAGGCGATTTATAAGATTCTTATTAATTAAAGCTTATTCTCCTTATAAAGAAAAATACATTTATGATTGCATTATTTTCTTTTCTCAAGTATGGGGTTTGTATTGTTTCCACAGATGTCAGATATTTTGAAAAAGGAGTGTTACCTGGTCACATCATTGGGAAAATATACTCAGTGTGGGGTGGGGAGAGATTTCATTGACTGGAAACTAATTAGGAATTTATTGCAATTGTTGAAGCAAAAGGTGTTGAGGGCTGGAATTAAGAGCATAGAGGGACAGAGAGAGGGTTTATGACAGATATATATATATATATCTGTCCATATATATATATATATATATATATATATATATATATATGGAGGAATTTACAGGATTTAATGACTGATTGAATATAGCTGATAAGGATGAGGGAGGCAGGGGTGCCTGGGTGGCTCAGTGGATTAAGCCTCTGCCTCCAGGTCAGGTCATGATCTCAGGGTCCTGGGATCGAGCCCCGCATCGGGCTCTCCGCTCAGCGGGGAGCCTGCTTCCCCCTTTCTCTCTGCCTGCTGCTCTGCCTAGTCGTGATCTCTCTCTCTCTCTCTGCATCAAATAAATAAAATCTTTAAAAAAAAAAAAGGATGAGGGAGGCACCCAGGGTAATCCATGTATTCTGAATTGAGTGAAATTGGGTGGATAATTACACCATTAATTTAGAGATAAGATAGAGAAAGAGATACAGATGTGGGGGAAGTAGGTAAGTAAAACTTGGTATTGAGACAGGGAATTTGAAGGACTCCACGAAAATCTATGTTTTTGCTTCTTTTCCTGCTTCTATTCTTGCGAGGACCTGCGCTCCCACCCCACTTTACATATGCCTCGTAATTTCCTCCTTGTAAGGGACAAGGAGTTAATGATTTCTTTAGAATAGATAACATCTAAGGAAGGACAAGGTGATAATAGCTGGACAGAGCAATTATATGGATATTCCAGACCACAGTGCTAGACATCTAGAAGCCAAGGCCCCCTGGCTCCAAGGAGTAACACCTGGGCCCCCATTTTGTTCTAACCAGTTCTTGGATGCCTGAGGGGACATGTATACCAGACCACCCTCCTCAGTTAAAACCTCCAGACCCTGAACAAAGAAAGACAAGACTCATGGTCCTTTCCTCCCTGAGTCTCCCAGACACTCCCTCTCTATCTGCTTGCTCTGTATCTTCCATAAGCTCTACTCTCACTTCCTGCTGGCTCCCAATTAATTTCCATCCTACAGGAAGCCAAGGACCCTCTTGGCTGGTCCTGCAGGACCCCCTCTAGATCCCTGGACCCTGCCTGCGAGCATCAGTATGAAGTGTTAAACTCTAAGTTCTCAGCTTCTAAGGCCTTGGAACATAGGACAGAAACCAGAAAAAGACGTGAGTCATAAATCCTAATGCTGTATATCCACCACTATTTTTACTGAAGCCTGCTGACTGGTTCCTTATCCTCCACCTGCTGACTAAATGAAAACTGCTGGGTTGTAGAGGAGAAAAATCATATTCAAGGACTGAAGAAAAAAGAATTTCTTTCTTTTTGGTTAAAAAGATTCAAGAGGACTGTGGAGATGTTTTCCTCCTGCCCCACTAAACTTTTCGATCAGGAGACGTGGGGTAGGTGAAAGAGAGTTGGAAGGGGAGTCTGTGACGGTTTTACCACTGCCCTCCCCAATGTGCTCACTGTGTCTCCGTACAAAGGAAAGGTGCTTCTCCCTGAAAGGTCGGTAATGCTTGTGAACATGGGGGGCCAACTGGTAGCTGCTTTTCATATGGTGTTTGTTAAGTGTCAGAAAACAAAGCAGGTGGGAAGGAGTCAAGATCTTCCCTCCTTGTTTTTTCTTCGATTTAAAATTTGCCAGGTCAGATTCCTAGAATTCTTGAAACCTGGATAAACCCAAGAATGTAGCTGTGAGTATGGACTAGCTTGTTGGCACCCTTTAAGACACTGTTCATTAGTGAGGCAGTCCCTTTCCAGAAATACCCTCAGATGGGCACCAGCAGATCATGGTGGGTGCTACACAACAGAACCAGCATCTCTCTGTCTGAGTCAGAGATCCAACTGTGCCAACCTCAACCAAAGAGAAATGAAGCCATAGCTAAGAAGGAACTGCTCCCTCTGGGCTCTGCTGGAAGGATTATCTGGAAGCAGGTACATTGACCAGAAAATAGAGGGGAGGAATAGAAAGCAGTACACACCAGTTTCTTCTTCTTGTTTAATGTAAAGTTTCTCAGCCATAAGGGGCCCAGGAGAGGAGAAAAGTCTTTGAACTGGAAGGTGACTGGTAGTGAGATGTCCTAAATCTGACTAATAAATTGTCCGACTGTCCTGAGCCTACCAGAATGGAATAGACTAAGCTATGTGCTTTAGGCTGACTGATTCCAGATTAAGGAAGAATGTAGTTCATTTTCATACTCATTTTACTGGCAGTTTTTCAGTGTATACCCCTCACTGAGATGCAACCAAATACTGCATATGGATCAAAAGAGCAAGTTCATTCGCCAAAGGCAAGGGAAGCAAGGGCAAAAATGAACTATTGGGATTTTATCAAGATCAAAATCTTTTGCACAGCAAAGGAAACAGTTAACAAAACCAAAAGACAACTGACAGAATGGGAGAAGATATTTGCAAACGACATATCAGATAAAGGGCTAGTGTCCAAAATCTATAAAGAACTTAGCAAACTCAACACCCAAAGAACAAATAATCCAATCAAGAAATGGGCAGAGGACATGAACAGACATTTCTGCAAAGAAGACATCCAGATGGCCAACAGACACATGAAAAAGTGCTCCACATCACTCGGCATCAGGGAAATACAAATCAAAACCACAATGAGATACCACCTCACACCAGTCAGAATGGCTAAAATTAACAAGTCAGGAAATGACAGATGCTGGCGAGGATGTGGAGAAAGGGGAACCCTCCTACACTGTTGGGAATGCAAGCTGGTGCAACCACTCTGGAAAACAGCATGGAGGTTCCTCAAAATGTTGAAAATAGAACTACCCTATGACCCAGCAATTGCACTGCTGGGTATTTACCCTAAAGATACAAACGTAGTGATCTGAAGGGGCACGTGCACCCGAATGTTTATAGCAGCAATGTCTACAATAGCCAAACTATGGAAAGAACCTAGATGTCCATCAACAGACGAATGGATAAAGAAGATGTGGTATATATACACAATGGAATACTATGCAGCCATCAAAAGAAATGAAATCTTGCCATTTGCGACGACGTGGATGGAACTAGAGGGTATCATGCTTAGCGAAATAAGTCAATCGGAGAAAGACAACTATCACATGATCTCCCTGATATGAGGGAGAGGAGATGCAACATGGGGGGTTAAGGGGGTAGGAGAAGAGTAAATGAAACAAGATGGGATTGGGAGGGAGACAAACCATATGTGACTCTTAATCTCACAAAACAAACTGAGGGTTGATGGGGGGAGGGGGGTTGGGAGACGGGGGGTGGGATTATGGACATTGGGGAGGGTATGTGCTATGGTGAGTGCTGTGAAGTGTGTAAACCTGGCGATTCACAGACCTGTACCCCTGGGGATAAAAATATATTATATGTTTATAAAAAATAAAATTAAAAAAAATTAAAATTAAAAAAAAAGAGCAAGTTCATTAATGGGATAGTATCTGTGAAGGGGCAGAACATTGGGGGAATCTTGAGAATAATCTCACACTTTCTGGTCAGGTTGCAAAGAGGACACTAAAACTCATAAATGATGTTAGCTTGCGTAAACGCAGCAAGGTAATGGTAGATCTGGGTCTAGAAGAAGCATTCTCAACGGGGTTTAAAAACTGGTTCTTGGGAAAAATACATTATATGTTTATAAAAAAACAAAAAAAATTAAAAAAAAGAAAAAAGAAAAACTAATAAAACTGTTTTCTAGTAAAAAACAAACAAACAAACAAACAAAAAAAACAACCCAACTGGTTCTTGGGGCATCTGGGTGGCTCAGTGGGTTGAGCCTCTGCCTCCAGCTCAGGTCATGGTCTTGGGGTCCTGGGATCGAGCCCCACAACGGGCTCCCTGCTCGGCAGGGAGATGGCTTACCCCCCCCCCATCCCGCCTGCCTCTCTGCCTACCTGTGATATCTCCCTCGCTCTCTCTCGCTCTGTCAAATAAATAAATAAAATCTTAAAAAAAACTGGTTCTTGAGAGATGAAAAAAATCTTCATATATATATATATATATATATATATATATACATATATATAACACAAATAAAACGTACAATATATAGTTTATAAATATATATATAGTATAATAGATACATAACACACAGTACATAGGTAAGTATATCTACGGCATTAAAATTTCTTAGGGGAGGGAAATTAGGGGGAAAATGTCTAAAAATGCTTCTTAGAGAAGCAATAATGATATAATGGTTGAAAAATACTGGTCTAGAATCTAGGCCTTCTGTGACTATGGTGGTCCTCTCTGATGGCAGGCCTGCTCAGCAGAAAAGTTTTTGGTATTTCCCTCTATGATTTTAATAGTGAGATGTTATTTTAGGTAATTTTATGGTTTCTTGACTCAAAATTCCATCATTCTGTCCTTCGTTTCTAACTGCTTTAGGACATCTCCATCTAACATGTCTCAAGCCAACTTATAGCCAGAATTATGAAGTGGATTAGACATGTTTTATTCCTGGGAAACCTCACAGAATCCAAGGGCAGGAAGTACAGCTGTGTGTGGCAATGACTCAAGTCAAACACTGAAAAGTCACAAAACATGAAAACTGGAGGTTCCCATACCTCACCCCCAGGCTTGATTAATTTGTAGAGTGGCTTATAGAATTCAGAAAAACAGCTTACTATATTACTAACTTATTATGAAAAGGATGCAACTTAGGAACAGCAAGACAGAAGAGATACCTAAGGCAAGGTATGTGAGAAGGGGCATGGAGCTTCCATGCTTTCTCGGGTGTTACCACCTTTTCAGCACCTCCACCTGTTCACCAGCTGGGAAGCTCCCTAAATTGTTCTTTAAAATTAAATCTTTATGGAGATTTCATTACTTAAGCATGGTTGACTAAATCATTGGCCACTGATGATCATTCAACCTCCAGCTCCTCTACCTCCCTGGAGGACCAGGGTAGGAGGGTTAGGCTGAAAATTTCCACCCTTTAATCACGTGGTTGGTTTTCCTGGCAACCAGTCCCCATGATGTAGTTACTTAAAGACTTTCCAAAAAAACAAAAACAAAAACAGAAAACCCCCAAAACCCCACCTTATTTTTTTTTTTTTGGCTTTTTTTTTTTATTTAAGTTTTATTTTTTTAAAACATATAATATCTTTTTATCCCCAGGGGTACAGGTCTGTGAATCACCAGGTTTACACACTTCACAGCACTCACCATAGCACATACCCTCCCCAATGTCCATAATCCCACCCCCCCAACCCCCTCCCCCCATTAACCCTCAGTTTGTTTTGTGAGATTAAGAGTCACTTATGAAAACCCCACCTTATTAACATGAACACAGGTGTGGTTGGAAGGGGCTTGTGATGAAAAACAGAAAACATTGCTTTCACTTTTATTATTCTTATCACGTAGGAAATTCTAAGGTTTTTAGGAACTGTGTGCCAGTAATCATGGCCACTTAAATATATAGTTATTGTAAATCACAATTTACAACAATCCTAACAAAAAGGGAGGATATCAAGAAATCTATATGGTGGTAAGTCTTAATTTTGCTTGAAGTGGTAAATATTAAATTCGAGTCAATTATGAAAGTTTGGTATGTATATATTGTAAGTCCCAGAGCAACCACACCAAAACAAAAAATAAAACAAAACCAAAGCAACAACAGCAAATTATACAAGGTTATATAGCCAAAGAGTCAAGGAATAAATTAAAATGGAATGCTAAAATATAGTCAAATATTCCAAAAGAATGCAGGGAAGGGAGAAAAAAGGAACAAAAAAAGAGGAGACAAACATATCAATATTAACTTATCAATACAACAAATACAACCATATCAATATTAACTGGGATGTAAATGATCTAGATACCCTAATTAAAGATACAGATTTTCAAATTGGATTTTAAAGAAAGAAGACCCAAGTACATGCCATCTGGAAGGAACCTGCTTTAAATGAAATAATGTAGATTAAACATAAAATGATGGGAAAACAAATACCTTGCAAACACTAAGAAAAGAAAGGTGAAGCAACTATTTTAATTTTAGACAGAGTAAACTTCAGAATAAAGAAAATTACCAGGAATAAAGAGGGATATTACATACTGACGAAAGGCTAAATTCATCAAAAAGGCATAGCAATCTTGAATGTGTGTGTCCCTCCCACAAAACAGAGATTTCAAAAACCATGAAGAAAAAGGGATGTGACTGAAAGATGAAATAGACAAATCCCCAATTATGCTTGGAAACATCAATACTGCTCTTTCAGTAAATGCTAGAATACACAGACAGAAAATCAGAGAAGTTATGGGAGACCTGAACAACACTAAAAACAATTTAATCTAATTGATACTTACAGAAGACTCCACCCAAGAATAACAACATACACATTCTTCTCCAGTACACATGATAGATTCATCAAGATATAGACCATGTTCTGGGCCACAAAACAAACCATAAAGAAGTTAAATGAGTTAAAATCAAATAAAGTGTATTTTATGACCATAATGGAACTCAGTGAGGAACCAATAACAGAGAGTTATATAGAAAATATTCAAATATTTGAAAATTAAACAATATATCTCTAAGTCACCCATGAATCAAAGAAGAATTCTCAAAGGAATATAGAAAATATTTTTTAATTGAATTAAAATAGAAATGGAACATAGAACATTCGTGTGATGCAGCTAAAATAATGCTTCACAGAGATGGACTGATCACCTTAACACATGAAGACAAATTTTGTCTGCCAATCTTTATTGATGGGAATAGAAAAGGAAATATTTCCTACACTAACTGTTACGTACCAGCTGCTAGGGTGTTTGGTGGTTGCTACAGTTAAGATACTATATTTGGTGGAGCTAGACAGCATAATGCTAAGAGAAATAGGTCAGTCAGAGAAAGACAAACACCATATAATTTCACTCACATGTGAAATTTAAGAAACAAAACAAATGAGTAAAGAAAAAAGAGAAATAGAGAGAGAGAGAGAGAGAGAGAGAGAGAGAAACCAGGAAAAAGACTCTTAACTATAGAGAAAAACTAATGGTTACCAGAGGGGAGATCGGTGGGGGAACTGGTGAGATAGAAGGTAGGGATTGAGGGGTGCACTTGTAATGAGCACCCGTGATGTATGGAATTCTTGAATCGCTACATCATACACTTAAACTAATGTAGCACTGTATGTTAGCTATACTGGGATTTAAAAAAAGATACTCTATTTGGAACTTCAGGCACACTTGACATCACCACCTGATTAAATTTATGATAATTAAGAGTCATTTCCAAGATGTAGAAGACTTTCACACCAGCTATTTTGGCAGGTTAAATGGAGATATGAAGAAATTACCACCCTTGGATCTTACAGATCTTTGGGAATGACATTATTCCCGCATTTCTTCGGGAATGTATATTGCTTTTTGTTTACTATTTTGGTGAGGAGTATTCCAGGGGCTTCCACTTGACCCTTCCTTCCATAATTTGTGTGAGGAGGAAAGCAATGTGTAGATTCTTCCAGTTAAAAGTAATCTCTTCACTGTATGGTTCAGTTCTTGGGAAATAACTGCAGGATGTGTCTATAGACCTGTTGGACTTACTGTAAGACAGACTCAGGCTAAGATTCTACATAGCACCTGACCTCCATAAGTCCTCATGCTTAACAGTGGATCACAACAATGTTGTGATTCTTCAGGGATTAGTGACATTTCGGAGGCATTATTAGATACTGCAGAATAGCTGGGTATTTTTGCTTCTCTAGTAAATGGTCATAGATCTTCCCAAAGAAGACTTGGAAGGAGAGTCATAGTCCATGCTTATGGCTCTATTTCAAGATGCTTCTTCAGAGGGACTTAGTCTCCCATTCAAACAAAGATTTCTGAGTCTGTTTACTGGTTTTGGTCCAGGAACTAGGCAAGAAGCACTGAATCTCCACTAAGGCAACTTCAATCTGTTGTCCACTTATCAGACCAAGACATTTTCTGTCTATATATTATGAAACAACACTTCATTAGGCTACTTATTTATTTCATTTCCAGGGACTGAATGGTCCATTTTGTTAGTCACGTTTGTCCACATGGCACTACTCTGAGTACTACTCTGTCTTTGGGGTTTTTTATAGCAATTATTACCATTGTTACCTAATTGCTAAGGATCAAAATCTGGCCTCTAGTGCACTGGGATCTCATCATTCCCATTGAGATCAGGGAGCACAATTCTGTGTTGACATCACAAAATTGTCATCTCTAACCTGCAGAGGACATCCACCACGGAAATTCTGAGGATGTTGGGTATCCTCTTACCAAAGTACTTTCTGTGAGTAGGACTAAGTGGTGGTTCAGCAGTTACACATAATGGATATACTCCAATGTTCTTCTTTCCCCTAGTCTTCAGATTCCTTTATAGCAGTGCTTCTCAAAGTGTAGTCCCAGGTCCCAGTGCTGGCAGCAGTGGCATACTCCCTAGGGTTGTTAGAAATGCAAATTCAAGGACACCCTCAACCTACTGGATCAGAATTTTGGGTATGAGGTCCAGGAAACTATTTAAGCACATCTCCATGGGATATTGATGCATGTAAAAATGTAAGAAAATCACTGTTCTACAGCATGCCACAGAAATTTTGGCTCAAACTCATAGACTATAGGCTGTTGTTGTGTCTAAGCTTCAGTCTTAGTCCACCAACTAGAAAACTCTAAAGGCACTTTCATAAACTTACACTAACACATTTAAAGCCCAAATTCTGCGGGCACCTGGTTGGTTCAGTCAGTGGAGCATACAACTCTTGATCTCAGGGTTGTAAGTTCAAGCCCCATGTTTGGTGTAGAGATTACTTAATAAAACCTTTAAAAAATCCCAAATTCCAGCAAGTGCATCTATACTCAAAACTCAAACCACATATTTAATTTTCCTTAATATAATACCCTTGGGGTCCACATCCATATATGCTAACTGGACTCCTGATGATACTAGTTGGTGATATCCCATCATTCCTTTTGGTATATGATATGTCTTTCCAGGAGCAGAAGTTATACTGCTCTGTCAGGACTATGCTGAATCTAACTTTTATTTTCATTGATTTCTGCTCTGATCTTTATTATTTTCTTTCCCTGCTGGGTATAGGCTTTCTTTCCTGTTCTTTCTCCAGCTCCTTTAGGTGTAGGGTTAGGTTGTGTACTTGAGAACTTTCTTGTTTTTTTTTTTTTTTTTTTAAGATTTTATTTATCTATTTGACAGACAGAGATCACAAGTAGGCAGAGAGGCAAGCAGAGGCGGAGGGGGGTGGGAATGCAGACTCCCTGCTGAGCAGAGAGCCCAATGTGAGGCTTGATCCCAGAACCCTGGGATCATGACCTGAGCTGAAGTCAGAGGCTTTAACCCACTGAGCCACCCAGCACCCCAGCTTTCTTGTTTCTTGAGAAAGTCTTGTATCACTATATACTTTCCTCTCAAGAGTGCCTTTGCTGTGTCCCAAAGATTTTGAACAGTTGTATTTTCATTTTCATTTGTTTCCATGATTTTTTTCAATTCTTATTTAATTTCCTGGTTGACCCATTCATTCTTTAGTAGGATGTTCTTTAGTTCTTTCCAAATTTCCTCTTGTGATTGAGTTCTAGCTTCAGAGCATTGTGGTCTGAAAATATGGAGGGAATGATCCCAGTCTTTTGGTACTAGATGAGTCCTGATTTGTGACTCAGGTTGTGATCTATTCTAGAGAATGTTCCATGTGCACTAGAGAAGAATGTGTATTTTGTTGTTTTAGGATAGAATGTTCTGAATGTATCTGTGGTGTCCATCTGATCCAGTATGTCATTTGAAGCCTTTATTTCCTTGTTGATCTTTTGCTAGATGATCTGTCTATTTCAGTGAGGGGGTTGTTAAAGTCCCCAAGTATTGTTGTATTATTGTCAATATATTTCTTTGATTTTGTTATTAATGGCTTATATAATTGGCTGCTCCCATGTTAGGTGCATAGATATTTAAAATTGTTAGATCTTCTTGTTGGACAGGCCCTTTAAATATGATATACTGTCCTCCCTCATCTTTAATTATAGTCTTTGGCTTAAAATCTAATTTATCTGATATAAGGATTGCCACCTCAGCTTTCTTTTGATGTCCATTAGCATGGTAAATTATTTTCTACCCTCTCAATTTAAGTCTGGAGGTGTCTTTGGGTCTAAAATGAGTTTCTTGTAGATAGCATATTGATGGGTCTTGTTTTTTTTAATCCATTATGATACCCTGTGTCTGTTGACTGGGGCATTTGGCCCATTTACATTCAGGGTAATTATTGAAAGATATGAATTTAGTGCCATTGTATTGCCTGTAAGGTGACTGTTACTGTATGTTGCCTCTGTTCCTTTCTGGTCTATTACCCTTAGGTTCTCTCTTTGCTTAGAGGACCCCTTTCAATATTTCCTGTAGGGCTGGTTTGGTGTTTGCCAATTCTTTACTTTTTGTTTGTCCTGGAAGCTTTTTATCTCTACTATTTTCAGTGACAGCCTAGGTGGATATAGTATTCTTAGCTACATATTTTTCTTGTTTACTGCTCTGAATATATCATGCAAGTCTTTTCTGGCCTGCCAGGTCTCTGTGGATAAGTCTGTTGCCAATCTAATATTTCTACCATTGTATGTTACAGACCTCTTGTCCCGAGCTGCTTTCAGGATTTTCTCTTTGTCACTAAGACTTGTAAGTTTTACTATTAGATGACAGGGTGTGGACCTATTTTTATTGATTTTGAGGGGTGTTCTCTGTGCCTCCTGGATTTTGATGCTTGTTCCCTTTGCCATATTAGGGAACTTTTCTACTATAATTTGCCCCAATATACCTTCTTCCTGCCCCCCCATCTCCTCTTCTTCTGGGATCCCAATTATTCTAATATTGTTTCGTTTTATGGTATCACTTGTCTCTTGAATTCTCCCCTCATGGTCCAGTAGTTTTTTTGTCTCTCTTGCTCAGCTTGTTTATTCTCCATCATTTAGTCTTCTATATCACTAATTCTCTCTTCTGCCTCATTTATCCTAGCAGTAAGAGCCTCCATTTTTTTTTATCACACCTCATTAATAGCTTTTTTGATTTCAACTTTGTTAGATTTTAGTTCTTTTATTTCTCCAGAAAGGGATTTTTTTTCTCCAGGAAGGGATTCTCTAATATCTTTCATGCCTTTTTCAAGCCCAGCTAGCACCTTGATAATCATTCTGAACTCTAGTTCTGACATATTACCAATTCCATGTTGATTAGGTCCCTAGCCATCAGTGCTGCCCCTTGTTCTCTCCCCCCCCCCCGTGGTGAGTTTTTCAGCCTTTTCATTTTATCCAGATAAGAATATGTGAATGAGAGAATAAAATACTAAAAGGGCAGCAAAGACCCCAGAAAAGTGTACACTAAAAGGGCAGCAAAGACCCCAGAAAAATATACACTAACCATATCAGAAGAGACCCAAAACAGGGGGGAGAAGAAAGGTTGGGAGGTGGGAAATATATATATATATATATATATATATATATATATATATATATATATGACTGGTGAATAGAGCAGAGCCACCCACTTGATTTTAAGTGTATTCTGGTCTCTTGGAAGAAACTACTTGCCAAAATTTTAAAGAAAGAGAAATATATATATATATATATATATACACACAAATAAGGGTAAACAGGATGAAGGGATGGAATATGACTGTAAAGGTGAAAAATTAAAAAGATTCTAAAAAAGGAATAAGTTGTTTGGAGAAAGAAAGAAAAAAGAATGTAATCAGGCTGGAGACTAGGACAAAGCCATGTGCTAGATTTAGGGTATATTTTGATCTTTTAGAAGAAATTATATTCCAAAGTTAAAAAAAAACCCTATATGTTTACAAAGAATAAGGTTAAATACAATGAAGGGATAAAATATGACTATGACAATGAAAATTTAAAAAGATTTAAAAAAAAAAAGTATTTATAAGATAGGTTAAAGACATTAAAATAAAAAGAGGAAAAGTTAAAGAAAATAGAATAAGAAGAAAATAAAATTTAAAAAATTTACCTTTGAAAGACTAAAGGATCATAGGGGAAAAAGCCATGAAGTCTATGTGTTGCTTTCCCCTAGCTCTGTTGATCTTTCCCGCAGTTCTCATTGATCAGTGAACTTAGTCTTGGCTGGATGTTCTTGCTGATCTTCTGTGGGAGGGGCCAGTTGCAGAGATTCTCAAATGTCTTTGCCCGAGGTGGAATTACATGGCCTTTGCCAGGGGCCAGGCTAAGTAATCTGCTCAGTTTTGCTCTCTGGAGCTTTCTGTAGAGCTTTGGAGGATGGGAATGAAAATGGCGGCCTCCAAATCCCTGGCCCAGAGAAGCCAAGAGCCTGGGGCCCCACTCCTCCATGTGCCCTCAGAGAAAAGCCGTCAATCTCTCCTATCTCTCTGGTCTCTGGCTGCACTCCATGCTCACCTGGCCTGTGACTGAGCATTTCTATCTCTGGCTCACAGCCTCATTTGGAGTCCCCAAACCCAGCCCATTCCTGCTGCATGGTCCCATGCCACTCCTCCTGGAGGAGTTAGGAGGGGGGTCTCTCTGGATCTGCCACTTGTGGGGCCCCTACCTGTACAGCAGTGGCCCAACTGTGCCTTGGATCATGGTTGAAGGTAATCCCAAGCTGAGAGCTCACTACTTGGCTCTGTCTCTGCAGCCAGCTTCCCTGCTCCAATACCTGTGAGCTCTGTCACACTCAGGCATGCCTAGTCTTTCTGTGGCCCCACAGGTCCTGAGACCACTCTGTCCCTGTGAGGGCTCCACTCCCTGCTTAGCCTCTGGAGCAATGTCCCTCAGTGCAACAGACTTCTAAAAGTTCTGATTTTGTGTTCCATTGCTCCACTGCTTGCCAGGAGCTGGCCCCTCTCCACGTCTATCTTCCTGTCACTTCAGATTCACTTCTTCCATATCCTACCTTCCAGAAAGTAGTTGATTTTCTGTTTCTAGAATTGCTGCTTTTCTTCTCTTCTGTCTCCTGTTGATTTTGTAGGTGTTTGGAATGGTTTGATAACTATTTAGCTAAACTCCTGGGACCTAATACTTTCCAGTCTCCTACTCCTCTGTCATCTTGCTTCCCAACCCCCTCCTTTTTTTTTCAAATGGTCTGCAAAGTCTGCTTTCCTTAGATGAGGGCCAGGTGTGTGTGTGTGTGTGTGTGTGGCTACTGCTGCCAGTAAAATAGATTAAGGGGTATGCCAGTAAAAAAATTAAAGGGTAATTAGGGGTTCAAAATTCTCAAGCTTGTTAGTATCTGCCCCAATGTTGCCACACCATTCTCTCTATATCAATGTCTTTACCTTAGTGTGAGGGACTTGGAAGATTTTCCCAGGTAACTCACGCTGCAATTTCATAATCCTTCCAATCAGGCCCTGAGTTTGATCCTCAACTAAATTTGTTCTGTGGTTATAGGAGAGAAGAGATTCCTTTCATAGTTGTATTTTGGTTTTTACACCCATACTTGAGTTTGGATTTCAAAGTCTCAGTGTCCTCTTCTCTGCGTAAGATAGTCAGAAATAGCCAGCTGGCCCCACGGTCTTTATCATGACCTCACTTACCTTAACAAACAAGTGCCACATTTTTTTCTTAGC
Source organism: Enhydra lutris kenyoni (assembly GCF_002288905.1). Classification (NCBI taxonomy): domain Eukaryota; kingdom Metazoa; phylum Chordata; class Mammalia; order Carnivora; family Mustelidae; genus Enhydra; species Enhydra lutris. The sequence goes on along the minus strand of NW_019154096.1, from coordinate 35,935,656 downwards.
AACTAAATGCCATGCCTATCTCTCAACTCCTGTCCCTGGACTCATACCTGATCCCTTGCTACTATGAGTAATGATTTCAGTGACTGTAAGGCCATCTTATGTTTGGAAAAGAGGTTATGTGTGCTTTCATCAGATATGTGAGCCATTTCAGAATTATGTTTTGAGAGTCTGTCTCCTGGGTACTACCTACTGTATTAGCATCCAGTAGGAAACAGATGGCACATTAAAGAGATAATGGAAGAGAGTCTAATGAAGTCACTTTCTGCAAATGCATATACTGGGATAACACACACATGGGGATAGTAAAGCACCCTGGAATTAGCAGTAGTGGGAAGCTGTTATCACCCTGGGCCTGGAAGGATAAGAGAGAGGAGATGGTCATAGTGGACCATGGCAAGAATTGCAGGTATAATAATACATTGTAGGTTAATAAAAAAGTAAAATAAAATGGGCCATTTGGGGGAAAAAAAAGAATTGCAGGTATAGGTGAAGGATCATCAAACAGGAGTTGTGACTACCATTAAACCCATGGCATGGCATGGTTATCCCCCAGGGGGACAAACACTCCAATTTCCCACCCTCTGATCAGTGGCTGGTGCCTCCCAATAATGGAAACTGACTCTAAGCCCGAAGGACCTGGGACAATACAGTCCCCAGAGGTTAGTTTTTCAGGGCCCACGGTGGTGTTGAGAAATGTGAAGAATGGGTCTTGACTTTCTCATTCATTATAGGCCAACTTTTGTCTCCCCAGAATCATAGGTTGAAGCTCTAACCCCTGACTGGGACTGTATTTGGAGAGAGAGCCTTTTAGGAGGTAAGTTAAATGAGGTTATAAGTGTATGGCATTAATCTGATAGGACCGATGTCCTCATAAGAAGAGGAATATAGGGGCACCTGGGTGGCTCAGTGGGTTAAGCCTCTGCCTTCAGCTCAGGTCATGATCTCAGGGTCCTGGGATCGAGCCCCACATTGGGCTCTCTTCTCGGCAGGGAGCCTTCTTCCTCCTCTCTCTCTGCCTGCTTCTTTGCCTGATTGTGATCTCTCTCTCACTCTATCAAATAAATAAATAAAATCTTAAAAAAAAAGGAGAGGCATATACACTCTAACTCTCATCTGAGAGTGCAGTGGGAAGGCAGCTCTGAGCCAGGAAGAGAGGTCTCACCTGACACCAACCTTGCTGGTCCCATGTCCTGGACTTCTAGCCTCCAGAACTCTGGGAAAGTAAATTGCTGTTGCTCACACTACCCAGTCTGTGGTAGTTTATGATGACAGCCCAAACAGACTAACACATCACCTACATGACAAAAATCGTAACATGTGTCTCATGGGGTTCCCATTAGGATTAAGTGAGGTAACATGTGTAAAGTTTCTGAGCTGAGCGGATGCACAATAATTATTATTTTCATTATTGGTATTAAGAGTTAAATACTGAGAGTCTCACTTTATGATTTTTAGATACCACTCTGTATTTTTTTTTTTTAGCTTCAATTATCCTTCTTGAGGGGAACCAAATAGGTCTTCATACATTATATATAAAATGTGGTTTACGATACCTTTTTACATTCTATTTATAATCTGCTTTTTAAAATGTCTTAGTCCCCTCCCCCTACCACTGTAGCACATTGGATTAGTGTCTCATTTTAGCAGTTTCTAATGTCTTCTTTACTAGTTGATAACAGATGGTTCTGAGCTCATTACTCTATAAATATAGATTATAGGTATATATTTTTTCTGAGTGAATTACTTTGTATTAGTCTCTGATGAAGCTCACCTGCCACGTTTCAAAATGTTCTTGTCAAACAGCAGAGCCAACACTATTTTCATTTTTATCTTCTGTGTTTTACATTTTGCCTTGCTTGTCTTTTTAGTACATAAATGCTTATGGGCAGAAAGCACTCATTTTATGTCATTTTATATGTCAGTTTCAAGCATCAAACACACTGATAGTTTTGAAAAAAGTAATGATAATCCTTTCAGGTAAAAAAAAATCAGATTTTAGGATTTATTTAGATTTACTGAAACAGTGGTGTGCTTGTAATAAAACACTGCCATCCAAATATTTCAGTGCTGGGTTCCATGATCAGAAACCCCCAAGTGTGGTGTCCACACAGGTCTTTTAAAAAAGGATAATGGTGGAAAAATGGTTTGTTAGTTATTACAATTATACTATTTTATCAATAATACAGGAAGTAGGTCACAAGAGTAGTTTAATAATAGCCACAGCTTATTGAATTCACTATGAGTAGACATTACTAGTTGCCGGCTCTTTTGTACTTATCATGTTGTGTTCTCTTATAAGATGGTCTCAGAGGTTTGACCCTGCCCTTTACCTTGTTATCCCAAAACTAGCAGCATTAAATCACTTGACTGGATTTAACCAGGGGTCGGGGCTTTTCCAGGTGAGTGTGTAGGAGGTAAAAATAGCCAATGAAATGTTTTCAAAGGAGGGATTATAATGATGGGCCATAGGATGTAGGCTGGGTCAGGGTAGATGTGAGAAAGATGAGAGAAACTAAAAAACCAGTATGGTTAATGGCTTGGATGTTTTTGAATTTGAATACTTGTTAGAGTTGGTGATTTCAATGAAATGGGGTTGTGGTAAAAATGTCTGGATATTCTGAAATTCAGATTTTGGAGGAAGTGTGGTTGTTGGTAACATCGAGGTCATAAATATGAGCATGGAGGGGCGCCTGGGTGGCTCAGTGGGTTGGGCCGCTGCCTTCGGCTCAGGTCATGATCCCAGGTCCTGGGTTCGAGCCCCGCATCGGGCTTTCTGCTCAGCGGGGAGCCTGCTTCCTCCTCTCTCTCTGCCTGCTTCTCTGCCTATTTGTGATTTCTCTCTGTCAAATAAATAAATAAAATCTTTAAAAAAAAATATGAGCATGGAATAGGTGACAGAGGTAAGGCAAAAGATGATTAAAGCGACAGAGAGCTGAGAGGTCGAAGTGTTGGATGAATCTTCCAATGGACGCAGATGCCCCAATTATGGTGCTAGGACAAGAGGTGGAAGGGGAGGTGGTGTGGTAGGAACAGTAATTGCTCCCTAAAGTGTTCCTGTTCTAATCTCTGGAACTGTGAACACATTACCATACATGGCAAAAGGGACTTTGCATATATGAGTAAGTTAAAGATCTTCAGATGTGGAGTTTATCCTGGATTAGAGGCAGAGGGCCAATTTAATCACAAATGTTCTTACAAGTGTGAGGCAATAGGGTCAGAGTCCGAGAAGGAGATGTGATGATGTAGGCAGGGGTTGTAGTGATGTGGGGTGATGGGCAAGGATTGTGGGAAGCTTCTAGAAGCTAGGAAAAAGGCATGGAAATAGATTTTCCTCTCCAGAAAGTAGTGCCTCTAGAAGGAACCTAGCCCTGATGAAATTATTTTAGACTCCAGAACTATAAGATAAGACATTTCTGATGTTTTAAGCCAATGAGTTTGTGGTAATTTGTTATTTAGCAATAGGAAGCTAAAACAGCAGGTATTAGAGTCCTCAGTGAATTAGGGAGAGTGATGGTAGTGCCTAGGAGGTAGGATAGTAAATGAGAACTAAGGAGGGTGATGCCTGATGCAGACATTTAAATATTGCTGGGCTTTCAGAAGGAGGAAGGAATTTTATAGGCAATGCAGCATGAATTCCAGGGTCATGATGGAACGTTTGGGTACGGTAGGAAATAGGATCAGATTTAGGTGCGCCCTTATCATTTTAGTGATATATTGATGGAGAACCTGGGGAGTTTGGGGTTCTGATGGCACCTGGATAAACAGGGAAGAGAAGTGACAGTCTTTAGGGTCTCTTACCTCCAGATACTTTCAATTATTCATTCAACACCTATGAGGTGGCTCTAACATGGTCATGTGTGGTTGGATGGACTATGGGCAAGTGAGTATACCCTCCTGGGGAATCCTGGGGATTGTTCTCTCAAATGCCAGGGATTTGAATTGCTCCAAAAGCTTTCTTTCTTTGTTCTGAGGTAAAGTAGTATGATACGTTTGGAAAGTTGAAGGGAGAATGAAAACAAAAAGATGTGGATGGGAGTGTCTTTGAATAAGAAGCTTGAGAATTCCACTTTCTCTGGTGGCTTGATGGGCAGGAGAAAAGACAAGCCACGTAGAATGGAAGAAGAACCAGACAGGCATCAGACTTCTTATCCACAACACTGGATGTTGGGAGCCCGTGGAGAGTGCCTTCAGAACTCTGAAGGAATAGGACTGAGGACCTAGAATTTCATATCAAGGAAGAAAACAAATCAAGTGTGAGTCAAGGCAGGAATTTGTTGTGGGAGGGATTCCTTGCTTTTCTTCTGCTTTGAATTGTAGGGGACTGGCTCTGTAGGCTGGATTTCTCAGGCTCTTTTATTGGCTTCTGATTGGGTTCAGGCAGTGAGCGTACAGAAAGAATGCAGAAACCAGGGTAGAATTCCTCCTGCCCCTATGCTTCTAGTGGAATCTGAGCTTTGCTGTGTCTTCTCTGTGGCTCTGGTTACTCTTGGGATCTGCTATACCACCTCTTGCTTTGTCCCTCCAGTTTAAGGATGATTGTGAATGTCTACTGTCTGTAATACGTGGGTTGCCTTTTCCCTTGTTTGGTTTCTCAGTTTTTCCCATATGCGACCAGTTTTCTTCATTGAATTCCTTCTGGTTAAATGCTTATAATGGTTTCACTTTTCCTGTTGGGAATCTGAGTAATATGTAATAAGACATTTTTGGAGTTCATGGAGTCAGAAAGCTTATGAACAGCATAATCCTGATATAGACAGGTATAGATCCAGAAGGGGTTCCTGCAGGACAAGCCAAGAGTGTTCTTGACTTTGCATAGGATAGAAATCAAATATGAATAAGAAGGAAGTAAGAACAAAGTTTACTGATGGTACAGAGAGAGTGCAGATACAGACAGAACATCCAGGAAAGTAAAAAAGAGAAAGTCTTGTCTTTGCTTGGGGCCTTAGGTTTTTGATAAGGATTGTGGTCTGATGTATGTGTCTTCTCAGGCATCTAGGAACTGGTCAGAACAAGGACAAGGGTCCAGGTGTCTTCTGTGACCAATCTTCCTTCCTTCCTTCCTTCCTTCCTTCCTTTCATTTTTCAGATTTTATTTGTTTATTTGAGAGAGAGAGAGAGAGAGAGAGAGAGACAGACAGACAGAGATAACAAGAGAGCATGAGCAGGGAGGAGAGGGAGAAGCAGGCTCCCTGCTAAGCAGAGAGCCTGACACTGGCCTCAATCCCAGGACACTGAGATCATGACCTGAGCCAAAGGCAGATGGTTAACCAACTGAACCACCCAGGCATCCCTAACTAATTTATTTCTTAAAGTAAGGGGGTCTTGGCATCAAGATGTCTAGCATTGGTGGTCTGGAATACACACAAGATGGCTTCCCCTGGTCACCTTTGCCTGGTCATTTCCTAGATATTATCTATTGTGCTGGATAAGAGGTATGCCACAGGCCTGGAGACAAACATTTCAGCTTGAAACAGAAGTATGGAAGGCTCCAAAAAAGGCAGTTTAAAACTCATTCACCCAAACAAAATCACAATAAGATCACAAGCTGTTGTGTTCCAAATTTGAAGAAAAATATGATATGCAATGATTTTAAACACAATTAACAGAATATAAGAGAACCTATTTCACCTTGATGCAAGGATCATTCTCCTCTCCATGGCCCAAGCGTTGTGACATTAGGTTTGTAAAAAAAGAAAATGTAATCCTAGCATTATACTTGGCCTTGCAGTAAAAAATTATTTAGAGTCATGTTAATGTAAATGCTGTTTATTGTTTTTTTAGCTCTTGAAGTCAACCTAAATACAAAGAATAAAAGACTTGATTGTGGTTGCAGCAGAGAATATAAATGTTAACAGCCTTGTACTGTTAAAGGAAAAGTGCAGTTGCAGAAGGTCAAGGGAGGCCAGTTGAAGGGATGAATAAGGCATTAATAAGGCATTACTATTCTCATTTTGCAAAGGAAAGAATGAACTATCTCAAGCTGATAGAATAAGCAGAGGACTACTTTATTATTTAAAATGATTAAGGTAACTAATAGTAGATGTAAAAGCAATATTGTAATTTTCAAACATTAAATGAAAAGGAATAGCATACCAAATTCCATAGATTTTGCCTCCTATGTTAAATCTAGAAAAAGGCTGCTTGAGGGGGTGAGAGCTAGGGAGCAGGGATGGTGAGGTAGGCTGTTTCTTTCCAGCCTAAGCTCTTTTATTTTATTATTTCTTTAAATGAAAAAAAAATTAAAAAAAGATTTTATTTATTTATTTATTCATTTGAGAGAGAGAGATTATGAGCAGGGAGGAGGGGAGGTAGGAGAGGAAGCAGCAGACTCCCCAAGGAGCAGGGAAACTGACTTGGGGCTGGATCCCAGGACCTTGGGAACATGACCGAGCCGAAGGCAGATGCTTAACCAGCTGAGCCCCCCAAGTGCCCCTCTTTTATTTTTTAATTTGTTATCATGAGGTTTTACAGCACACTGGAATGAAGCAGAATAAAATGTGAACAGTGTTTGTCTCTGGGAAGTAAAATTATATTCCCCGCCCCCTCTTCTTTTTGCTCCATCTTTTGAGTTCTCTGTAATGAGCATTTATTTCCTTTTTCATGAAAGCATTTACTTCCTTAAAACAAAACAAAACAAAACACAGGAACTTCTCCATTTTTCTTCATCTGGGAGAGAATTGAGTCCAAACTCCTTCAAGCAAGAGTAATAGTAATTAGAACTCCTTATGGTAGTGATGGGGGTGGTGATGAACATGGTTCCAACCTTCTCAGCTATGGGATCTCTATCAAGTTAGGCAGCCTCATTGTATTTCAGTTTCTTACCTGTAAAACCAAGATATTAAATATGGTACTGACCTCCTCATATTATGGTACTGACCTGTTCATGACCGTTCCGAGGATGTCATGAGTTCATCTATAGGAAGCTTGTGAACTGATACGTGGCACAGTACCATGGCACAGACACTATGAAAGTCTTTGCTATTCAGGCTCCGGGGTAGCCTTCTAAATGTGTCTCTCTCTGCTTTCTTTCTTAAACAAATTGTATCTTCTGACTTTTCTGTCTCACTTTTCCCTTCTGTCCCACTTAAACTTTCTTCAAAGTCCAGCTCACATACACTTCCAGGGCAGATTTCTCTGATCTTGAAGGTGGAAGTACTTCCTCTAGGTACTCAGTTTGTATCTGAGCCATAAGAGTCTTACCATACTTAATACTTTCTATGCTGTATTCCATTATTTATATACATATGTGTGTATTATTCCAATTAGGTTGAGGACAACGTGAGTATTTTATTTTCAAGTACTCGGGAGAAAGCAGAGGTCCCCAAAATATTTTTAAATAAGTCAGAAAAGAAAAGGGCAAGCAGTGTGGTATATTAATTATAATAAAAGGCTCAGTACTCTTTCCCTCTCAGGAGAATTGTTACCCTTTTCTCACTTGTGTTTTTCTCTTATATTAGGCTGGGATAAGACTTAGAAGCAGCCTTGATAATACACCACGTTTTACATTTCCAATAAATCTTTAGTAGCTCAGTGCCGAGGCTCATTAGAGAAGTGCTCTTTGTTTACCGAACAAAGACCACAGTTTTTCACTAAAATGCTGACTCATTCCTTTGTGATGTTTGATCCAGATCAATTGTTGCAGAAACAGCCTCTGGGCTGTCGGGACAGTTCTTCATTGTTGTTCCTATAGGTGGCGCTAGCTGCGTGTGTTAAAACCACACATTGGGCTACAAATTAACCTTGCTTAGACATCATTGAATGTCCATTTGCTTTTCATCCTTTCTCTCAGGCATTTTGCTACTTTGTATTTATTTGCTCGTGGAGAATTTCCCTTAGCAATGTTCTGGAGATACTCCTCTTTAAAACCAGGTCCAGTACTCTGGGATCATTGGCAACATCTTTGGATAATTTAGGTTTTAAAGAAAATATTAATAATTAAAAAAAAAAACCTTAACATTATTTATAGATACTGAATCTATCGTGCTGTAGCATTAATTTAAACAATTCAATTACTAATCATACCTGGTTAAATGCAGAATGGTAATTATTAATCTCAATGAAAGTAGTCCTAGCATTTCATATTTTGTAATATTTCATGCCTAACCTCCCTGTATTTTTATTATACCTCTAAGTAGAAATGCTGACATTTCTCCTTTCAATATTCTTTTTGTATTATGAATGTGAGCATTGGATATTATTATGCTTAAGGCAATATTTTATGTTTGAAAAATAATCTACAGCAAGTATTTAAAGGTGAGCATCTCCTGTTTGGCTCAGGAGTCCAAGGCTTCAAGAAACCCAGCAGTGAGCTTAATGAGATTGAGTAAATCCGAGTCAGTGTTCTCTGCTTTTTTAAAAAATGCATTTCCTGGGTTCTTGACACAGACATACCCACACACCCACACCCACACAGGCTCAAACATACACTGTCTCTATGTAAGAAGTTGAGAGGGGGGTAAAACGAGAGAAATCACAATGGATTCTTGGGGAGAAATATAGCTATGACATGGCACTGAGTGTAAGAGAAGGCAGAGATGTCTTTATGAGTGTGTGACTTGTGTAGTCACTTAAGGACCTCCACTTAGAAGTATCCAGTGCTTGTTTTTTTTAAGATTTATTTATTTATTTGACAGAGATCACAAGTAGACAGAGAGGCAGGCAGAGAGAGAGAGAGAGGAGGAAGCAGGTTCCCTGCTGAGCAGAGAGCCCGATGTGGGGCTCGATCCCAGGACACTGGAACCATGACCTGAGCCGAAGGCAGAGGCTTTAACCCACTGAGCCACCCAGGCGCCCCCAGTGCTTGGTTTAATGCTCTGCTTTTGCTTTTATAAAAAATGTTCAAAAGTTATTAAGAATTTCATTTTCCATTGGACCTGGCAAAGCATGGATGCTGTCCTCTCTTTAAAAGCGATTGCGGGGCTAGAATACAGAAATTTGTAATAGATGCCATACCCTATGTGACTATCTTGAAGGCTTTGAGATTTCTGGAGGCTCAGTAAGACATTCCCTGACAATGGTCCCAGCACAGGGTCATTGTCAAGGGACCATGGAGAACACTTCTTTGTAGAGCCTCAGCAGATGCCACACGAAAACTCTGCCACCAGCGTTCACTCACCCAGATTTCAAAACACACACTCAGCGTCCTCATGTTGAGAACTTTTTGGTTAAGCATTTTTGACACGTGTCCAGAAATTCTCATATCACCTCACATTGCATTCATTTCCCCGATCAAAGATTTTTTTTTTTTTTTTCCTGGTAGGTGGAGCACGTTTCCTTGCCATTCCTGCTAAGACAAAAAAAGATAGAACTAAGTCATTTATATATTTAGCCGAGTGAAATGGCAACAAATCTACAATTCATTAGCAAATAGGGTGGTTTTGAAACTTGGAGCTGAAGCTCATAACTACATTGCTGGCACCCTTTCACGGGGAGAGAGGACTTGATCAGCTGTTCACATGGCTTGTGCTCATCAGCAGAAAATAAATGAGTCTGTGTTTAATACAATTTCTCCTTGGGTAAAAACCAGAGCATGCCATGGTTTTGGCTCCTGCACTGCCTTCTAGATACCTCTCTGGGCACGGGTTATAGGGTTTGGGGGCTTACCTAGTAGAGCTAAGTATATTTACATAATCATATTTATTTAAAAAGAGAAACTTCTTTGTTCCAGCCTTTATAATAAATATCTAAACAGGGACATATGGAGACAGCACCCATATCACCACGGACTTGGGAGCACAGTTGCTGAGAACACGATCTAATATTTAGCATGTTGGGGTTCCTCAGCCTTGTTCTTAAGAGAAACCAGAATAATATTTAGATCCAAATCCTCCTTATGTAGAAGCATTGATGTTCATTATTCATTCATACATTTATCTCTATTTACTGTTTTATTTTTAGTCCTTGCTTTAGAAATGAATAGACATTTCTAGCTTGCAGGTTTACACTGGGCAAAGACTCTAATGTCGAGGCCCCGAGAGTTGGAGCTAAAGAGATCCTAACATTCTGCAGTGTGACCTTTCCAGGAAAAAGAAGGAATTTGTTCAAAGCGATCAGTTTGTTAGTATCCAGTTGAAATATGTAACATCCTTTGAGGCTAATTTCAAGGAAAGAAGTCATTATATATTTCAGAACTGTCAAGTTCCCTATAGCAGATGGGAGCCAAACGCTTTGCACATTTGCTACAAAATCTGAATTATTAAGATAGTGGGAATGTAACATTTGCTTCCTATTATCTGGTTGTGGGTACTCATGAGCCTGTGCCTCTGAGTGGTAGGGGTGGGCTTTTGGTTCAGAAGTCCTAATGACACTGTTTGTGAGGAATCAGACTTCTGAATAAATTTACCATAAAGCAATTCTTTATCTTACCATTTCTGCAAGAAATCATGGTACTCAATTATATATATTTTTTAGCCGTTGAGGTTAGTAAAGGCAACTTGGAACAACCGTTTGTTTCACCGAATTTCAGATGTAAGTTAACAAATATCTCTAAAATAAAACTAGGGTTAATATTTTCTTCCTTATTTAGAGTTCCCTTAATGTAAAGCATAATGCTGTTCTTACAGTAAAACAATTCATTTGTAATTTTTACAGTCTCATTTAAAAGATGATTAAAATAATAAAGGAAGGTCGTGTATAAATATTTGGAAGGTAATTGTCAAATAAAATCCGTATTTCTATAGAAATACATGCTAAAAGCTCATTCTTCTGCTCAGCAAAGGCACTTCGCGTAGTACCCAGATCCCTGTTTGATCTCCTTTGTTCCTTCTTTAGTGCTCTGTAACAATATCCTAGATCCAGGAGGAACATTTCATCATTTGGTTTAATCTTTTTCCTGGCAAGGATGCTACCTAGAGCTGGAGCTTCCAATCACTGACCAACTTTACCTGAAAGACTTAAGAAAGTAAATGCTTGACAGAATAAAAAGTAATTAAAACTAAGTGACCATAATCCCAGTGGTCAGAGATAAGGACTGTTAATACAATGGTTATATAAGTCTAGAACCTTTTCTATAAATGTAGATTAGTCACAGTTGGTCTATTCATCTACCTCTTTCATCGATTTATCTTTATGTTCCCCTAATATGTATGTTCCCCTAATCTCATTTTTCTACTTTCAGAACAGTTGCTGTTCTCATGTACTCTGCTGACCTCTCCATCAAATAAGGGATTTGTTGATGGTGGGGGGGGGAGTCCCCAAATCTTCCCCTCACACCGTCTCCATTATCTCTGGTGTTTTTGCCCATGAATGTAAGCCTGTTTGGGAACTGTCAGCTCCTTGCATCCAGATATACAAATCTATGTCAGGGCTTTGGGAGACAAAAAAGTAGCTCTTACTTCAAAAGGTTAGAATCCTCATACATGGGACTCTCAAGGAAAAGGTTGTTTACTTGATTGTGAGCAAATTCTGGAAGAGTCCATCATGAGCTTTGTGCGTATTTGCTGTGATTCTTTCTGGCCAGGCGGTGTGGCGTCTGGTCCTGCCTGTGAATTGCAGAGTGCTCCATGGTGCTCTCCAGCACCCTATGAAGACAAGCTTTTGACAGGATTACGGTCTTTTCTGTCCTGCTATGATTGCTTGCCTTGCCTCTGTGGCTTTAGTTGCTTTTTTCTTCACTTGAGTAAGAAATTTCCCCTTCTGCAACATCAACTTGCTAGTCTTAAAAAAATTCAAAAAAAGTAAATAGAGGTTGGTGGTCACTCTTTATCTCCTCAACCAAGGAGAGATTGGAAACCCAGAATTAATTAATTTCTTTCTTTCTTTCTCTCAAGATCTATTTATTTAGGGGGGCCTGGGTAGCTTAGTCAGTTAAATGACTGACTGACTCTTGGTTTCGGCTCAGGTCATCATCTCAGGGTCATGTGATTGAGCCAGAGGTGGGCTCTGTGCTCAACAGGGAGTCTGTTTATACTCTCTCTGTCCCTCTCCCTCTGTCCCTCCTGGCTGCTCTCTCTCTCTCTCTCTCTCAAATAAATAAAGATTAAATAAGTGGTATACTTTATTATTAATAAAAGTTAGTTCATTTATGAGAGAGAGAGAGAACACATGCACATGGGTGGGGGGATGGGTAGAGGGAGAGAATCTCAAGCAGACTTCCTGCTAAGTGTGGAGCCTGCCTGGGATCAATCACAAGACCCTGCGATTATGACTTGAGCCAAAACCAAGAGTCAGTTGCTTAATGGACTAAGACACCCAGGTGCCCCAAAGGTGTTTTTATTTATTTATATATATATTTACTTATTCCTTCCTTCCTTCCTTCATTTATTTATACTATTATTATTTTTAAAATAAGCTCCTTGCTCAGTGTGGGATTTGAACTCATGACCCTGAGATCATGACTTGTGCTGAAGTCAAGAATCGGATGCATAACCCATTGAGCCACCCAGGTGCCCTTTGAAACCCAAAATTTCATTTAGTGTCTTCATTTCTTTTATTTCAGAGCACTTCAGTTTCCTCAAGCTCATATGCCTGTATTCTCTGCCCTTTCTACTAAGGTGTCAACTTTGATAGATTTCTAGAAAGGATTTCAGGACCCTAAATTGGATAGGACCCCAAAAGTTAATACACACTTATATACAGAAACTAACCAATCTTTATCAACCTCAAATGAGCAGGGATAACACTTGTCTATAAAGGAAGAGATATTTTAACTGTTTGCCAAAGCCTTGATCTACGAGCCATTTTATTTGCCATCTTTACAGACACTGTGCTATTAAAGTCATTCACCTACTGGGAATATTTTCCAAAAAATTTATTCCCCCATGGGAAATTATGAAAAATTTAGAATGGCACATTATAACTACTGAATATTAATGCAACCTTTCCTAACTACTAATAAAAGAATGAAATCCCTGTTTGTGAATATATTAAAAAGTTAGGCCAGGCTGTTTTATATGCACCAGTAATTTTTTCCCAGTGACATTCATTTTCACTTTAGGATTTAGACAGGATTGTAATGGGACTGATAAAAGCAGAACTATGCACTTTGTAAATGTGCATAAGTGTGCCCATTTCTGGCTTCATGAGAATTGATTGCAGTGTTTGCATTTGAAATGAATGAGTTCAAAGTCCTTAGTTTCATATGTGACATACACCATTACAGGGTATTTGTCCCCACCAAAGGGTTCAATTAAGCTGATGGAAAAATTAAGTTGACTATCTGGACTTAGCTGTGACATGTCATATGTCATAACTTGGGTGTCCCAGTGAGCAGACTGGAATTATATTGATTCAATAAAGACAGTGGTTTAGGAATCAGGGAACCCAAAATTTAACCCTATGTCCATTAATGACAAAATTAGACAATTATCTGTGGGCTTTATGTGTGTCGAGTGAGTATATGAGTGTGTTTGTGTGTGTGTGTGTGTGTGTGTGTTAGGCTTATAAAAAGTGGTACAAGGTAAGAAGTATAGTACAATTGAAGCCTTGAGTGTGTTATGAGCAGTAATGGGAGACAGACATGACAAGTAGGTCAGACCATGAGGGACATTAAATGTCATGCTAAAGAAATGGAGTTTATTTTATAAGTACTTGCAAAACACTCTGTTTTTTTTTTTTTTTTTTTTTACTTTATAATTAGGAAGAATTTTAGACTTACATAAGAGTTGCAAAAATAGTATAAAGTCCAATTGTTATTCACCAAGCTTCCTTTAATGTCAATAGTTTATACATTTATCACAACCAAGAAATTTACATTGGTACAATACAAATGATTATAGACTTTATTCAGGTGTTTATGACTTTTCCCATGACATTAAAAAAAAAAAATTCTCTTCCAAAATCCCATCCAAGATACTACATTGCATACATTTTGTTGTCATGTCTCTAGTATTTTCTAATCTGTGACAGTTTTTCAGCCTTTCTTTGTCTTCCCTGACCTTACGTGTTTCAAAATCACAGGTCAGTTATTTTGTAGAATGTCTCTCGATTTTGGTTTCTCTGAAATTCCCTCATGATTAGATTGAGGTGATGGTTTCTTTGGCAAGAATACTACAGAAGTGATTTGCCCTTCTTAGTGCATGATATCAGGTGGTATTTGATGTTGATGTGCTTATTATTGGTGATGCTAACCTCTTTCACATGGCTAAGGTTATGCACCTGGAAGTTATTATTTTCCCTTTGTGATTATTAAATATTTCAGAGGGACGCTCTTTGTCACTATACAAATGTCTAACTTCTTAATTGTTTGCCCATTAATCTTAGCATTTACCCATGGACCTTGCCTGGATCTACTACAACTGTGGTGTTCAAATGGTGATTTTCTAGTCCCATCGTTTCTTCTACATATAGTAATTGGAGTTCGTCTGTAAGGAAGAGTCGCTGAATTATTTTGAGTAATGACAAGATTACCATGCTTTTAATATATGGATGAGAGAATGAAAGAAGCAAGACTGGAGGCAGAGAGACTAGTTAGGGAACTTGAAATAATTTAGGAGAGATGACAAGGGACCGAACTTAAGCAAGGACAATGCAGGTAAGCAATTAATATGAGGCATATCTAAGAGATAGAATCAAGAGAACGTGGTGAATTTTTAGATGTGAACCAGCAAGGAAGGCATCAAGTATTGTGTCAGGTTTTTGTCTTGGAGATCAGGAATATTGTAGGAATAAATGGTTTTGGAAGAAGAGAGCCAAGACAAAATCAGCAATGGACATGAAGAGTTGAGGTGCTCCCCGTGGGGAACACCCATGGACAATTGTTTTAGAAGTTAGTCATACGAAAGGCTGGAGCTTAGAAGAGAAGGCTGTAATAGAAGCACAGATCTTGAAGTCCTCAGTAGGTAGGTGCATGTTGCAATCATGAAAATGCATGAAGTTTGTCCAGGAAAAGTGTGTGAAAATAGAGAAGTCATAACAAGCTAAGGAACACCAACATAAAGGCAGAAAGAAGAAAAGGAACTCACACCAAAAGAATGAAAATATGCACCTGGAACAGTAGGAGGAAAACCAACATGGTAGGGGAATGCAGGTAGAGGAAGGTCTCATGGAGGAGGGAATGTTCACTGGCACGCAAGTTACAGAAGAGTCAAGACAAAGGCTGAAACAGTATGGCGACTAGGAGTTCATGTGTAACCTTAATCAGAATCATTTCAGCATAGTGGTGAGGGTAGACCCTACAGATTCCTGTGGGAAGTGAAGAAGGAGAGACTCTGTATAGATCACCCTTTCAGTGGGTTTGAAGGAGCCTGGAAAGAGATAGGATGGTAACAGGGGAGGGGGCACCAATTTAGATTATTAATAGACATGCTCCCCTTTTCACACTCATGGACTATGGTTTCAAGTTTTTTTTTTTTTTGTACATTAGCACAAGCAAGCCCCCTTATTTCTCCAGGCGATTTATATTAACACACACACACACACACACATACAATGTTATCTGGTGGTATACAAGATAATTCATCATTCCATTGTCAAAGAATGTGCTTTACCTGGCTGGCACAGAATCACCTAAAAACATTTCATTATTATATCTCAGTTCAGCTCGTTTGAATTGAGTATTTGGCCAAGGTCTCAATGTGCTCAGTGGACAGGTCAATTTGCTTTGCTTGGCCAGGTTCCTAAGTGCCCCCCAATCCCCAGCCTTACAAATGCTTCATTATCAGCTGAATGGAGAGCAAGGTGAAAGGAGATAGAATAGTTCAGCTCAAATTTATCCCCACGAGGAGAAAAACAATTCAAAACACATGCCCTACTCACAGAGGAGCAGGAGCATTATCTTTGTATAACATTAATTCAACATAGAGGTCAAATTTTCCTCAGTAAACTAAATTACTTTCTATATTCTATCTGGAAAGAAAAATATTTGCTTCTAGAACATCCTTTGAACATTTGAAATTAAGCCTGGAATGAGTCATTTGAGCTAAAAGTACAAGATATTCGGGAAGCTGAGTTTGGCCTTGTAACTATTTATTTACATTTTATAAAGAACCTTTTTTTTAAATAGAAAGCTTCACTTTTTTAAAAAACAATTTTATTTATATATTTGAGAGAGAGAGAGAGAGAGCACAGGTGGGAAGGAAAGGGAGAAGCATTGCAGGGAGCTGGATGTGGGACTCCATCCCAGGATCCTGGGGTCAAAACCAGAGCTGAAGGCAGAGGCTTAATGGACTGAGTCACTCAGCCACCCCATTTTATAAAGAACTTCTTTTCATTTTAAAAATGATGTAGGGACGCCTGGGTGGCTCAGTTGGTTAAGCAGCTGCCTTCGGCTCAGGTCATGATCCCAGCGTCCTGGGATCGAGTCCCGCATTGGGCTCCTTGCTTGTCAGGGAGCCTGCTTCTCCCTCTGCCTCTGCCTGCCATTCTGTCTGCCTGTGCTCACTCTCTCTCCCTCTCTCTCTCTGACAAATAAATAAATAAAATCTTTAAAAAAAATAAAAAATAAAAATGATGTAATAATACTCTAGAATGTTAAAAAACAGAAAAGAGAACCATTACTAATCTCATTAACACAGTTACTATCCTTTTTGAGTATTTCCTTATTTCTTTCTTTATGTCTCCATATTTTTTATATAATTGCAATCACACAGAATATATAGTTTTATCCCTGGATTTTTCACTTAACTCATAAGCATTACTCTGAGTTGCTATGTACTCTTTCTCATTATTCTTTTTAATGACTGCATAATATTCCGTGGAGTGTTGAGTTAAGTATTCCTCTACTGTTGGACTTTTAGTTTCTAATTTATCACTTTAAAAAATAAGGCTGTATTAAAAAATATTGTGTGCCATGGCCTTATCCTTATATTTTATGTTATATTCTTCCGATTTATTTTCAGAAGTGAGATTACTAAGCCAGAGGGATGAATACTTAAGCTCTCCATATTTACTTTTGTACTGCTTTTTGAAAGAGCTTACAGATTATCACGTGACCAACTGAGGTTTGCCGTGTGGTTGGGAAAGCCACAGGCCAGAGCAGGGTCAGGTGGGATAGGTCTCCCCGTGGGAAACGAGGTGGAAAGGCAACACAAATTCTGTCCAGGGACTTGCTGGTAGTAAATGTTAGTGAAGCTGAAATTCTTCTGTGAAGCTCAGACTGGAGGTAGAATTCTAAATAAGAGAAACAAAAGGAAATAGGAAGTAACAAAAAAGGTCAAAAGTCTGATAGATAACTTGAAGGGCTGAAAAAACAGTGGGCGGGAAAAGCCAAAAGGGGCATAAAATACAAGGCAATTGGAGACCTTAGGCTTGAAGCCTGTGTTGAGTACAGGCTGTGTACGTGCAGAAGGAATGCATTTTGGGTGCTTCGGACGTGTCCAATGACATTGCATTTGGCAATAAGGAAGACTTACTTAGTTTTCACTGTCTGTCGGAGACTGCCTTAAGGTTTTCATGGGTTCCCTCATTCAGTCTTCATTACAACAGGTGAATCTTCATTAACAGGTGCTATCATTCCTCCCATTGTCAGCCAAGGATGCCAAAACTTCGAGAGGAGCCCAGGAGGGGCTTTCCTAGGATGACACATGACAGCCATGTCAGGGGATCAGATGTCTGTGCTTTGCACCTCTATGCTCTCTAGTCCACTGGCTTCTAACCTTGTGAACATAGTATGAGTACAAATACACCTCATTCTTCATTTAATTTATATTTCTAGTTTCTTTTTTTTTCAATATTCTATTTATTTATTTGACAGAGAGACAGCGAGAGAGGGAACACAAGCAGGGGGAGTAGGAGAGGCAGGCTTCCTGCTGAGAAGGGAGCCCAATGCGAGACTCGAACCCAGGACCCCAGGATCATGACCTGAGCTGAAGGCAGGCGCTTAATGACTGAGCCACCCAGGCGCCCTATATTTCTAGTTTCTAATCATGTTTAATATCTGAATCAGATGTTTAATATAAGAACTGGGAGTTGAACAACAGGATCACTTACATATTTAAAAAATGTGCCCATAGTCAAGGAGGTAAACATATTCCAAATGAGTACTGAGTCAGCACAAAACTAGCTGAAGCCATTCCGTTTTTAAATTCAAGAATGTTTGCCCAACACTAAAGCTCTTTAGATGTGGCTATTATTTATTGTAAATATTCCCTCTTTAGAAATAAAAGTGATGGCTTATTATTCCAGTGTGCTGGCCGCATTGTGCATGGAATCAGATCTCTTCAAACTTAACAGTTATAGGTAAGAACAAAATTATCTGTGGAGTTGAATGAACTAGGGGTCAAATTAGGCCCTTCTATGGGGTCTTGGCTGTGGATATCTTGGGTAGAAACATCATACCCAAGCACCTGAGTTTTTATGTTCTTAGTCCTATTTCCTAACAAAAGTTCCGAGGAAGGTTCTTCAGTGGCATAGATAGTCTTGGGTTTGGAAATGCCAGAAGAATTTATTTTCTTTCTATCCCAAACTTTCCTTTATGATAGACTTCCTTTCCTATTGTGTTTAGATTAACATTGGAAGGACTTCTGGTTCACCTTCTACATGTGAAGAGCTTGGAAGCTGTCACTCCTATCTTTACAAACAAGAGCCCAACAAAGTGACAGCCAATGACTTTTCTTGGACTTATTATGGAAAGGAGGATGCAGGGAAGACTACCGCCCTGAATCCTGGAGAGACAGGCTCATCCAGAAAGACACAGCTAAGACCAATTTACCTGGACTGGGAGCTTCTGGAAACACTAACTGGAAAGAACACTTTGGTGGTAATTTTGGTAAATTGCTGGAGGTTGAGTGTGGACTAGCAGTTGGACTAGCAATTGCAGCCTCGGGGGGCAGGGTCCTTCAAAATTTCATGAGTTCTTTTTTTAAAATTTGTTTGTTTGTTTATTTATTTTACTAATCTCTACATCCAATGTGGGGCTTGAACTCATGACCCTGAGATCAAGAATTGCAAGCTTTTCTGACAGAGCCAGCCGCTCTTCCCCTTTACCAAGTTCTTGTGGTGGATATATGAGGAAGATCCTCTGTAGCTCTGGCAGGGGCAAAGTAGCTGTTGTGAAACATGCCCATAGTCTTCTTCAATATGCCTTCTCTCTAGAGGTAAAGATTTTGTCAGGGCCTTCCCACACCTGGAGCAAACATATTCCTTCCACCCCATTCTCCTCTCGCCTTTCTGTCTTACTAAGAGGGTAAAACACAGTCAGCAGAGGTTGGGAATCAAGGAAATAGACTAGAAATGCTATAGCCAGAGAAGGAAAGGGGAGAAAGCTATGCTTCAGAGAAACACTTGTGAAGTTCATAGCCCTGGGTCCTAGGCCCACTAAAGTGCAGAAATTTGATCATAAGACTATAGGACATTTTCCTCCCCGTACTTTGCCAAGACTCCAGTGAAATAACAAAGATTACAGCTGAGATATCAGGAAGATACAGACTTTCTCTGGGGAAGAAGAGTACTTAGGGAAGTTTAAAGTCAAGAGGGGCTACAACACTAAGGATGTGAGAGGAATTTGAAGCCTCTGGCCCCTACAGCTAAACAAACATTAAACATAACCTGACTCCTACCCCGTGACCATAAATCTTCACATTAAGGACCTATTTACCTCAGTTCCTACGACCTGATATGGCACATCTAGCTTTCAACATAAAATTACAAGGCATGCTGAAAGGCAAAACAAAACTAAATACACATATTGAAGTGAAAATGCCACCCTTGGATCCAGGCTTAAATATGACACAAATTTTGGAATTATCAGACATGGAACTTAAAATATCTATGACTACTATGCTAAGGGCTCTCATATAAAAAGTGGACAACATGTAAGAACAGAGGACTAATATAAGCAGAGAGAATGAATCAAAAGGAGATGCTAGAAAACAAAAAGCACTGTAACAGAGAGGAGGAATGATTTTGGTAGGCTCATCAGTAGACTCAAAACAGCCAAAGGAAGAATCACTGGGCTTAAACACGGGTCAGTAGAGACTTCCCAAACTGAAATGCACAGAGAAAAAAGTATGAAAACAAACAAACAAAAAAACCCAAGATAGAACTGAACATTGAAGAACTAAGGGACAATTTCAAAACATCTAACACATGCATTGTTGGACTATCAGGAGAAGAAAGGGAGTGGAACAGAAGAAATTCCCAATGTAATAACAGCTGGTAACATTCCATTTACTGTTCCAGAATAAATGACAGACTCCAAACCACAGATCCAGGAACAGAGAACATCATGCGGGTTAAAGGAGCCCCCACTCTCGACTCCAAACAAAACAAATCTCCCCTAAACAAAAAAGCAACTCTCATCTAGGCATATCATATTTAAACTGTAGACAAAAAAAGACAAAGAGAAAATCTTGAAAGGAGCTACAGTGTGGGCAGTGGTTGTGGGAAATCACATACCTACAGAAAAACAAGGATAAGATTTATGCTGGAATTCTAATCAGAAACCATGCAAGTAAGAAGAGAATGGAATGAGATATATATATGTATATGTATATATATATATATACACATATATATATATATACATATACATATATATATATAAAGATTTTATTTATTTATTTGACAGACAGAGATCACAAGTAGGCAGAGAGGGAGGCAGAGAGAGAGGAAGGGAAGCAGGCTCCCTGCTGAGCAGAGAGCCTGATGTGGGGCTCGATCCCAGAACCCTGAGACCATGACCTCAGCCAAAGGCAGAGGCTTTAACCCACTGAGCCACCCAGGCGCCCTGGAATGATATACATTTTTAAAAAGATTTATTTACTTATTTTGGAGAGAGAGGGAGCAAGCATAA
Source organism: Enhydra lutris kenyoni (assembly GCF_002288905.1). NCBI lineage: Eukaryota > Metazoa > Chordata > Mammalia > Carnivora > Mustelidae > Enhydra > Enhydra lutris. The sequence goes on along the minus strand of NW_019154096.1, from coordinate 35,914,988 downwards.
GTGGGAGGGGCAGAGGGAGAGACAGAGAGAATCTCAAGCAGACTTTTGCACTGAGTGTGGAGCCCAACGTGGGGCTTGATCTCATGACCCTGAGATCATGACCTGAGTGGAAACCACGAGCCAGTTGCTCAACTGACTTGCCGCCCAGGTGCCCCTGAAATATTTAAGGTGTTAATCAAAACATCCTCCAACCTAGAATTCTAAATCCAGTAAAATGTGAACTTCATAAGTGAAGATGTAAAGACTTTCAGGATAGCAAAAATTGAAGAAATTTATCACCACCAGGACTGTCCTATGAGAAAACTTAAAAGAAGTTCTTTAGGCAGAAGAAAAATGGTATGTCAGAGACTTGGATCTACATAAAGAAAGGAAGAGCATTGGCAAAGGAATAAAGATAAAGTCATTTATTTTCTTACTCTTTTCTTTTAAAGATTTATTATTTATTTGAGAGAAAGAGTGTGCATGCACTTGAGTGGGGCATGGGGCAGAGGGAAAGAACCTCAAGCAGACTCCCCACTGAACATGGTGCCTGACCTGGGGCTTGATCCCTCAACCTGAGATCATGACCTGAGGGGAAATCAAGAGATGGGACACTTAACTGACTGAACCACTCAGGCGCCCCTTGTTTTCTTATTCTTACTTGATCTAAAAGATAACTTTTTGAGGCAATAATAATAACAATTGGGTGATAATTAGCATATGGATAATTGAAAATAAGGACAACAATGTCACAAGGGACAGAGGAGCCAAACCGGGAATGCTTTGCAATCAGAAGCTACACTACATACACATGAAGAGGTGTGGTGTCATTTCAGAGTAGATTTAGATGAGGTGAATATGTATATTGTATGCTCTAGGGCGAGCACTAGCATTTTTTTAAAAGAGGTATTAAAAAAAAGAAATATAATTGATACACTGATAAGATAAAATTGAATCATGTGAAATGCCAATTTGAACCTGAGAAAGAAGGAAAAGAGGGACAAAAAAAGAAACAAAGGAACAAATGCAACAATGGATACCAGTTACAAACATGGTGGAAATTAATCCAAATATACCATTTGTCACTTTAAATTTAGATGGTCTCCATATACCAACCAAAAGGCAGAAATCGTCAGAGTAGAGAGTGTATTAAAAAACAAAAGACCCAACAGTATGTTGTCTACAAGTAATCCACACACACACAAAATCTTTAAACACAAAGACTCAGCTTAAAGATAAAAGGATGGAGATTAATACTGAAAGGCTCTTGTGAACGTGTGTATCAGGGGAGCATGTATTAGGGGTCTGGACTCTATTTAAAAGTTTTGTTGGGGGCTGGGGTGGGCAGGCATCCAGGAGTAATTTATCCTCACTCACATGGATGACTAGAAGGCATCTGTCCCTTCAGCAGGAGGCTTTCTGGGCCTGGGGTTGCTAGAGTAGAGGCTCTCAAGCTGTGGGCCCTGAGCCAGCAGCATCGGCATCACCTGGAAATCTGTTAGAGACGCAGATTCTTGAGCTCTAACCCAGACCTACTAAGACAGAGCTCTGGGGGTAGGGCCCAGTAATCTGCATTGAACAAGGCCCCCAGGTATTTCTGATCAGCACTCAAGTTTGAGAACCTCTGTTGCTGTGCATGTTCAGATGAGTTTGGTCATGGACCATGATCTGGGCATTATCGAGAACAGGTAGGTACTCATTCTTCAGACATAGGCTTTCTTATACTACTGACTGTATAGGGATACATTTATTTTTCTAGCCATACTGTAACCTCCTGGAAGGACACGGTGTGTCATATTTATCTGTAAATACTTGGTGCCTCGCTTTGCAAGAGTTGGTCCAAGATCAGAAGCATGAGCAGCACTGTATCACCCCATGTCAGGTGAAGACTGTAGCATCTTGAGCCCCATCCCAGTTCTACTGAATCTGCATTTTAACATGATCCCCAGAGAATGTAATGGGAATATCTGATGAATAATTGGGTAGAAAAAGTGCCTATTAAGGAAAGCATGCATTAAAAATTGAGTAAAGAGGGCGCCTGGGTGGCTCAGTTGGTTAAGCGACTGCCGTCGGCTCAGGTCATGATCCTGGAGTCCTGGGATCGAGTCCCGCATTGGGCTCCCTGCTTGTCAGGGAGTCTGCTTCTCCCTCTGACCCTCCCCCTTCTCATACTCTCTCTCAAATAAATAAATAAAATCTTTAAAAAAAAATTGAGTAAAGAAAAGAAAAACAACCATTTTTGTTTGTTCTTTTTAATCAAGGAGGGTCCTAGACAGAGATTCAGGACTATCTGGTTATATCTGGAAGAAATATGGTGCCTCCTGGACTGAAAGCTACGTGAAGGGAGAAGAGAGAAGGAAGCACTAAGTCTTGAACCATCCAGAGCCACAGGGATGTGGCTGAGAGGATTTAGAAGTGTTTGTCACTTTGGTTCTTGTCCAAGTCCTTACTCACTAGGTTTCACAGAAGATGGGAGTCCCTTGGAGAACAGGTGTGTTATCCATAAAATCTGACAAGGCTGTTTCTCTAAGACATTAAGGCATAAGCCCCACAGCTTTGATACTCCCACAACAGAGCGAAAGAGAAAGGGGGGGACCACTGTGCAGCATTGGTGTCTAAGGGGTTCCAGGAGTTCAGCTGTGATGGGAAAGGGGACATCTGGTGGGAAGCAGAGGGACAGTAGCAGCACTCATATGGGGTGGACATGTCCATAAATATACCTGAGATATCCCTGGAAACTCTAAGAAACACTTAAAGTGCCCTGGAAGGGTATGACCCAAGAAAAATGAGTTATTTCTGCTGGTGTCCCCCCATTAGCTCCCACAGGCTGTGCAGGGATGGTTAAAGTCGCACTAATTTTTGAGAACAGTTTTCTGTTCACTCTCATTCTGATTGTTCCTTCAACTAGCCTTTTGGCTAGCCTGCAGAAACATCTAGAACTCATATGAGAAAAAGCCCAGGAAGCAATATTATGTGGGATAAGTTTTCTTTGTCCTGTGATTTGATCTGTTTCTCCGCTTGATTTTCTTTATTTTGAGAAATATGATTCATTAATATCTCCTTGAAATGGATAATGTGGGCCAGCATATTTGTGAATTTTTTTGTACCATCTGGGCTTTATCCTCTTTGAATAATAGAGTTTGAAATTGGTTGAATTGCAAACTACCCACGTTTCTCAGCTTTTATCTTGTACATTACGAGTTTCCCCCTAAGAACACTGTATTTGCTTTCCAGGACTTCGGCTGTGTGCTTTATTTCCTCTATGGAAAGACCCAGGTAAAGTTTAAATTACAGTCAATTGATAGAGGCCAAGAAGGTAGATAGAAAAATTTAATTAGTTTCCCTGTAAAGTAATGTGTATTAATCTGACTTTCTACACTAGAGACTAACATATTTTAACTTAAGGGGCACACAAAGTGTTCTGTTTAAATATACAGGGTCTGAGTCATTCTCCCAGCTTATTTTTCTGTCTAGACAGAGAAGAGAATCAAATCCCTTTTAAATTATAAAATTGTTCTGTGATTAGATATCACGGCTGTCTCCTGAGGCACTCACGGAACATCATAAATAGTTAACACCTGCTAGAACTTCATTGTTTAGGAGGCACGAAACAGATGCTGTTGGGGTCCCGGGCTGCGTGCCCTCAGCCTCCCTCTGCGTTCAGCTGCAGGGTGATGGGAGCGCTCAGGCAGCCACCTCCCAGCTTGAGCACTCCTGAGTGTCAGCTTTCTGCCCTAGTACTTCTCCAAAGTGCAGGGAGCTTGCTCAGCACAGGTGCTCAGGCCTGGAAGTGGGGGAGGGAGTTGGTGTCCCCCCAGTGACCAACAACCACTGGGGGTAACAGTTGGTGGATAGATACCCCAACCCAACGTGGGGTGTGGAGCTCCTAGGTGCAAACTAAGTGGGGTAGGGAAGCTGGGCTTCCTTCTTGAACTTTGGAGGAAGAGTGATTGCTGTTATACTTCAAAACAAAAAACACTTTTAGATCCATTTGAAAAAGAAATGAGAACTTTTCTGATCATGGGGGCTTATTTGAATTTCACGGCCTGGGTGGGTCAGCCTTCACCCTGTTTATTCGTTTCCACCTTTATGCTATGGAAGTTCTAGAAGCCAGAATTTGTAGTAAGCAATTTGGTACCTCCTCTTGTGCGGGGGAAATGCTGAATCTTGTGCCCAACTGCTCTTGAGAGAGCTTAAAAAGCCCTACCATGGAACCTGCATGAGGTGCGTGCGTGCAAGGGGCAGGGGTTTGTGGTTGCGGCAAACCACTTAGAAGACAATGTTGCAGGAGGTCACGCAGAGGACAGAGCCCGGGTTTGCCTGCGAGCTGGGTGGGGTAACCAGGGTCTCCTGACCCTTCCCTTGTTTGGAACACGAGTCCTTTTACCTTCTCCAGCTGCAACCTACTTCAGGTGCACGGCCTCGTTGAGACCACCAGGATGTCCATGGGGCTGACGCTGCGACGCTGCTATATAAACTGGCCGAGGGCCGCTGGCGGGTACGAAGCTCCTTCTTTCGCTGTTGCGGGGGACTGGACTCGTAGGTAAGTTCCATGGCAGTTAAACCTCCAATCTACCAATCCGGCCTGGCCTGTCTCTGTCTTGTGTCTCTCCTTGCTGTGTATCCGGGGTAGTTTCAGGTTTCACTAGGGGAGCCCCCAGGGCTGTGGATTGGCAGATGGTGAACTAGCCTGCGACCAAAGAAACCCGCCTCAGAAGAGAGGCCTCCCCTGGAGGGGGCAAGGTGGGGCGGATCCTGGGTTGGTTATATGTCTTTGTGCGGGGGAAAGCTGGCCTGTACCCCTCACTGATGCTTGTGGACAGCCATGTGAACGTTGGGGTGCCCCGGAACCACCAACCAGCTTAAGATGCATGTTTGAGGCCCTGGGCAAAGTGCATAGCAGAGAAGGGAAGCAGGTGGTGCCTGGAGGGCTAGCGTCTCCTGTGGGCAGGTTAGCCCCGATGCCCAACTCCCGACTGAAGTCTGAGTTAGAAACTTGTAAGGAGAGCTAAGGTTAAAGAAGGTGTCCGCAGGGCACTTGGGTGGCTCGGTGGGTTGAGGCCTCTGCCTTCTGCTCGGGTCGTGATCCCGGGGTCCTGGGATCCAGCCCCGAGTTGGGCTCTCTGCTCGGCGGGGAGCCTGCTTCCTCCTCTCTCTCTGCCTCTCTGCCTGTCAAATAAATAGATAAAAATCTTAAAAAAATAAAAAAGGCATCCACAATGTTGCTTGTGTCTGGGCTGGCAGGCTAGGTGGGAGAGCAGGGTAAGCTGGGAAAGCTTAGTGGGCCGGTCTGCAGAACTAGGACGACTCCGGTTGTGCAGGTTAAGATCTGGACCACTTGTAACAAAACTTTCTGGGGTCTTTGTTATGTTCAGAACCGGTTTCGGATTTCATCAAGGAACTCCTGGAGTTACGAACCAATACGCGCAGAGATGAGATTGAACAGGAGGGATTCTAAAGCCCCTCAGGTCCAAACCTCTTGCCTAACAGTTGCCTTTTGAATTTGGTACTTCTAATGTTTGCCGTTTATACCTTTGCAACCGGGAAAGGGAAGGTGGAGAAAAGCAGGCAGACACAGTAATCAAACTCATTTGTAATCACTTCAAAATTATTTTAAAATTATGATCATTTTAGGGAAAAGTGGCAGTTTCCTCTTCTGCTTTGCTTGGGAGTGGCTAATATCGAATTTCTCATCTATGTGAGGTAATGGCTGTCTGGAATCCGTGTTGAGAAGAATTGTGAGGCCATAAGCAGGTGTAACTAGGTAATTAGTAGGACACTGACTATCAAAGCCAGTCATCTATTTAGGAGAAAACAGCTGTTTTTCTATAAACTATTTGACATCATTGGTCCAATGTCATGTTAACAAGTTGCACTTATCAGGTGAGACCACTTGAAAGTCTTTTGGAGTTTTACATTTACTAGGTTTTAATATTCAAGTTCTTGGTTGTAAACAATAGGAACTTAAGCAGAAAACAGCTGCATTGTAGGGCATTGTAGTTCACTGAATCTTCATGAAGACTGGAGAACCCAGCTCAGAAAATGGGCAGCAAACAAGATTAGCCAGGTATGGTCACAGGTAGGTGACTCTAGTGTCACGAGGTGCTTGCCACTGCCTCTGACATGACCACTGCTCTAGGACATTGTCTGCAATACTCTTGGATTTCTAAGAAGCTTAACTTTTTATGAAAAACTTTAAGAATACGTCATAAGAATATAATGAATATTCATGAATCCATTCCTAGATTCTTTATTACAATTCTGCGAACCTTAATCTATTCTCTAAAGCATTGTTTTCTTGCTGGAATATTTTGAAGCAATCCTAGACATCCCAATAAGTCACTTATAAATATTTCTTTATTTTAAGCTAATCAGAGGAGTTTAAAAAAATTTCCCCACAGCAGTATTCTTCTAATTTGAGATACTGTCTTATAAATCTTAATAGGATTCTCCTTATTAGTAAATCCTATTACTCCAAGATTCATTCTCTCATGAGTACGTTCTTGGAGGGAGGGAATGGCCATCCTTTTAGCATTCATGATGGAAGACTAGGCCATCCCTCCACCTTCCCCAAAACTGTCTTGGGATTATTTCCTAATAATAAGGTTGTACACATTCTGGGCAGACAAAATGGTAGATAAAGCCTAGTAGAGATTGGAACGTGTTCACACGACCATCAGGTGAGTAGCCACTTGTCAAAATTGCAACTTACATTTCCCAATTGCCTTTGACTTACAGCCTAGCATTGTTCTGTAACTCTATAAAAATACTTCAATCGTCATTAAGCTTTGATTTAAAGCGGTATGGTTTCCACCTGGATGGAAGGCTATTTTCTTCTTGGGAGGTTTATTAGCAATAACATATGTAAATCTATGCACACTTTCCTTTGATACGTTCTCTTGGGAAAAATTACACCAAGAAATTATTAATGTACACGAAAACAACAGTTAAGATTCCCAGAGGATAATCGAAGCATTGAATATTTTTACATATTTTAAGGCCTCCACTAATATTACTGGAGGGTGGCAGGGTTGAAGAGAGGCTATTAAAGTAATTTTTTGTGTTGATATACCTAAAAAGACTTGGTCAATGAATGAGTTTATACCAGAAGAATTAAGGTGTTTCCAGCATGTAAGATGGAAATAACGGTAGGCTCTTGGCTTGATCTGATAGTATCCTTAATGCAAATTTATAATCTTGTATGAGAAGTGAGCTGCTGGGGTGCATGGGTGGCTCAGTTGGTTAAGCGACTGCCTTTGGCTCAGGTCATGATCCCAGGGTCCAGGGATGGAGTCCCACATCTGACTTCCACTCCTCCACAGAAGGCCTGCTTCTCCTTTGCCCTCTGCCTGCCACTCCCCCTGCTTGTGCTCGCTCTTTCTCTGTCAAAGAAATAAATCTGTAAAAAACTGCTAATTTTTCTCATTTTGAATCAAATATTCACTTTTTTTGCACTTCTTGTGTCTTTCATGGTTTTTATCCCTCACCAGAGATCATGACTGGTAACTACAATCTAATTTCTAACAGCCATCACTGGGGACCAGAATTAGAAAATAAACGCAAATATCTGTTGATTGGTATTGATCTAATCACTATGGAGATGGAGGGCATAGCTAGATACTCCCATCCTCCCAGGAGATCAGGGGAGACGAGTAACAAACCTAGAAGATGAAGGTATCTGTAAGGAGCTAAAGCAAAAACTTAATGTTTAGGGACGCCTGGGTGGCTCAGTTGGTTAAGCTGCTGCCTTCGGCTCAGGTCATGATCCCAGCGTCCTGGGATCAAGTCCCGCATCGGGCTCCTTGTTCTGTGGGGAGCCTGCTTCTCCCTCTGCCTGCCACTCTGTCTGCCTGTGTTCGTTCTCTCTCCCTCTCTCTCTGACAAATAAGTAAAATCTTTAAAAAAAAAAAAAAAAAACTTAATGTTTAGAGAGGGGCAAGAATTATGCCTGAAGGGATCTAGGAAGGCTTTCTGGAGTGGCATTTGAGCTGGAGTTTTAATAGTTTAGGGACATTTTTTTTTTTTAAGATTTATTTATTATTACAGATCACAAGTAGGCAGAGAGGCAGGCAGAGAGAGAGAGGAGGAAGCAGGCTCCCCACTGAGCAGAGAGCCCGATACGGGGCTCGATCCCACGACCCTGGGATCATGACCTGAGCCGAAGGCAGAGGCCCTAACCCACTGAGCCACCCAGGTGCCCCAGTTTAGGGACATTTTATGTGGAGGAAGAACATTCAAGAAAGTACAGGTGGGCACTAGGAATTGCCCAGTTTGAGAGAGAGAGAGAGAGAGAGAGAGAGTGTGTGTGTGTGTAGACGTTATCCCCCTGGTCCAATTCTGACTAAAAACCAGACCTTTCAGAGTTCATTTGCAAATGCTGTAAGCAAAAAATGTTTCCAAGTTAGTAATAAAAACTATACAGAGAAATAGTCCCTGTCACACAAGATCTTCCTAGTGGAGGGGCACAGGGGCAGAGCTCTACCAGCTCCAGCTCCACGGAGTGGGCAGACACTGTGGGCCCACAGCCCCGCGGGGAGTTGGCCTGGGGACCAGTACTCCCAGGCTATCTGAGCTGGCCTCAGCCATGTTTCTTACCTATATTCCTCTCTGGTGGTGATTTTGGGGCCTGCTGTTTGCCAGCAGAAGGCTTTAAACCATACGGAGTCCCAGGGCTTTGCAGCTGGGTCTTGCCTGTGGTTTTGTGTGAAAATCCGCTAAAGCAGGCTTTCCGTGTATGTGTACATTTCCAAGCTGGGTGAGGGAGCTGGCCATTTCCCCGGGTGTGGATACTGGCTCCAGTGCTTAGAAATCAGATTTCAGGCAAGTTCATTCTGTTTTCCCCATCTGTAAAATGGTGGTAGCAGCCTTGTTTTCTTGTGGGGTGGTTTTGTGTGAAAGAAGTATGAAGTACTTAAAATAGTGATACTGAGTGTCAGCGCTCACTGGGGCACCAGGGGGTGTGGAGGGAGCCGTGGGTGGTGAAGGGATGCTGGGCTCCTTCGTGCACAGCCTTGAGAGTGAGGCCAGGAGTGGACAGCAAGAGCCCTGCATTCTGGAACCCCTGGGCTTGGCCTGGATGGGGGGTCCTCCTTTCTGAGCTTGAGATTATTTGAAGGGGATACCCGCTCCCTTCACTCCCATTCTAGCTGCTGCAGGGGAGCTGGGTCTCTCTTCTATGTTTCCTAAAGGTCAGCCTGGAAGTGGTCTTTGGTGTGGCCCCAACGTGACTATGTCTGCATTAGCCTGTCCTACAATGAAATGCCATGCAATTGAATCCGCGGGGTGGGCAGCCCCTGTAGAGAACAGGTGGGACATGCGAAGGTGACCCCTATGGATGGACTCCTCCCTGCACCAGGAAACTTCCATTCTAGGGCAGTTCACGCAGTAGCAACAGGGGATTACAGGATATGAATGCATGCAAAGGGAGATACACTTGTCAAGCTTAAAAGACCAAGACGATAGTTAAAGGAGTAAGAAGTGAAAATTCAGGCAACTGTAAATCTTTGAGCCATTTCGTGTACCTCGAAGGCATTGCCTTCGTCAATACAAAGCCTTACATTGCTGTGTTGAACGGGTTTTGTGAAGCAGAAAACATAAAAGTTAGATTACCTCGGAGGAAATCAGTGCCTGGAACCCAAGCGCTGCCAGTCACACTGCCAATTACCCAAGGACTGCCATGCTCACGGGGCCAGACCAAGCTTGACCGGATGAATTAACCTCGGTGCTCCTGGGCTGAGTCTGTGTGTCCCAAGGGGAAGCCAGCCCGCTGGGATTTCCTTGCTCATGCTTCCGCTGAACAAAGTTGTGGCACCGTGTTTGAGGTGAGCCTTTAGTGCTCATATATTCATATATTCCGATTTCTTCTCCCAGGGCAGGAGGAAGGCCCTTTATCCTTTCAGTCCTGGGTGGGTACAACATTTTTCCTTGATGGTTCCTAGCTTCTCCTCCTCTCCCCTGGGGACTCCTCACAATGGAGCTGCTCTGAACTGTTCATGGATAGTGGACTCAAAACCGTGGAAAGAATGTCAGTTTCTGGGGGCGCCTCGGTGGCTCAGTTGGTTGAGTGGCTGCCTTCAGCTCAGGTCATGATCCCAGAGCCCCCACATTGGGCTCCCTACTTGGTGGGGAGCCTGATTCTCCTTCCCCTTCTGCCAGCCACTCTGTCTACTTGTGATCTCTATCTCTCTGTCAAATAAGTAAATAAATCTTTAAAAAAAAAAATTTCTGAAGATGCCTTAGAGACCACATTGTCTAGTAGTTGCTATTTTTTTCTCCCCAGAGAATAACCAAAATTAGAAAAATCTAGTGCTACTGCTTACTTTCTATTCTTGCTAGGGTATTACTCCACAATATCTGTCCAATCTTAGCCTAACAGGCTCCTAACGTCTAAAAGAAAAATTGAGTTCCAGAGATGGGGAGCAGTTTACCTGCAGGTCCCTAGCTCAACCTGTAAGTGGCAGAGGTGAGACGGGTGAAGGAACCTCAGGTTCTGGTTTTCTATCTTTATATCATTTCCACATGTGCTCAGATTCTCTAAGCTGTTTACATATTGTAATTGCCTTAATTTCTTCCCTTTATCTGTTTAGAGAGCACCAAATATTACAGGTCTCCTTCTGTACAAGCTGACCGCATTTGGGGGACATGGAGATCCTATAAGGGAAATAGAAGCCTCTAGCAGCTCTATTCTTGATATTTCCAAATGTCTCCAGTGATGAGCATTTTTTTGGAGAGAGAAGCCTAAAATAGGGTAGAGTATCTTTATTTCCATCAGGAAAATGCCAACAGCTCACAGGATCCATCTTAGCCTTTCTGATATTTCCCAGAGAACCTGCAAGTCGTTCACCGTGATTTGGAAATAATGAAGGATGTTACATGTCTTGCAGTAATACGTTTTCCCAAATGTGTTACATTTATCAATGGTATAGAAGATGACTTTAAGTAGCCTAAAAATCAAACCTTTTATTTTAATAGGTATAAATAGGTATTTAACTTATGCAATAAAAGCACGACAAACGTATATAACGTTTTATTGCTTAGAATGGAGCTAAATATAAAAGCAAGGGGGACTTAAAGAGAAATGTTAAATAATAGTATAAATAGCAACCAAATTTGGCAAGAATTGGACCAGTTGTATCCAATGTTCCATCTACAACTACAGTTTGGGAAGCACTCATGAAGGCCACGTGTAACAGGTGTACATCGAACCATTATAATGGTCTTCAAAACCTGTGAGGACCACAACAGATCCCACCGTTTATAACTGTAAAGGAGATTTTCACTCCCGTGCATGGGGGAAGAACTTAGTCCTGGGCCTTTCTCAAATAGTAAATATGATCAGGGGCTTTTCCCAGGTGGATTCGAGATTCTTTTCTCCATCCCAGAGTGGTACCCAGATACCTAGCTGTGGCCGCCTTCTTCCCGGCACCCTCCACCCCCAGAAGGTCCCTCTGGTAACTGCTTACAGATTGGAAGAGGAGAGGAGAGCAGGTTTCTTCTGGGCCTCCTGTATTTCCCCTGCCAGGCAGGGCCTTGTCCACATGGCTCATTCAGCCTGTGGGCTGCAGGTGACCTCACTCAGTCTGGCCCGTGATGCTGATGGTCTGTGCTGCACAGTGGCCTCTCCTATGTGTGCAGCAGGTTCCCCTCCCACTGTGTGCCCATCCCTCTCCTCCCCTCCCCTCCCGTGAGTATTCACATACAGAATCAATACACCTTCTTGGATTTTCTTGAAGGATCCTTAGAGGTTCTGGATTTTTCCTAAGCCAACTCGATCTGCTGGACCTCAGATGGGTCTGAGGTTGTTGGTCCCTCTCCTCAGCTGTGTTTTTTCTGCCATCTTGTCTACCTTCTTCATACCATGTACCCCTGTGGGGATTGTTGCTCTGCTCTTCTAGTTCCACAAGGCCAGTCTCCAATATTGGATAGGAGGTGGATGCCTAGAGACTTCTTCTCTCATTGCTTTGTTTTCCTTGCCATTCCCTCTCTCCCATACTATTTAACTTGTTTTAGATCTTTGTGTCCTGGCTCCCTTGGTGACCTCATCCAGTCTCATGGGTGGGGGGTCAGATGAACAGGACTGAGTGGTACCTGTTTTCATGAACTTTATATCCCATTTGGATTTAGAAATTAAAAAGGGAAGGGGCACCTGAGTGGCTCAGATGGTTAAGTGTCCACCTCCTCATTTTCAGCTCAGGTCATTGACTCAGGGTCATGAGATGGGGCCCTGTGTCTGGTTCCGTTGTAGGCAGGAAGTCTTCTTGATGATTCTCCCTCTCTTCCCTCCTTTCTACCCTCCCTTCTCTGCAAAATAATGACGTTAACAAAATACAAACTATGAGTTTTTTTAAAGAGGGAGAGCAGCTGAGATAGAAATAATGCTAAAATGAACACTGTTTACTGAAAGTTTTGCTTATTCACAGGAGCATGGATTCTTAAGTGTAGAATTGTTAGGGAAAAGCTCTTTGTTTTCAAAATTCTGGAAACCTCTCCAGGTGTTCTAGGAGAAGCTGGTAATTCAGGAGGCTTGGGGGCATGTTTCTAATATTTTGAGCTAGGAATTAAAGGAAATAGTTATTAAAATAGTCTGGGTCCAATTAGGAGACAAAGCACACTGTAACTTGAACAGGGCAAATTTAATAAATTAACTGTGCCTAAGTATTACCTACTTAGGTGTTAGAACTATAAAGAACACTGGAAGATAAAGGGAATGGTCTCTGTGTCTAGGGCTGTGGCAGAGCACCAGGGAAGGAACCACCCTTGAAGGAATTTTTCTTCCTTCCTGCCCCCATTAGGGCAAAAATCTGGATCTAATCAGGGAGGGCATGGCTGATACTAGCAGGGTGGTGAAGTAGGTGGAGATGTACCCGTGGCACTCCCTGGGCCCCTACCCTCTAGGGTGCCAGGGTAAGTGGCCCCCGGGGGACATGACTTCCTGCAAAACTTCCTGGGGAGCAACTTGTGAACCAGGTGGAGCAGCACTTTCCTCCTCCAGGGTCTCTCCAGAATCTTCTATTGGGGAAGTATAATGCCGTGCCAGTTGTTGGGGGAGGGAGGGAGGGAATGCTCTTGAATCCCAGGAAGCCAGCAGAGGGTAGATTTGGAATGGAGAGGCAAATCAATCACCTCCCCTTCTTTTATGGTTGAGGGTCACTTCTGGAGCATTCATTCACCAGCACTTTTGGCTTTGCCCTGTAAGGGCCAATCCTACTCCTGTGGCTGGAGAAAGCCCCCTAGCTCCTCCGTCTGTGATGAGCCACTCTCTGTATCACATGGTGGGGGCCCTGTAGATGTGAGTGCAGAATCCAAGTATCTGCAGCAGGAACTTCATACTGTCTGTATTGACCCCTGTGTACACATTAGAAGGTAGACTTTGTGAGGACGGGAGTTTTGTCTGTCTGTAAACTGCATGTAGCGTAGGCTTGGTTCACTTTTGGCAAATTAATGGATTTCCCATGGCCTCAAGGAAAGTATGTGATGAAAGGCATCCGTAGCCTTGGTGCTCCTGGGGTTATTAGCTCTGGGCTCTAGAGATCTCCCTCCCTGAGTTGAGCTGGCGAGCACAGAGCCCTCCAGAGCAGCCCACATTGTCTCTTTTACAGTGACCGTGCATGCCAGCTTTGAAAAGGCAAAAGTGAACAGTATCTAATACTTCTGGACAAACACAGGGCTTGAGATCACTCATTTTTCAGTTGCGGGCCATAGCTGCTGCCCTGGCCCAGGCTCTCTGGGCATATTTCACTGCAGATGGAAGATGGCTATGATTGTGTAGACAAGGGAAGCAAACTCACGGCAGAGGGACTACAGCTCTTCTCTCCTTAATCCTCTGCTGTTCGTGTCCGGGAATCTTTAGCCATTAACCACTTACAGCACCATCAGCGAATTCAGTTCCTACTTTGGTTTCAGCGTAAGAACATTTTCAGCTCTGGTGTTTTATTTACTAGTACTGTTTTGAGAGAGGTTTTGCATTTCAGGACAACTTATTTTATTTTAGGATGAAAGTCTGTTTAGTTTCCTCTAACATCAAATCTTCTTTGGGCCAAATATTTACCTTACTTGATATTTTTATGGATCCAGATTTTTTTTTAAGTGGAATAAAGGGAACAGAACCTGAATCAGGGTGTGTTTGGAATCTGACTAGAGGTCCCGCTAACTCAAGTGGAGACAAGTACAAATTCCAAACTAGTTGGGTGATAAATTTTCTGCTGTTCTCTAAATTTATCCTAGAGCTGACACTCAGGTCTTTTAAAATGACAGAGGGCACTAATGCATGATTCAAAACTAATCTTAGGAGCCAACACAAAGTCGCGAAGCTTTATCAATGCTGGGTAGTTCAATAAGGTTTAAAATGAAATATCCTAAATTAAGAGTGAGTAGATGTTAATCCAAATCCTGCTTCCGTATTGGGAAGGTTCTGTGTGAGTTGGGAGATGGAGTTAAGAGGTCACCAGAAGAAAAAGACCTTTTTTCTTCTTTCTCTCCCTCCCTCTCTCTCTCTCTTTTTAAAGTGATGGCTTTTACACTCAGGAATCATGTCTGCTAAGGAACATCTCTCACAGAGGTTTTTCCCTTCACCTTCTTCAGATTTAAATACACAAGCACTTGGGGAAGCAGGGCCATGGTGCTCTCTGGTCCTGCCCAAATCCATCAGGGTGGTGTTTTTGGGAAGGGATTTGGTGAGGTGGCTGAGAGCCGGGTGTTGTTCATTTGTAGTACAGGAATGACAGTACCTACTCCCAAGTTTGTTGAAAAGATTAAATGAGGTCCTGGTCAAGTATACAGCACTTAGCACATAGGAAACAGTAAAACCTGTAGATAGGATTATTTTCACTGAATATGACGTGGTTTGAGGTGGCAAGTTCTCCCAAGTTGTGCTTTTCATTTTAGACTTAATGCTTCAGTCCAGAAGTCACAGTGTTTCCTAGATGATTTTGAAGAGCTTTGGATACCATGGATTCTAACAAGCATGCTAGATTGGGGCTAACGGTGGCCTTGCTTGAAGAAGGCTTCAGGTAACAGGACTGATTCCATTTTTAAGGAGTCAGGAATAAATACTTCTGAAAAACCTGTTCTTGAGCATTTATTAAGAGCAAATTTACCACCAATTCTGTTAAGTTCTAGTACTGATAAAACTTAAATTCAGCTTTATTGGGGGAAAAGGAAAAGGAAAAATAATGGTAGAAAAGTTGACTTCTCCCTTACTGAAGGAACCTAGTAGGTCTGGCAACTTGGGTCACCAGGCTTTGTTGTTGAACTGTCTTTCTTGCTCTGTCACCCTTAGGATTCTGTCCCTGTGGTTCAAGATGGCTGCTTAGGATCCAGTCTCCACACCTACATCCCATTAGGCAGAAATGAGGAAAGAACTGACAGGGGCAGACCTCCTCATTTAAAGGAGTCATGGGGCGTGTAGATGGCCCAGTCAGGTGTCTGATTCTTGATTTCAGCTTGGGTCATGATCTTGGGGTTGTGGGATCGAGCCCTGTACTTGGCTCTGTGCTCAGGGTGGAGTCTGCTGGTCCTTCTCCCTCTGCTCTCTAAAAATCTTTAGAAGAGTCTTTACAAGGGT
Source organism: Enhydra lutris kenyoni (assembly GCF_002288905.1). Lineage (NCBI taxonomy): Eukaryota > Metazoa > Chordata > Mammalia > Carnivora > Mustelidae > Enhydra > Enhydra lutris. The sequence goes on along the minus strand of NW_019154096.1, from coordinate 35,899,447 downwards.
CATAGCTGATACTTCCACTTAGATTCTATTGTCCAGGGCTTTATCATGTGGCCATGTACCTAGCAGCAGTGGTGGCCCCATTTCATGAGCTCTGTTAACTAGTGGACTTCTCCCTGGGAAGAAAGGAGAATGGATACTGGGGGACAGTAGTCTGTCCTTCACCCCTTCCCTTTGTTCTATAGCAGATCTGGTTAGCCATGTTGGACCAATGTACCCAAGGTGTGTGTTTCTGCCCTTCTTTGATAGAGCAACAATGAGGAAGGATAGGGCTCTCTCTTTCAAAACAACACTTGGTATTTTCACAGATGAGCAACTTCAGAGATACTATGTATCTTTTCCAAGACTCTATAATATGTGGTAGAAAGGGTTTGAGCCCAGGTCAGTCTGACAGTTAAAGCCTTGTTCTCCCTATTCTACCAGCAAGCTGCTGTCAGGAGCACATGGGAAGGCTCACTAGTCATGTCTAGTGAGGCCACCCAAATGTACACATGTGTGCATCAGGCCAATTGCTCTGGAAATAATGATGGTTCATTCATCTAGAAAATCCTCTGCCAATAGAGTGGCAGGTCAGGTGGATGTTGGTCAAAGATCCAGACTCTAGGGCTGAGGGTTTTGCTCCAGAAGCTTCTCCTGCGATGCTGAAGGTCAAAAGAGGGAGAGCTTTACCAAGTGTGTGTTGAACAACTTTCATCTTGAAAGAGGCACAGTGGCTCATCTTCCAGAGTCTAGTTACCCCTTTGTCCCTTTTCTCTCCACCCCCAGATAAATATGTTGCAAAACTTTTATCTGCTTCGTTTTTAAAATTTGAATCCCATTAACCTGTATTGTATTACTAGTTTCAGAGGTTGAGTTCAGTGATCTGTCAGTGGTATATAACACCCAGTGCTCATTACATCACATGCCCTCAATGCCCATCAATTACCCATCTTGCCATCCACCTCCCCTCCAGCAACGCTCTTTCCTGTGACTAAGTCTCTTATGGTTTGTCTCCCTGTGATTGTCTTTTTTTTGGTCTTATTTTTTCCTCCCTTCCCCTGTGATTTTGTTCTGTTTCTTAAATCCCACATATGAGTGGGATCATAATTGTCTTTCTCTGACTTATTTTGTTTAGCATAATACCTTCTAGTTCCATCCACATTAGTGCAAAAGGCAAGATCTTTTTTTTTTTTTTTTTAAAGATTTTATTTATTTGTCAGAGAGAGGGAGAGAGCGAGCACAGGCAGACAGAATGGCAGGCAGAGGCAGAGGGAGAAGCAGGTTCCCTGATGAGCAAGGAGCCCGATGTGGGACTCGATCCCAGGACGCTGGGATCATGACCTGAGCTGAAGGCAGCTGCTTAGCCAACTGAGCCACCCAGGCGTCCCAAGATCTTTTTTGATGGCTGAGTAGTATTCCTGTGTGTGTGTGTGTACACCACATTTTTATCCATTCCTCTGTCAATGGACATCTGGGCTCTTTCCATAGTTCAGCTATTGTGGATATTGCTGTTGCAAAATTTTTGTCCCTTTAATTTGCACTGCAAAGTGGGGTGAAAAATCATAACTTCGTTGGACTTCACACCACGTAAAGCCCAGCCTGTGCTCCATTAAGATGAAACCAAAAAGTCAAAACCCAAAGCACTCATGTTGTAATAGCGGTAAAAGGTCAGGCTTACATAAATAAACACATGCTTATGATTGGTTCTTGATGGGGGCGGTACCCAGGGCACTGGAATGTGCTCTGCAGCAAGAAAGCAAAAGACCCTGATGAAGGCTTCCTGGGATTTGGGGGAAACCTTTGTTTACTCGACAAACTGTGCAGTACTACCTACTTAATTCCTATATTACAAATGTCCTCAGGCTGCTGGGTACCAGAAGAATCTCATAATTAAGGGGTTAGTATGCTGTCTCAGAAGGAATATAGGTGCTGGAATCAGAGCTGGCTTGTTTTGTAGCTGGTTCTATTTTCTAAATGTGCGACCCTAGGTTGGTCTTTAAACATCAGTTTCTTCAGCTACAAAATAGGGCTAAGTGCACCTGATTTGAGGATATCTCAGAACCCCTATATTTATCTCCTGAGACCTAAGTGCCTTATGATCTAAGATGCCACAATATTATCACCTAGAATGGAGGTCAGTGGGCACATTGATTCTTTAGCTGGGGACTCTCACTAGCCCCAGTAAGCATTTTCTATCTGCTCTCTATTGCTGTGCAACTAAACACCCCAAAACATCCCTAAAACAGAATTCTAGAACCTAGGCAGGGCTCAGGAGGCCCAGCTCCTTGCTGTTCCAGCTGGTGGGGCTGGGGTCACTCATGTGGCTCCATGCAACAGGACATGGGCTGGATCAGAGAATGAAAGGCTTTACTCACCTACCTGGCCTCTCTGTTGTGATGACTGGAACACCTGGGGGCTGGCTAGGCATTTTTCTCTTCCTGTGTGATGTCTCCAACAGGGTAGCTAACATTCTGTGGTGGCAGAGAGCTCCAGGACTGCCAAAGACAGTATCCGGCTCTCTAGAGCCTAGGCCTGGAGCTGGAGTGGGTGTCATGTATGCTACATTCTACTAGGGCGGAGAAGGTCTTTGGCCCAGAATCCAGGGAAAAGGACATGGACTCCATGTCTTGATGGGAGAAGGCAGAGTTTGTAGCCATCATGTATCCTTGGCAATCGTGATGTAAAAATACCTCTTCCTCAGCTCTGCCTTGACCACCAGCAGGGAAATGTTGGCAAATCCTAAATGAGGAAGATCTAACTGGTGTCACCTGCTAGAACAAAGTGGCACTATTAACAGGCCCAGAAATATGTCTGAGGCTTGAGGAGGGAAGTAGGGGAGTAAATGGTCTCTCCAGAGCCCCATTTTCCCCCCAAAGTGGCATGTTCCCAAAAACCTTCATGTAATATGTTACCATAATGGTGGTTAAGGCTGTGATAAAGTTAGGAAGCCATTTAAAAGCAGCACCTTGAGATGGATAGATCATGTACTCCGAAAGTAGAGCTTTTCTGTATTTTCCTCCCTTATGAACAGTGATGCAGATTGTCTTCCCTCAACCCTAGACACATGAGGTTCCTTGATACTCATTAGAACCTACTGTGCCTCTCACAGGACCAGAGCATCCCAGAGTCATTCTGTGGCAGATGCTGCTGCCGTGAGGTCTTGTTTGTGAATGAGTGTGGGCATGCCTGTGAGTGTGCACAAGTGTGTCAGTGTGTGCATAGGGCTGTGAAGGCAAATGGGTCTGGGACTGTGGGGGTATGCTTATGGGTGTGAGTGTACGTGCACGTGAGTATGTGTGGGGGTGTGGAGACAGCGTGCGAGTGGGAACAAATTCAACGCTGGGCAAAGGCAGGAGGTCACATGGAATCCTGATTCACAGTGATGTGATTAGGACCTGCCAGCCTCTTGGAGTATTGCCTGACTCCAAATCCTGTGGCTCCTTCTGCTCCTTGCTGGTGGTGACACATCCAAGTCTTTTTAAGTGATGGAAAATAACTGATCTCTGCCAGTGCAGGGGAGTCTGCAGCCAGATACTGAAGGTGCAGGTATCAGGATGCTGGGGAGATGAGGGGGGCGGGCAGTGCTGTGTGAGGTAAGCCGGTCACTGGTTCTGGAGCCCAGCCTGTCCCCTCTTCATCCTGATAGTGGGTGTCCTTGAGGGCAGTGCACTGTGATTAGCCATTTTCCTTCTGCTGCTTTTGAGGGTGGTCCCTACCAGCCCCTGCAGACCCTTCTCCTCTTCATCCCAGGCTCCGGCGTACCTATTACATCCTCCCACTCTATTTTAAAGCACTGAAACCCCATGGATCTAGGAACTAGAAGGAGCAAGGGGACAAGCTTCTTTACATACCAGTCTCCGCACCCCCCTACCCCCTTTAGAACCTTTCAATAGCAGGATGAGATTTTCTTAAGCCTGGGAAAAATTTCCCTCCTCTTGTTTTCACTTTTAAATTCTGTGTATTTCTCTATGGGTTTGTTTTAAGTTCAGGATGATTGATAGGTTTGCAACAAAGGAAATAACTCAGTAAAAATAATAAAGAACAAACAAATGGTGCTTTTCCCCCTGTACAATGTCTCTTTGAAGTTTCCATAGAGCAGAGTACCCTAAGCCTGACGCCCAAGCACCAGCCAGGCCACCGCTGCCTAGAGAAGACCAGGGTGCTTCACCAAGGGTTTCCATCCCACTGGGCTTTGAGTTGGACAGGTTAATAGCCCGAGTAAGATTTGACTTGCAGAGAAGCCAGCATGAATAATTGAAGATGCCTGTCCTGCTGAGTGCCCAATAGCACGAGAAGATGCAGATCTGCTTCAGTCTTGCACGGAACGATTCTTACACTACTGCTGGTCCCTGGAGACCCACACTGGATAGAAGATGCTGTTCAACAGTGCTAAATATGGGGAAAAAAAAATCTAGTAAATGGGACAATGTTTCATTCACTGTCTACTTTAAGACCTTTCTTAATGCCCACATGTTATCCATAAAACCGGAATTGTGATCGTTTTTGTGGTCTCTTAGAAATCAGTAGTTTTAATAATTGTGTGAAACCTGAGGTTGCTTTTTAATAGGTATCCCCTGGTATTCAAGGATTCCAGTTCTAGTTACTTAGGGTTGAGCTAATCAAATATTCCTGTTTTCCAGAAAAGATTCACAAAGCCTGGGGAAGGGACGTGTCTTGCCCAGTGTTACCTGACCAAGAGTCGCAAAGGAGGTCTTGCCATTCCAGTTCAGTCAGGAGTCAGAAACCAAGAAGTAATTTGAACATGAAAGTTCCATATAAAGAGTTATTAACTATTTACAGGAACTTTATGAAGGGGGATAGGAAAGAATTCTAAAATATATTCTAGGGCTCTGTGATTACTCAAGGAGGGACCAACTGGGAAGGGGGGCCTTCCTCCTCCCTGAAATTCAGACCACCTTGGAGAGGGTATGGTAATGGCCCACCACGTGGCAGAGAAGTTCACAGCATTGCTGGGGCCAGAGCTGCTCTGTAGTTCACTTGAGCTATGGACGAGCACTGGCAAGCTGGAAATACTCCTGTTGGGTTGCCGGCTGTCCTAGACCAGAAACTTTCTGCTGGGGTGCTGATGCTCCCTGTGGAGGGGTGCTGCTGAACTTGCCACTAGGAAACCCGTGTTTGAGTCGGGGCACCCATGGAGCTCCCCAGGATTCCATCTGTCCAAGTGCCACTCAGGCTGCCAGTGGAGAGCGTCGTTTGTTGTCTTGCACACCAGCTCAGCATTGCAAGAGCAAATACGGAACAAACCTACAGGAGCCAGGTGGAAAGAACCTGTCCTCTCGCCAGTGTTCCTTCAGCACCCCCTACGGATACAGGGTAATATTGTGCTGGAGGCAGGGGAGGAATACGCCAGTATCCCAGTGGGGCAGTGAAGGGTGGACTTGGAACAGAGTGACCGTAAATGCTAGGCAGTACAGAGGACATTAGGACTTAGTTCTTTTACCTTCTAGGGAGCTCGTCCTTTTTCTACAAAATGTGGTATATCCTTAATGATTTTTTTTTTTAAGATTTATTAGAGTGTGTGTGCAAGAGCAGGGGAGGGGGAAGGACTGAGGGGGAGGGAGAGAGAATCCCCAGGCAGACTCCCTGCTGAGTGCAGAGCCCCACACGGGCATCAATCCCAGAACCCTGAGATCCGAACTGGAGCCAAAACCACGAGCCAGACGCCTGACTGACTGAGCCACACAGATGCCCCGTTGGTCTCTTCAACTGCACACCAAGAGACCCTAACTATGATAGAACTTAGATACTGATGAACAAAGTGTAAGCTCTAAAACTTATTCTAAGTTTTAGTACATCTTCAGATCTGAATACTTAGGGCAGTGACTAAACCGAGCCCAATATACGTGAGGCCACTGCACCACTAGAGAAATAACAGAATTGAGGTAGTTAAACTTGTGACTTTTGAGCACTTGATACATGGCTAGTGCCATCAAGGAACTAATTTTCTAATCTAAACTTCTAATTTCTTTAAAATGTAAGAATATTCAGTATTAAAACACTTTTGAGGACAACCTGGAGGCTTACATGGGAGGCTTTAGGGGCTAGGCCAGTAGGGGGCGAAATTCACCTCCAAACCATTGGCTGGCCCTCAGTCACTTGGTCATGGTCACCTGGAAACTGTGTCTCTGGGCAAAGTGAAGCATTTGCTGGACGCCTAGCCACAGCCTGTCTCAGGAGATTTAAATAGGACTGAACCCGTCCAGGGTACCAGCATAGGTCCCTGTGTGGGTTTAATCAGCTGCTCTTTTTATTTTGGACATCCTGGTTAACTCAGTTGGTGAAATAATCAAAGCTGATTTGATCTGAGTGAACTTTAGGACTTTTCAAGAGAAGACTAGGACACAGACTGCTGGGGTCATGACATGAGGGGTAGAGTGGTTCCCCCCCATAGGGAGGGAGCCTGCGTTATGGGAAAACATTGTCAGGATCCTGAGTGTGGGTCCAGTTCAGAGGAAGCAAAGCCAAGAACTAAGTCCTAGTGAGATAATTTGAGGTGGATATCCAGACTTGCAGCTACTTCATATCTAGTTATATGACCCAATATATTTCCTTTTAACCTCCTCTGGTTTGGGTTGAGAGCTCTGTTGCTTGTAAAAAGAATTCTCATATGGTATGCTGTTGTAATTGTGTTCTATGTTGACACAAGACTATTCAAGCTATCTCATGAACAGGGAGGTAAATTAAAGATGTGCTTGGGGTGAAAGTGGAACCCAGTAAGGAGAAACTCTAGTTATCTGTTGTTCTCTCCCTTCTTCATGTTCCCATGGTCTCATTCATTCTATGTCTGATGCACTGTGGACATCTACAGGAGTCATAACTTTGATTTGCAATCAGCCATTATGCTGGGGTACTCTAATGTCCACTGTGCACAGGACCAGTCCATTGGATGACTCTTGTCCTGGTATCCTTTCTGGTTTAGCCTTTGTCCTGATTTTTTCATTCTTAATGGACTATTGTTAACCTTGAAATTAGGCCAGAGCAGGTTTGGTAGGCCTTCATGTTGTATTTTTAGCTCTTACCATGGTTTTTTTTCTAGTAGAATGTAAGATGCCAGTGCAGTGAATATAGTAGGATTTTAATCCATGGCTAAATATGAAAGACAACAATAGTACTGCTTTTCTGGACCCTCTTAGATAGCTAATATCTCCCACTTCAAAAATAGTATGTATGTAAAATAAAAATATGCACTTCAGCTAGGAACAGCTGGAGCTAACCCGCTGACCTGGCTGGCTATGGGAGAGATGTTCAGCCCTGCCTCTGACGGCCACTGGTCTGCCAGCTTGCTTGTACTGTGGCCTGAGCCTGTGAAGTGCAAAATGGTCACAAGTTCATTAGGAAACTTAGGTATGTGAATTGCACAGGGTAAAGGCTGAGCAATCCTGGCATAAAGCTGATAAAGGGACGTTCTGAATGTTCTTACTATGATGGTTCTTACTTGTGGTGTAGTGTATATCTATAACTCTTTATTTTTGGTAACACTTTCATAATTGGCAGTAGTTATAATCGTAAAATTTTAAATAACTTTCAGTGTACTCTTAACCTCTCAAAAGGTCTACCAAAAGTTCGGATGATTTTGTAAGTCCTTCTTACACCTGTCTGTTCCAGCTCTTTTGAACCGCCTCATTCTGTATTCCTTTTATTTTATTTTGTTTTATTTTATTTATTTGACAGACAGATCACAGGCAGAGAGGCAGGCAGAGAGAGGAGGAGGAGGCAGGCTCCCCACTGAGAAGAGAGCCCGATGCGGGACTCGATCCCAGGACCCTGAGATCATCACCTGAGCCGAAGGCAGAGGATTTAACCACTGAGCCACCCAGGTGCCCCTGTATTCCTTTTAGCTAAGATTTCTCAGATGACCTTACTGGTCTAGCTTGTGGAATGCCAGGTCATTTGTCATTGGTTAACCAACGAATTTGGTGCTCTTGAACCAGTGCTTACATACGGTCCAATCAGCTGTGGTGGAATTGTGTTGGATGGGGGTGTTACATAACAGAAAATGGGTCTGTCCACAGAGCAACCAGTTCTCACTCTAAAGTGGATATGGGCATGAAAATTTGAATTCCTTTGTAAAAGCCCTTGAAAGTAACTAAGTTTCACTGAAACACTGATTACTAACATCCCTTAATAGAATCGAAACCTTGAGGCCAAGTCTTGTTTACAGTCATGTACCCAGCATCTGTAAGAGTGCTGATCCATAGTAAATGTATATTACATGGATAGTGAGTTGATTTCAGGTGCTGGACGCAAGAAAATGTTATCTGCTCTTGAGCTTAGAAGGAACACTTTTCATCATGGGGTGCTCCATTGAACCAGGGGCTCAAGGGAACGTGGTAGCAGGCTGAGAGACATGATGGAACCAGGGTAGCTGTGGTCCAGAGCTTGTCTCTTCTCTCAAGTCCCAGAAATCTGAAAACACAGCAGAAGTCCGGTAAGAGCCCTCTATAACCTAATGATAAAACCTAAACTCTCCCTCTGGAAAAAGAGCAGACTTTACATGATCTTGTCCATGCCCTTACCTGTAACGCACTGTCTCCCACCCTTTCTGCAGACCCACAAAACCCAGTACACTCAGCATTTTCTATGTTCCTGTGTTCTTTCCTCTGCCTGGAGCTCTTTTCTTTTCCCGCTCGGTGAGCTCATCTTTAGTCCTTGATGTTTGCGTCTTGTATTGGTTTCCTGTTGCTGCTCGCTCAGTTATGACAGACTTAGTAGCTGAGAACTACACGTGCTTATTATTCCAGAGTTTTCTCAGACAGTAGGATTGGCATGGCTAAGCTGAGTCTTCTGAACCTGGGTCTCCAAGGTTTTAGTCAAAGTTGGCTGTACTGCATTCCTTTCCAGAACTCAAGGTTCTCTTGAAGTCACTAGCACAGTTCAGTTCTTTGTGGTTGTAGCATGGAAGCTTCTGTCTTGCTGGCTATCAGCCAGGCCACTCTCGGATCCTTGAAGCCCCTGCAGTTTCTTGCCACGTGGTCCCCTCGCAATGTGGCAGCTTAGATCTTCAAGGCCGGCTGGAAGTGCTCTCACTGAAGGCTGCTAAGAGGGAGTCTTTGGTAACCTAACACAACCAAGGGAGTGGCTATCCCACCACCATCACCATATTTAATAGCACAGTAGCAGGGCAATTTTGATACATACTTAAGGGGTAAGGGCTACAGTTGGGTGTGACTCACCGGGAGTTATCGTAGAGTGTGTGTGGCTATCAATGGTGCATCTCCTTCCATACGAAAAATACATTCATTTCATCCCAGAGTTTCTAAAAGTCTCCTCCCATTACATCTCCTTTCTAAATTGTTCCCTATTTTTCCTCTTCAGCAAAGTTGGATTTTCCTGGATTTCTGCCTCTGCCTTATTTTATTCATGTTGCTGTTACAGGATCACCTGCAAAGGCCTAGATCTACTTGAGTGACCCATGAGGCCAATTTAGGTATACCATCAATTCCCCTCTAAACACAATCCTATACTGAAATACGTTGATGGCTCACAGAGGAGGGCATTGTGAGGAAAGGCTTATTACACCCCGAATGGCAAAACCTTCTTTTTTCATGTCCTGGGTTCTTTCCAAATATCTTAACCCTGGGAAATTGCCATGCTTCCTCTACCCCTCCCCACTCCCCCCAAGCCTCCAGCACTGCCAGTCCTTCTCTTCTTCCCTCCATCTCCAGCCCTCTATTGGCTACCAATAGAGGTTCCAATCTCTTGATCCCTTCCAGATCTTTTAATCACTTATGTTTCAATTTAGCCTATGCCTCTTTTATAGCTTGCATTCCTACTTTGAACCCCAGCTCAACAAAATCTAAGATCCTTCTCCGTATCCACTATCCCAAGAAATCAGGGATTATGAGTAACTGTTTAATAATTTTCCTGTCATAATGGTATTCGTCACGTCTACCTTCCTTGCTGGCATGTAGTCATTCATTTGTTCTTTGTGGGGTGAATTAATAAGCAGCGAGGTAACTTACCTGGATAATTCAAGTTATTAAAAAAAAAAACAAAAAAACACTTCACTTTGGTTTTACATGCATTATCTTAGCTTGAACTGACAAGCTTCCGCAGTTGGTGGGTAATCTAATTTTGTATTCCCTCGAGCGCTCCGATACTTTCTGCCACCTCCTCATTCCATAGTTGTCATCTGGGGACACGTCCTTTCCCTCCCAAAGTTCGCTGGTGGTTGTCAGCTTTGAGGGGTGCCTGCTGAAGATCCTATTCCCTTAAAACACTTAAGGCAGGGCGTGTGAAAAGAAGAGAAAGGTCACTGTGGTCGAAAGTAATGAAGCTCACGCATATCCCGGTTCTTTCTCTGGGCACATGGTAGGATGGTGCTACTCTGTCCCGTTCCAGGTCAGGTGTGGCTGTGTGAATTGCTGTGGCGGACAAGATGTGGACAGGAGTGACGTGTGCTACTTCCTATAGAAGCTCGAGCAGCCAGGAGATGACCCACCATACTCCCTCCCTCTTCTGGAGGTTGTGCAGTGTAAGGGGAGGGGAATCCTCTACTGATGGGGGCCCTGGAGTCACCAAAATGATCCTAGCTCCTTCTGCCCGTGGCATGCATTAGATTTACGGTGTGAGTGAGAAGTAAATGTTTATTGTTGAACTCTTGAGTTTGGGGGTTGTGACAGCCACTTATCTGGACTGAAAACCAACTTTGCCAGGGTAAATACATTTTAACTCCTCCTCGAACTGGTTTGCTAGGACCATGTTCTCAAATCGTCTGAGGCATATACAGAACATGTCAGATGGGGTACTGTGGCTGAGCGGAGAGCCTCCACTGACAAATTTGCCTTTGGCTCTCTTATTGTCTCTCTTTTGGATGATCTTGTCCTGGGATGCAGTGACCCTAAAAGAGCTAGTGGATCCTGGACAAAGGAATCTGGACACAGAGCAGAGTTAGGAGTTGATGGGCTTAAATGTCAAAAGGACTGGCTTACTTTCTGTCCAGATCCAATGTCCCTTCCAGTACAGCCTCAACTCCCCTTCTCTCACTGCTCTTACCCTTTCTCTGTAAGTCACAAAAAATTGTGTTTGGATGCGCTTCATCAAATGATGTATACTTTCCCATAAAGAAAAGTACTTGTCAATGTTTTTAGTACACCTGTTTGTGTTCAAGCACCTGGTGTGGAAGTCTGTGATCCACCATGTCCATCGAGGCTAACATTTGAATGAGGCCGAGGCAATGCTGAAATTGATGGATGGCATGATGCGGAGATACGCCGCGAGGCCTCCTTATTACTCCCTTATAGCATCCAAAGGGCCAGTGGAAGGACGGCAATTATCTTGTTTGGCAATCCAATTGTCTGTCTTTGGAAAATGATAGGATAAAGAATGGAAGTCACAAATAACACCTTTCTCACTGCCTGGGTATAACAGAGCTGTTTTCGATCCCTGCTACTTTTACTTTTGCTCTGCATGAAGGATTAAACCTTAGAGGTTTATAGTAGAAGGAGGGGGGAACCATATTAAAGTACTTGCACAGCAAAAAAATAAAAATAAAAAAAGGGTACTTGCAGACATCTGCGAGCAACAGTATAATTGTTCCCCTTCAAAGGAATGTCCTAAGCAGACTATATATTTATTCAAATGTGATTGTTAGGTTGCAGACTTCTGGACTCTTAGAACTCATTTTTGGGGGAAGTTTTTCAAATATTCTTAACATGCACCTTTTAAGCAAATGAATTATATGTAAAGTACAGTGTCAAGTATGTGTCAAGTACAGTGCTAGAGAAGTGGTGAATTAGTTGGTCCTAGTTTCCCCCAAGATTTTTACCAGCTATTGGGAGACCCTAGACAGTAAACCAAGTGTTTTCATTATGGGTTCGATAAATGCAGTGGTAGACACACAACATGCTGTGGGAAAACAGCGGGAATACCCAACGTAGACTGATGCTCTAGGAAATCTTTCCTTGACCATGTAAGTGGCTCCTCAAGTGAACTTTGGAAAAAGTGAATAAAAGGAAGGAGGAGCTGTGTAAAAATCTGGAGGTAACTATTGCCCCCGGAAATAGATCACAAAGACTTCAGGTAATAGAATTATCAGGCGTAGATTCTGAAACAATTATGCTTCCCGGTTTAAAGAAAAAAATAAGCTTAGATATTAACAAATCTATAAAAATGACAGATTTGCGAACAAATTACAGAGAACGTCCAAAACTGAGAAGTTCAATAACATGAAAAATTCAGGTTAGACTCATCAAACAATTAGAGAACTACCATATCTATATATCAGAAGTTATCCAGAATGTAACAAAAAGGGTGGGGGGAGATGGAAAACCTACGTGGGGGAAAAATACCCAGAGGATGGAGATGGAGATTAGAATTTCAGGAGCAGAGAATGGGCGTAGAGGCAATATTTGAACGCCTGACTGCTAGTTATCATGTGTTTCCTTTTTTAAATTTCAAATTCAATTAGCCAACATAGCACATTCATAGTTTCAGACGTACAGTTCAGTAATACACCAGTTGCATCTAATCAATGAGGTAAAGGATCTGTACTCTAAAACCTACAGGACACTTATGAAGGAAATTGAGGAAGACCTACACACACAAAAAAATTTCATGCTCAAGGATTGGAAGAACAAATATTGTTATCCTACACTTTCAATGAACTCCAGAAAAATAGAAAGTTTAGTAGTTCCTTGGTCCCATTCACTGGGGGTATATTTCAAGACCCCCAGTGGATGTCTGAAACAGTGGATAGCATAGCCCCTGTATCTATTATACATACATACCTATGATAAAATCCATAAATTAGGCACAGTGAGAGATTAACAGTAATAAAACTGTTATAACAATATAACAAATCATGTGACTGGTCTCTCAAAATACTTTGTCCTAGTGTGTTCTTCCTTGTGATGAAGTGAGATAAGATGCCTACAGGATGAGATGAAGTCAGGTGAATGATTTAGGCATTGTGTTGTAGCATTAGGCTATGACTGACCTCCTGACTGCATGTCAGGAGCAGGGTCCTCTGCTTCTGGGCCTTGGCTGACCTGGGTCACTGAAGCCACAGAATGCAAAACTGTGACTACGGTATAACTGAATATAAAAGAGTGAAAATATAAAAACCAAATCTTAAGCAACAGAGCAAAAAAGTCAAAGTGCCCTTCAAAGGAGCAGCTGATAAACTGGCAATTGTCTTTCCAACAGCAAGGATGAAAGTCAGGAGATATGTGGGATGTGCCAAAAGAGAACAATTGCTACACTATCTATGATGGCAAAAATCTGTTTTGCGAATGGAAACACCATAGGCTATTCTCAGATAAACAAGAAGTGAGGTTTTTATCAGCACGTATTACAGGACGTACTTCAAGTGGAAGGTAGCTGATCTCAGGACTACGGAACAGAAGGAATTGAATGCAAAGAAAGTGGAAAATATAGGGGTAAATAAGTGTCAGGTATAAGAAATAGTAATAACGCATAATGGTGTTAAAAATGATACCTGTTCTAAGGCTTTTATGCTACCTGGAAACAATGTAAATGTTTTGATTAACTTTAGATTTTGATCATTTGGGTGCATGTTATAACTTCTAGAATAATCCCTGTTATGCACTGAACGTTTGTGTGTCTGGGTGTTAGGGCTTCAACACTTCAAAGTGATTGTGTTTGAGGATGGGCTTTTAGGAAGTCATTAGTTAGATTAGGTCATGAAGGTAGGGCCTTCATGATGGGATCAGGGGCTTTTAGAAAGAGGAAGCTGTCTCCACTTGCACGTACACCCACCCAGGAAGGGCCGTGTGAGGGCCTAATGAGAGGGCCGTCATCTGCAACCCAAGGAGAGTGTTCACCAGTCACCAACCCTATTAATACCTTGACTTTGAATTTCCCTTTTTCCAAAACAGAGAAATTTGCTAAGGCACCCAATCTATGGTATTTTAAAAATGGCAGCTGAGTAAATGGACAGTCTCTAAAGAAATAGAGTATAATCTCTCATAAGAGGTACAAAGAGATGAAATAAAAATATTGTCAATCCTAACACAAGAGAGAAGGAAGCAGAAAATAAATGAAGCAAACATTATGCAAGATAGGATGGTATATTTAAATTTCACAGTTTTAGTTACATTAAATGTAAATGTGCTGAATGTTCAAGTTGAAAGTTCAAGTTAAATGCAAAGATTATTAGACTGGACCTTAAAATTCCATCTAATAGCACAGGTTTATGACCGATCTAACTAAAATATAAGGGTTCAGAAACCTTGAAAGTAAAAAAAAAAAAAAAAAAAAAAAAGTAACCAAAAGAAAGTTGGTATAACTAAAGTATTAGAAAAAATGGACTTCCATGCTAAATGTGTTACTAGCGGTAATAAAAATCACTTCAAAATGGTATAAGGTTTTAGTTCACCAAGATGACATGAACATTTAAATTTGTTATGGTTCTAAGTCTCAAAACCTATAAAGCAAAATTTGACTGCTGAGAGCAGAAAAATGTACAATCATAATGGGATATTTAAATATGTGTGTCTTAGGGGAAATTACCATAAATTTGAGAGAGTTGGTACCTTTGGGGGAGGGAAGTTTTCATTAGGAGGTTTGTGAAGGGCGGCTTAAGAGTTCTGTAATGTTCTAGATCTTTGTCTAGGGGGACACAGCCCCAGACTTTACAATAATTAATTGGACTGAGCATATAGCTTTCACTTTTTTGCTTGTTTATCACATGTTACTATAAAAGTAGCAAACAAATGAAAAGACAAAGATAAGCAACCCAGATAAGAATTGAGAACCTGTGACTGGTGAGATAGGAGGAAAACCTAAGGAGCTCATGTTTTGGAAGACAGGTACAAAAAATACGTCAAAGAGGAAGAACAAGTGTTATGTGCTGTGAAGTCAACACAGAGACTGAATATCAGTGTCTGAATTCAATTGTGTGGGTGCTATTGGAGACTTAGGCCTGAATTGCTTTGGTAAAGCAGTAGAGACAAAACCTGATCAGAGTGGGTTGAAAAGAGCTAGGAGAACAATCAGAGGTGGCCACTGTATTTGTTTGCCCGGACTGCCATCATGAAGTACTATGTAACCTGGTGACTTGAACAACAGGAATGTATTGTTTCACAGTTGTGATCTAGAAGTCTAGATCAAGGTGTCAACAAACCTGGTTCTTGTGAAGGCCGTGAAGGAGAATCTGTTTCCTACCCCTCTCCTAGCTTCTGGTGGTTTGTTAGCAATTTTTGACATGCTTTGACTTCTACTGCATCACTCCAGTCTCTCTGCCTTCATCTTCACATGCATTCTCCCCATGGATGTGCTTCCATGTTCAAATTTCTCCTTTTTTTTTTTTTTTTAAAGATTTTATTTATTTATTTGAGAGAGAGACAGTGAGAGAGAGCATGAGTGAGGAGAAGGTCAGAGAGAGAAGCAGACCCCCCCCCGCGGAGCCGGGAGCCCGATGCGGGACTCGATCCCGGAACTCCAGGATCATGGCCCGAGCCGAAGGCAGTCGTCCAACCAACTGAGCCACCCAGGCGTCCCCAAATTTCTCCTTTTTATAAGGACAGCTGTTATGTGGATTAGGGCCTGCCGTTTTCCACTGTGACCTCCTCTTAACTAATTACATTTGCAAAAACCTCATTTCCAAATAGGGAACATTCTGAAATAGGGTTAAGACCTCAATATATGAATTATTGGGTGTATATGTATGTGTGGGGGGGGTCCGAACTCAATCCATAATAGCAAGTATTGAACAGGCTTAAGTGGAATAAAGAAATTGTTTTAGATGGATGTGTAGAGGCAAAATACATGTGTGTTTGTATATATTTAAAAGATGGGATAATAAGAGCATATGATATTTTTGACCCAGTAGAAAAGGGAAGAATTGGTGATTCAGGAAAGAGAGGGAAAATTGCTTGAGAGATGTCCTTTTGTGGGTGAGCGGGCAGAAGCACAGGTCTTGAGAGGTGAGTGAGAGCACCATATCCATAGTAATGGCAAGGAAGGCAGCTGGAAGGGCACATACGTGGTAGGTTGGTAACCATGGCAGTGGGATGGTATGGAAGGTCTCTATTTGTCAGGGACTGAAGTAAGACCATCAGCTGAGAGGAGGTGTTGGATGGTTTCCAAAGAAGAGGGTGTGAAATAGTCTAGGATAAGGAGACAAAGAAATGCAGTGGGATTGCTGGGGCACACTAAGGGCTCGTTTTAGATTAGTGACTGTGAATTTCACGTATGATTAATTAGTATGCTGTGTGCTGGTCTCCAGCCATGGTTGACCGTGTGGGTGTGGGTAGAGTAAGCGGAGATTGGGACTTAACTGGAGATTGCTTTTGTCAGCTGAATACCACAGAGCGAGTGGGGCAAACGAGTTGACTCTGCAAGTGAGTGATTATAGGATGGACCGTTGAATCCAAGCTGGGTAGGAGTGGAAGTAAAAACAGAACAGTGTTAGGGATAGTGACCAGGGGGTCCAATAAAAGGATTGGTGGTATTCAATGATTCTGGGAGTTCTGGAATTCTGGGATCTGCCTCCTCACCCCCTTCCCATGTACCCAGCCTCATTTTCTACTGTTTTCCTCATCAACCTCTTTGAGACATATCAGTCAACACAAGGTTCCTCAAACACCCCAGATAAACCATCATCTTGGATCTTTTGCATTTCCTGCTACCTCTTTGAAGAACACTTAGAAAATCTGCAAGGCTTGGTCCTACAGCACTCTGATCTTGGCTCAAATATCTTTGCGGCTATCTTGGGCCACCTTCAAAAAACAAAAAAACCCCAAACTCTTCCAATGTTCCCTTGTTCCCTTTCCTGACTGACTTTATCATTAATTTTTTTCATTGAATTAAAATTGGCATACACTTTTTTTTTCTTGGTAACATTTATCAAAAATTACTGTGTATTTCCTTTATGGTTTATGCTCTCTTATCAATCCCATGTGAGTTCCACAAATGCAGAGATTCTTGCTCATTTTGATCTGTTTTGTGGGGGCAACATCTTGAACAGTGCCTGCGACATAGTAATTGTTGAGTGAAGAATGAAATACAGGGGATGATGAACAGTGGGTAAGGCTTGAAGCTGCACTTGGAGAGGAAGAACAGTGACGAATGAGGCATGGCATAGTCTTAGGGTATGACAGGTAAAGAACAAAGTCATTGGAGAAAAGGAGATTGAGGAAACTGGGAAGACTATCCCCAAGAATTTAAAAATCACTAGATTTGGTAGATTGGTAGTATGACAAAGAGGCGACAAAATCTGGGAGTGATGAGGTCTCTTGACAACGATCGTGACAGGAAGGAATGATGTGTTTTCTCATAGTGTAGATTTTAAGACTGGAGGTGGGTTTTTTGGTTTTTTTAACAGAAAGGGAAATTGGTTGAGAAACTTGCAACTAAGAGGATAACCTACCTCATTGCTATGTTTAGTGGTTGAGAAAGTACTCAGCATTTGAGCAGGTTGCAGAGAAATCCATGTTCTTGAGGAAAACCAACTTCCAGTAAAACAAGAGAATAAAGGAAACTTTTAGTAAAAAGACCGTGAGGATAATTTGTAAAAATGAAAGGTTCAGGGAGTGGGGTAAAATTAGGAATAAACAGTCTTGTGAAGGGGAGAGTCTGGGCGATAAGTCCGTCTGTGGCTTCTCATAATAACCAGAGAAATGGCGAAAGGGATCAGCCTTGCTGGAGTCAGGGCACGCTGGTTGGTGAAGCTTTGAGTTCTGGAAGGTTGCAGGGGAAGAAGGAGTGGGATCCAGTCAGGACTGTTAATGTGCTGGGATTTTGTCCTCCCTCTTGCCCGTAATGGCAGTGGGGAAGTTGGAGAGGAGTGGTCTTACTGGAGCATGCAGGACCTCTTGTATTCATTTTCTAGGGCTGCCATAATAAAATACTTCCAAGAGGTGGTGTAAAGAAGGAAAAGGCATTTCCTCAATGGTCTGTCAGCTGAAAGTGCAAGGCATTGTCAGGGTTGGTTTCCTTGGAGGTCTCTCTTCTGGTCTTGCAGATGTGGTCTTCCCTTGCCCTGTTCAGGTCTATCATCCTAATCTCCTCTTTCACGGATGCCACCATATTGGATTAGGGTCCATCCATGTGACCTCATTTTATCCTAGTTACACTCATTAAAGCTCCTGTCTCCCAATACAGTTCCATTCTGTGCTACTGGGGCTTAGGGCTTCAGTACTTTATGGGGAGTGAATTTTGGGGAAACACCATTCAGCCCCAAATAGCTTTTCATTCTGGAATATGTACACAGCATTCTAAGGGAACTATTTTGAGATCATTACTATTTTTCCCTACTGCGGATGAAGAAATGGAGCTCTAGAAATGTTTGTAGCTTGTTCAAAGCCACACTGCCAGGGCAGACTCTGGAACTCTCTAGAGCATCAGGCCATTCTGCCCTACCAAGACTCAGAGTAGTTGCTGAAATATAGTGGACTTAATAAAGGATTCAAAAGCAAGTGATTTTGATTTGAAATCCTTTCTATTACCAAAAAAATCTTCTGAGGTGGGGGGAAGGGGAAGTTTACCAAGGGAAGATTTGGGACTTGAACATTTGATTATTGATACTTTTTCTTTTTCTTTCTTTTTTTTTTTTTTTTTAAATCCTTCCTGACAGGAGTATTCTTATTTTTACAGAAGGGGATACCTGGGTTGAGAGAAATTGAAGCTGCTGAATATCTCAGAGATGGTAATAGGTAGGGGCTGTGGTTTAAAATCTGTCCAGTCGACCAACCAACATTACCTGTATGTATTGTTTGCTCCAGAGGGGCTGTGTTCAGACCACAGGTAGCACAGAGGCCCTGGGAATATCAAGATGATTCAAGACGATGATTGGATAATTCATTTCCAAAATAGAAATTCTGAGCAGACGTGGGAATAAATGCACAGCTTGCCAACATGATGACTTTGAAGGCAATGGCCCTCATCTGGATCTTTTTAACATTTTATCTGTTAAGAGGAAAACATTTTTGTGGCTTCAGTTCATATAGTTCTATTTATGTTACCCCGAGCAGATCGCTGTGTTTTGAAAGGTCAGTCCTTTCAAAAGCCTTCCATTACCACTGAGCAATTAGTTCAGTGCTTTCTATGTGCAAAAATAAAATGTTACTTATTTTAAAGACTATTTTCGTTATGAAGGGTTTTCCATTTTGTTACTGCTAAAGAAATTCTCAGTTTTTTTTTTTTTTTTAAAGATTTTATTTAATTATTTGACAGAGAGAAATCACAAGCAGGCAGAGAGGCAGGCAGAGAGAGAGGAGGAAGCAGGCTCCCTGCTGAGCAGAAAGCCCGACGCGGGGCTTGAACCCAGGACCTGGGATCATGACCTGAGCCGAAGGCAGCGGCTTAACCCACTGAGCCACCCAGGCGCCCCGAAATTCTCAGTTTTATTAGACTCAGAAAACTCTTCTCATTCTCTCCCTCCAAGCCAGCAAATCCTCCAATTTCAAGCTCTCAGAGGCTGGCAGGCCTTGGGAAGTCTTGCCATACTGGTGAAACATAAGGACTGATTTATTTGCTTTGTTTTTTTTTTTTTTTTTTTTTTTTAAGACCTCCAAGGGGGAAAACAAGTGAGTTTTTGGTTATTTATTATAGTCCTGACTCTAAATGTGGTTTCTGACTTCAACGTTCTTGTCTTTATTTGATTGTACCTTTTCCCCTCAGCCATCCTCCAGGGGGGCTGTTGGGCCCTTGAAGATATCTGTCCATCAAAGCAGATGTCAGCTCCTGGAGGCTGAACCTGAGCCCAGGCCTGCCCAGGAGATTTCTATATCTGGGCTCTACTAATGGTGATTCTTTCATTCCACTCCAAGCAGCTGGGTCAATGCAGCTGGTGCCCTGGACAGCAGAAATACTACTCACCCTTAGCTGCACTGAGCTTGCGTCTGGGGGGCTCTAATCTTTGAGGTTGTGTATCACACTAGATAAGACTGGGTTCCGTTGGTGATGCCGGAGGCGGTAGGCACAGCACAGGGACTGGGTGCATCAGATGGCCATTGAGCTCTTCCCCCAAATTTCTAGTGAACATTTTATCTGTTGCCTTTGAAAGAACTGAGTTTACATTTGATTTTTGACAGATGTGTATACCTATGAAATGACCATTACAATAAATATACAGAACATTGCCTCTCAAAGTTTCCCTATACTGCTTTGTAGTAAGTCACCCTCCCTCTAACTCTAGCCCCAGACAACTACTGATCTGTTTGTTGTTGTTATATATTAGGTGGCATTTTCTAGAACTTTATATAAATGAAATCCACCAGTAGGTATTCTTTTGTGGCTGACCTTGTTTCCCCACTCAGAATGATTTTTAGATTTAAGTCTACTATTATATGTATATTTTTTAGCCTTTCTATTTCTTGTTTCTTTGTTTTCCCTTTCCTCCTATCTCTGGATAATCTAAATGTTTTTTAGAATTCTGAATTTATCTATTGGCTTTTAGGATCTTTGCATTTTTTTAGTGGCATCTTTAAGGATGAGACTATTGATCTGGGCTAGTCATCAATTTATTGCCTCTCCGTTCCAAATCCACACCCTCGTTCCCTCCATCCCACCCTCTGTATGGTACTGGAGCCAGAATGGGTACATCCTTCTCCTTTGCCGGCTGGTGCAATGCTAAATTTTGTCGATAGAGGGCACTAGAGGGCTAAAAGTGTATGGTCATGGAGAGGGCTGCTTTTCTGGGTTTTTGGGTCCTTGTTCCTCCTATGCTTAACTGCCAGCATGTCAGTACATGGAAGGTCCAGGGGCTGCGCCCTCTCCAGAGAGGTTCCGCCACCCAGGGATCCTGCTGGCTAGCTCGGGCCCACCAGCATCCCATCAGGCCAAGTTAGGTACAGCAACTCCAGCCTCCACATACTTCTTGTGGGTTTCTGGGCCACCCAGCAGGCTGTTCTAGAGACCAGCTCTCTCTCAGGCTGGCAGGGTTCTTTGCTTCTGGAAGGCTGTTCCTGTGGTGGCCACCATATCTCCGGCAAGGAATTAATCTCAGCCTTGTGGGGGAGATTGGTCTCTTCCAAGCTCTTTGTTTTTTGCCTTGTGTAGTTATGTCTCTCAGCTCCAGAGCTAGTAGCTCTGTTCAATCTTTGCTTTTTCTTAGCATCCATGTTTACCTCTTTAAGTAGGTAATTTTAAACTAATTAACTTTTTCCACTAAATCTGTTCTGTTTGAATAACTGGCACGGTTTCTGTCTCTAGTCTGGATCCTGACTGATATAATATCCTTACATAGAATTAGTATTGTAGGATTTACTATGAACTAATGTAGAAACCCTTCAACCTTAGGCATGTATTTACCAGCGTCCCTCCTTTATAACTCTTATGTGTATTGCTTCTACCTACTTTATAAACCCTGTAAACTGGTGTCCTACCTATTTAAGAGAAATCATAAGGAAAATGAATTTTTCACATTTACCTAGATATTTATTATCTAGTTTTTCTTTATTTTTCTGCAAAGATCTGAATTTCCCCCAGCATTTTCTTACACCTGAGTAACTTCAACATTTCTTACAGTGTAGGTGTTCGTTTGTCTGATGACCTAAGTTCAATGTTATCTGTATGTGTCTTCAAGTTGCTTTTATTCTTAAGGGATATTTTTGTTGGATACAGAACTCCAGGTCGACATGGTCATTGGTCCTCCAGGGTTTTGATGAGAAATTTGCAGTCATTTGAAGATCTGATCTCTATACATGTGATATGTTGGTTTTCTCCATGGTTTTTATTTTAAATCTTTGCATTTTGGCGGTTTTGCTACAATGTGCCTGTGCTATCTGGAGTTGGCCGAGCAAGCTTCAAAGCAAGCCTGGGCCCCAGTCCTCTCTCCATGTGGAGGTGGGACAAAAAATGGCAGGAATGCCAGTTGGAGGTGATGTCAGACATTGCTCCTTTTTTTTTTTTTTTTTTTTTTTCTCTCTCCCATTCCCTCTCGTTCTTTCTGGAGGTATGTTCTGCTTAAAACTTGGCCATATATCACTAGGTTTTTAATTTTTTTTCTCAGTCTTTTAATCTTCTTCAAATTTTATATTTTACCTTTTTTCTCTTCCTTTCTCCCATCCCCCTCTGTCCTCCCTTTGTATTCATTCTAGTATTAAGTCCATCATGGATTCTTAATTTTCAGCTTCTTCACTTTTTAAAGTTTTGGGGCAACTGAGGGGCTCAGGTGGTTAAGTGTCTGCCTTCACCTCAGGTCAGGATTCCTGGATCCTGGGATTGAACTCTGTGTTGTGGCTCCCTATTCAGGAGAGAGTCTGCTTTTCCCTCTGCCCCTCCCCTACCACTCATGCTCTCTCTTCTCTCTCTCAAATATTTTTTTTAAAGTTTTCACTTATTTATTTTTTTCTATTCTAAGATTTCTTTGTGTATTTTCCTTTATGAGCATAGTTATAATAGCTGGACTGCCGCCCAAGTCTCCATTAATTACCTTCCATCTGCCTCTTTACGAGCTGAAATGTTTGTAGCCTGCCCTGCTATTTGTGATTCAAGAGTCTTCCAGTGACTGGGGCAGAGTGTACACAAAGCACTGGGTTCCCTTGCTTTCATTCTCTTCTTTCTGAAGTGCCTCCTGCTCTCTTCCCAGTGGCAGCCCTGGGCTCTTTTACCCTCTGCACAGAAGGATGACAAGTTTCTTTCAGAAGCAACTCCATGCCATGCTGTGACTACAGCAGCGAAGATGGGGAATGCCTGGTACCAACTGCTTCTTCTATTTTTGGCTCCTCTGCAAATTCATTGTGTTCATTCCATGGAGGATTCAGGCAGTGTGTTCATTTTGTGCCCAGAATTTACATTAGCTGTTTTCAAGATGGTTGGCCAGGATAGTACCTCACCTGACAAATAGGACTCTCTTACCCTTGGTTTCCATTATCTGGGTATTGGGTATGAATCTCCATCCTTAAACTAGGTATAGAAGAACTAGAATTCTATAAGGTACCTTTATTTCTGTGTGGCGCCCACAACCTCAGAACTTTTAGGGCTTTGTGTTCTTTCTTCCTGCTTTGTTTCCCAGTTCCAGGGTCCTATGACCTGGGGTGGTCATTGGTCAGATGGGTCACTATGCCTCTATCTTGTCTTTGCATTCAGATATGGCCTTATCCTATCTCTTTGCTCCGTGCTGCTCCTAGCCACACATGTGAGGCTACTTCTGTTCCCAGATCCTTGGACAAACATGTGGCCATTTTCTTTCTAGGGTCCTCCAGTTCCCTGGTGGTACTGTTGGAGAGGAACTATGGCCTCCTTGACTCCCAGGACTCCCAGACACTTTTTTCCCTCTAGTTTTCCTTTCCTCCGAGCACAAGGCAATCTTGGTCTAGTTTAGGACAAATTTTTCCTGCATTTCTTCAAGACCTTTTCCTATGATGTCTGAGGTTTCTCTCAGAATTTAGACTTCTAGAACATCAAAACCAGAGAGACAAAAAAGCTGAGGCACATGGGTGCCTCAGATGATTAAGCATCTGCCTTAGGCTCAGGACACGATCCCAGGGTCCTAGGATTGAGCCCTGTATCTGGCTCCCTGCCTGCTTTGTGGGGAGCCTGCTTCTTCCTCTCCTACTGTTCCCCCTGCTGTGCTCTCTGTTAAATAAATAAAACCTTAAAAAAAAAAAAAAAGACAGCAAATCTACTTTTGTTTCCACCCTGGCCATTGTTTCTCCTGAAGCTGAGTCCAGAGCTCACCATGGGATTGCATGAAGGGCAATAGGGAGGCCAGGGAAAGAGAAGACCTGGGAGGAAGAAATCGCATAGCTCGATACATTCAAATAGCAGTCAGAGAGGGACAATGTCTTCTCTGATTTCCCAGCTTGTATTTCAATGCCTGGCACATGATTTCTCAGTAAATATTTATTAAATCAATGAGCTAATTTGTGATATAATATTGGGCAAGTCTGGAATTTTAACCTTTGTTCTCTGAACTATAAAATGGGGATAAATGATACTGATGTCAGTGTTGTTGTAGGATTAAATGAGATTATTTACTCTGAAGTCTTTTCTAATTGTAATGCCTTATTACTGTTATTATAAATGTTCATTGAGCTAAAGAGTGCTTGGCATCTTTATCCAAACTCTGGGTGATTCCAGTCAGACCCAGTCAACTGGAAACATGCTTTTATCTTTCTCTCAGAAAAGCTGTATAACTTCAATATATTTTTTTCCTCAAATTATTTATCCTCCCGATGACAGTTTTTATATCCGTTTGCTTGATGATTTCTAGATGATGAGAATCGATTTTGGATTAGATTCTACCCAGCATGGAGCAACTGGTATAGTCCTGGGAAAATGACAGTAATATTGTATCTCCTCTTAGAGGCATGCTTTGGCTATTTACATATTTTAGTTAGAATTTAAACTGAGTTCTAATCACATCACGTGTTAAGATACACTTTGAACGTCCCTTGTAAGTATTCATAGAAAATGCTTTCCAGATCGCCTGATAAAGTCAAGATTGAGTGATCTAGCTTTGGCTGAAACCTCAGTAAATGGGCCCGGTGTTTAATAAGAACTTAAAATTATTGATGTTATCTGTGTACCCAGGTGAAAAGTACATCACCAATTTCCAAAGAAACTTAGCAATAGGAGGGCCTAGCTAGCACTCAATGACCTGGTGGCTTCCATAAGACGTGGCCGGTTGCACATCTGCCTGTTTTCAAAGTCCCAAGGCTAGATGGGCAGTAACATGGCAGGGACCTGCACCCAAGACAAATAATAAGGATTCAACTATGGGAGCAAGGCTAAGGTCAAGATTTGGGAAGTGGAGAGATATGCAGGTGAATCCTATGTTGTAAGGTCTGTAGAAAGGGAGACACCGTATGAAGGCTACTGGTCAGCTCTATGGTGACCACAGTGAACAATACAGTAGTGTGTATTTGAGAGCTGCATAGATCTTAAATGGTAACACTGAAATGAGGGAGAGTTAAATAACTTTACTGTGATCATTTTGCAATATATGCACTTACTAAATCATCACACTGTACACCTTAAACTTACATATGGTATATGTCAGCTCAAAGCTGAGGGAAAAACAAGCCCCAGATCTCCAACATCTCTCCATGGAGGTTGGACCGAAGATTGGTAGGAGGCGATGACAGCGTCTGAAGGTTGCTCTGCAGACCTTACGGATCTGAATCCAGAGGACAAGGTGTTCAGGACCAGAAAGTCCAGTGTCTGAAGGAACCGAGATGCCAAGGCAGGAACCTTGTCCTTGGGCAAGAGGTTTTCCAGTTATCAGTTCAATCAATAAATGTTTGATTCTGTATACAAGGCTCTGTGTTAAATGCTCAGATAAAAGAGAAAGTTTATATTTCACTAACCCCTTCCAAGGTATTTTTTCTTATGTTGTATACTATGTGTTCTATACCTATTCAGCTATGTGACCCAGCCTACATAGTATGTATGATACATCATCTCTATCCTGCATACACACATGCGTACATACTTTTTTGAGGAGGACTCTTCTATATATTGTAGATTCTGGAGCCAGAGTGAATTTTACAGAGTTGATCTTAGCTCCACTAAGGGTTGAGTAGCTGTGTTTTCTTGGGGAAGTGAGCCTTTCTGTGCTCTAGTCACTTTATCTGTACAAATGAAATAATATTTGTTCGTAGGGTTGGTGCAAAGATGAAATGAGTCTTTAGAAGTTCTAAGAAGTTCTTTGAACAGTGCTTGGTATGCACTCAGTAACGGCTGTTTATTTGCTGTCCTTTTGTGGGGATGGGGAAGTTGGAAGCCAGGTCCATGCAGGGCCAATATGGGTGATTATGGATGATTCTGAGCCATGATGAGTTCAGTTGGTGATGCAGGAAGCTGAGTGGATGAGGTGAGCAGGATTGCTGGCTATCGATGTTGGAGCCTCCTGGCTCTGAGAGCCTACTGAAAGGGAGTCAAAGGTTGCAGTTCAGTAGGTAAGGGCTTCAGAATCATGAGCAGAAAGACTGGCACTTGGAGGATTGGGTATGGGTTCTGTTGTGTGTAACAAGACCATGTCTGCTCTGGAATTTAGCCTATGAAAATAAGCATCTGAGATACTAAGGTTGGGGGCATATACAGCAATGTAGACTTTGTATGAGCCCATAAGAAGGGACATCTTACATTCCTCCTGCCTCTGGGCAAGTCCTGGCCTGGCTGAGAGAAGATTTGGCCATAGATCTGATTGGTGATCGTAATCATAACAACAGTAACAATGCTACTGTGATTCACTGTTGCATTTATTAACTGTGTCCAAGGAACCAGGAACTGTATTAAGGGCTTCATTCATAAAAACCTTGAGGGAACCTCATTTTTGCTTTTCAAACAAGGGCACTAAGCCCTGAGAAGTTAAGTGTCTTGTGAAGATTGCAGCTTAACAAGTGGAAGGGGCAGGTTTGAACCTAGACAGTCAGACCCCCTGTTCTTAACGAGTTAGCATAGTGTCTCCTAAAACTTGGAACAAAGCTGTCGGACAAACAGAGAGAAAGAGGTCAAATATGGTGGAGTGGTACCATCTGTGTATTTACGTTGTAGGGATTCAACAACTTGCGCTTGGTGCAGAGAGGTCAGGAGGGGGAGAAGGAGAATCCTATGAGTGGAGTGGGTAGTTCAGCCCATTACTCCTTGCAGTGAATGTGTGCTCCAGACCTAGAGTAAGAATCGGATAGAAAATGGAAATCAGTCGCTCTTTTGGTAGGGCTCTGTTTCTGATTGTGCCTCATGGGGGAAGCCTCTCTCTGTATCGTGATGCTAGTGTTTAAATATAGTCCTTGTACAACGTGGCCCTTCTTCACCTTCACCTTCAAACTCAATGGAGGACACAGCCATCTCTTCCAAAGCTGGAGGATACACTGTCCAGGTTGGAATTACTGAGAAACAGCTGGTAGGTCTCCAACATGGTGTCTTTCTAAAGAATTAACAAGAATGATTTTTGATTATAAGTGATCTTTCCTTTCTTGTCGACCCACAACTTGGGTGAGTGTTGCTACCATTTTTCTTACACCAGTGAGGGGCAGGAATGAACTGTGGGGAGAGACTTAGTTAAGTAAATCAAACTTAAAAGTAAGAGCATGCGGTGTGATCCAATGTGCTTTCTGTTTCCTGTGTGTCTGAAAGTGGAGAGGGCTAGATTGCTACCAGATTAGGTCCTGCAATCCTTTGTTTGGATTGCGGATTTCCTGGTTGTATTTTGCTAAGCCTATCCCAATGCCTACTTAGCTTCCATGTATTTTTCTATGTATGGATTTTTCTCACATGCAAAGGAAATAGAAGGTGGAAAACGCAGGCAGGAAGAAATGCCTGTGAAACTCTCCTAGCCCTGTTCAGTGATTAGATAGGGAGGTACATGAAATTTCCATTTCAATCAAGTTTTCCATTAACAAAGAGATTGACTTGGTTCCCAGTTTAAGTTCTCAGAAACTGCAGCAGGCCCCTATGTTACCGGAACCAGTAATGAGCTGGTTGCATGCCAGTGGTGAGGCTTCACTCGGTTTTCCTCTGAATATCTCTGCAGAGGTCGGGCGACATTAAAGTGGCACTGTATAGTAATTGGGCACCAGCTATTGTCCTGAAGCTTTTGATGTTTTTTGGGTTGGAACCAGTGCCATAACAATGCCCATCATGTGAGGGAACAGCTTCCCCTAAAAAGAAAAACAAGCTCACGGCACTGTGATTTTGGCTGGGATTGTTTTGGGGCAAGATTCCAATAGGGATTGCTGAACACGTGGTCTTGACTGCTTGCCAAGTGCCTGGGCTGTCCCTGGGTGTTTGTCCAACTGATTGCCACAGTCATCAGTTATCATTGTGTGCCTGTGGGGATGTGTGTGTTTGGGGTAGGGTAGTGGGCTCTGCATTCATTTTAAAGTTTTCAACAGAAATGGAGAATAAAACCCTAATTTTCATTTGGTTCAGTGGAGAGAATTTGGGAAGTTCACTAATGTATATGAAATACTAATAGACAAAATACTGGGAGCACAAAGGGTTTGCTGAGGGTGGACAGCAGAAACTATTTTGTGGCTCCCAGTGAACCCTGCCTCTCAGTATTCAAGTTTTCCTGTTCCTGGGCGTGGCCAATTTCACTTGCTTTGGCTAATGGAGCATTAACAGGTGTGATGCGGTCCAATCCTGGGGATTTGTCCTTTTGGGATAGTCGCTCCTAGGATCCAGCTGTCACATAAAGCAGCCCATGTGGAAGGACCCCATGGAGAGACAACCCAGTCTTCTAGCTAGATGTGCTGGAGAAGCTGTCTCAGAAGTCCCAACCCTCATCATCATTTGTGACCTCATGAGAGACCTGAGGTGAGGATAGCAAGAGAACCATCCAGCTGAGCCCCAGTCAACCCACAGATTACATGAAATGGAAAAAAAAGGCTTTTGCTTTTATTTGGTAAGTTTTGGGGGGAACTTTTTATGAAGGTCATTGAAATAAATGATGGGTTTCTGATCCCCTCAGAGTTAGAGGACTTACAAGACTCCCAGGCTCAGTCCCATACTAAATTAATTGCTGCCTTAGATTATACTCCAATCTCAAAGGTGGGTACAGTTTCACAGACCTCTTCCCTGTCTTCTCTCTTTTGGTCCATGTCCATTTCCATGGTGTGTCTGCCATATTAGTGACCTCTTTTTTTCTAGCTAGTACAACATGCCACAGCCCTAATTTGCACACTCAGCATCTTTCCATTAATTTTGGTTTCTAGGCTGAGGGACCTTCCACATCCACTGTCAACTGACTGGGCTGTGGGGACTGACCATCAAGGACTTCTTTCTTCCAGAGAAATATTCCGAGACCATGCTTCCCATATTGTCCTTTCTCAGTCTTGTGCCCAGACAGGATCAGTGCAAGTGTAGTCATAATGCATCAGACAGGGCCCCTGGTCATTGGAAGAGAGTGAGTGGGTACAGTGTACAAAAGCCTGGTTGTGTGCCTTGAATAGGGTTGGAGTACAGGTTGCATGGGAGACTGTTATAAGTGGTACTAGATCTTAGTGAAGCAAGTCTGGGTTGCCCTGTTGTCAAAGCTGGTAGGAGCAAGGTAAAGATCAGACAATGAGAGCTGGGGTCTATTTTGTGGCTCCCAATGAACCCTGCCTCTCAGTATTCAAGCTTTCCTGTTCCTGGGCGTGGCCAATTTCACTTGCTTTGGCTAATGGAGCATTAACAAATGTGATGCGGTTAGACCCTGTTCTTACGTGAGACAGAGCCATTCTTATGAACTGTAGCTTTTTGTGGCTGGGTCGTCTAAAAAGACCAGGACTCCTAATGAACTGCTCTGAATTCTTGGAATCTAAATATTCACACATGTACAAAAGTTTACATATCCTATTTTAAATGTCTAGGATGGCATATCTTTATCTTTATATCCAAGAAATAAAATTCAGTCCAGAGAGAACTTGGACAGATGTCGTGGAAAAGATAAAGGTCAGAGTTCTTGTTCCCTTAAAAACTTAATTTTATGTGGCAATCCAAACTTCTTGACTATTGTAGCCTCTTCTGCAAATGGTGGCTGCCAATCAGTGCTTTGCCTGCTGGGAAAAGTCTAAGCATGAGTGGATGGCACTATTTAATACGTGTTTTTGATTTAGACCTGGGTGGAAGGCCACAGACCCTTTGGGAACAGAGGTGCCTATTAGCTGTATATACATTCCCTTTACTGCCTACTGTGGAGGTTCGAGCCTGAGAGGATGGTGCATTTGGTGGCTAGGGTTCTTGTGACCCACCTTCCTGATTTCCTATTTTTACCACTCTCCTGGCTCCAGTCTGGTCTCATTGGGCTGGTTGGGTCTGAGGAGACCTCTGTTACCCTGACTAAAGTCCCTTAAACTGTGACCATCATAACAATCTTCTAGAAATGGGCAGGCTGCTAATCTTTTCTGTGCCCCCCTCCCCTGAGTACTAAGAATATGCTTAGGACCAGACTTTCTTACTCATATGTCTGGAAATCAGACTCACACAGCAAATTGTCAGGGGCAAAATACCCAGGATCAACACTAATGCTGTAGGAGACTTTCCCTCTGTGACTTAACACTACCTCAAATAACTCAGCTTAATATTACATGCATTCTTTATTTTAGAGGGGGTGCGCAAGGAGGAGGGGGAGAGAACAACTTTAAGCAGACCCCCTGCTGAGCACAGAGTGCAGTGCAGTGCTAGACCTCATGACCCTGAACCAAAATCAAGACTCCGATGTCTCACTGACCGTGCCACACAGGTGCCCCATTATTTGCATCCTTTATAGCAAAGCCTCATATTTTGGGGTACAAGAATCAAAGGCTCCATTCCCTTGCTACTAAAATAAATATTACAGACCCCAAACATCTCAGTTTGTCAAGGGGAGGGATAACAGGGAAATGTGGGGTGGGGGATGGAAAGTAGGAATATGGGCAATAGGCAAAAGGCAACTAGAGTGCCAGGGAAGGTCAGGGAGAGGATGCTAGTGGCTTTAGAAAGACCAGAGGAAAAAGCAAAAGTGCAGACAGGCTGGGAAGGGGAAGCTTCTTCAGGCGCCGAGGGAGCCTTATTATGAGCTGTGTCTTTTTGACACAGACTGGCATTGATTTATACGGGGGGATTTGAGTTTCCTTTTTCTGTATTCCTGGAATGCTAATTAACTGATTACCCATTATGTGGTCTATAATTGGTCTTTATTCTTAGATGCAGCTTAAAGGAGGTGGCCCCAATGGATTGCAACAAGGGAAAAAGTTCACCTGGCCGGGTGGAAGGAGGCTAACACCTGGACCGGCCACTGGGTGGCGCCATCCTCACTTCCATGTTAGGGCTGAAGGGGGCAATTCATTGCCTACTAGTCACTAGGGACTGTTAGGTTTGCTCTCAGATCTTCGTCCTTACAGAAACCCTGTGAGTTTGCAAGTTAGGTTCAGGTGAGTTGTCCAGCCAATAAGGGGCTGAACAGGTCTTGCACTCATGTCAGTCTGACACATGCCAAGACTTTTTCCACTGCTCTGCTCTTTCTCCGAAACGGACATAACCATGTACTTTAAAGAATGCTTACTGTAACCCCCCCCCCCCAAAACCAACAAAAAAGTCATAAAATACTGAAAAAATATGAAGAAGATGATGATCCCTATTATTCTACCATCGAAAATTAATTCCCATTAATGCAATTAATTTTGGTTGTTTTAAGTTGTCTTTGGTGTTAATATGCATAACTTTCCTTTCCCACCTCATATATTTTTTATTTTTTTATTTACATATAATGTATTATTTGCCCCAGGGGTACAGGTCTGTGAATCATCAGGCTTACACATTTCACAGCACTCACCATAGCATATACCCTCCCCCCATGTCCATAACCCAGCCACCCTATCCTTACCTCCCTATCCCATAGAAACCCTCGGTTTATTTCATGAGATTAAGAGTCTCTTATGGTTTGTCTCCCTCCCGATCCCATCTTATTTCATTTTTTCACTCCCTACCCCCACCATAAACCCCTGCCCTGCCTCTCAAATCCCTCCTATCAGAGAGATCATATGGTAATTATCTTTCTCTGACTTATTTCGCTTAGCCTAATAACCTCTAGTTCTATCCACGTTGCAAATGGCAAGATATTGTTTCTTTTGATGGCTGGATAGTATCCCATTGTATATATACACACCACATCTTTTTTATCCATTCATCTGTTGGTGGGCATCTAGGTGCTTTCCATAGTTCGGTTACTGTGGGCATTGCTGCTATAATCATTCGGGTGCACGTGCCCCTTCAGATCACTACATTTGTGTCTTTAGGGTAAGGACCCAGTAGTGTAATTGCTGGGTCATAGGGTAGCTCTATTTTCAACTTTTTGAGGAACCTCTATGCTGTTTTCCAGAGTGGCTGCACCAGCTTGCATTCCCACCAACAGTGTAGGCGGCTTCCCCTTTCTCCGCATCCTCGCCAACATCCGTCGTCGTCTGACTTGTTAATTTTAGTCATTCTGACTGGTATGAGGTGGTATCTCATTGTGATTTTGATTTGTATTTCCCTGATGCAGAGTGATGTTGAGCACTTTTCATGTCCCACCTCATATTTAAACTTATGTGTATTTTAAGACATGACAGAACCATTTTTTAATTTTTTTTTTTTTTTTTTATGAGAGAATGTACAAGCAGGAAGGAGGGTCATAGGGAGAGGAAGAAGCAGGCTTCCTGCTAATCAGGGAGGCTGATGTGGGACTCGATCCCAGGACTCTGGAATCATGCCCTGAGCTGAAGGGAGACCTATAACTGACTGAGCCACCCAGGGGCCCAGAACCATATGTTTAAAAAAAAAATTACTAGCATGAGCAGGAGGGGCAGAGGAGAGAGACAATTTCAAGTAGACTGCATTGAGCGCGGATCCCCACTCAGCACTCTATCTCATGACCCTAAGATCATGACCTGAGCCAAAACCAAGAGTCGCTTAGCATCACCCAGGTGACCCTAGAACCATAAGTTCTTAGTACAATGGGGAAAATTATGAAACACATACAATTACAAAATCAAAATTCTGAACTGACTGAACTTTTGAATGTGTATATAACACCTTTGGCTCAAAACACAACTTCAACTTGTTTGCAGTTTCATACATTTTTACTTGAGTAAAAGACTCTACTATTGCCTGAGAAGTAAAGAGCCACTGAAATTCTGTTGTAAGTTTTGGTTGACAGCACTTTTCACCGAGAGAAGTGGCTCATAATTGTTTCGGAGAATGTGTTGGGAGATTAGGATTGTACAGCAGTCGTGAGTCCAAATTACCTGACACAACAGTATGATTTCTTGGGTTATTTTTTTTTTTAACCTAAGAAAAATAAGGAAACAAGTTGTCTATGTGAAGTATTATGTGGGCAGAGATGCTCATTTTGCATTGTCTCTAAAAGTGATTAATTGGTAATAACCTTTATTCCAGATAGGAGATGGTTACATAAAATAATGCAACTGTCCGCTGGTTGGAACAGTAGGCAGCCATTATGCTAGCCAAAGATACTGCGTCAACAACTATAGAGTAACTGGGTGCTAATGATCAGAGTGACTTTGATTTGCTTAGTGCTTCCTGTGTGCCGTATACCCTCCACGTTACCTTATTCAATCCTCCCCAAACCTCGGTATCTGATAGGAGAATTTTCCTTATCTTAAATCCAGGCTAAGCTGTGTTCCTTGCCCAGCACTTAAAAACTGGGAAGTGGAAGAATGTTCTCCTATTTTTATATATAGGAAGAAAGCAGGGCAGTGGGGGAAAAGGTGTTACATGAAAATGTAGCATGGAGGGCCACCTT
This sequence comes from Enhydra lutris kenyoni, assembly GCF_002288905.1. Lineage (NCBI taxonomy): Eukaryota > Metazoa > Chordata > Mammalia > Carnivora > Mustelidae > Enhydra > Enhydra lutris. Next base: position 35,866,332 of record NW_019154096.1, on the reverse strand, counting down.
TGTTAGCTCTTTGGCTTGCTGGCTTTTCACCTGTCCCTGGAATCCCATGTTCCTGTTCCTCCTCCTCTTCCTACTTTGAATAAGAAAATTGTTCAGAAATCTGGAGCCCTTGTGCTAGAAGGTTAGTAACTCCAATTTCCTTAGGTAAGAGAATTTCTTGATGTGTTGCCCTAGACAAGGGGATGGAAGTTGGATGTAGAAACCCAGTGAAAAATGAGACTCTGTGGAAATGAATAACCATGTCACCTTCCTAAGATTTCTTACAGCTTGTCCTAGAGGCACCTCTGCTTTAAAAAAAAAAAAAAAAAAAAAAAAAAAGTGCTTTGGGCAATAGTCATAAAATAAAGCTTTTTATCTCCCTGCTTCCAGTCTATTTCTAGAGACCCATAAACATTCACGACAGTATCCACGGGGGTTTGCGCACTCTGGCTCTGTGCAGTGCTGCCCTGGGGAAATAGGGATCCACGGTTGCAATTCAGTTGTTTTTCAAGGAATATTATCTCCTCTACTAGAGAGGCAACATGGGTGAATCTGCTGCATTGCCTCTTTCCTGATTAAATCAAAATCTCAGCAGAGCAAATCAATCTGCTTTTTTTCCCTATTTAAGCCACCACTGATTCAACTTCAATCTTCCCATCTCTCACTTAGATGACTGCAACAACCTTCCAGTAGCTCTCCCTGCTCTGGTCTTCCTCCTTCCCTGCATTCGCCTTAGATGGCTGCCAAGGGAGCTTCCTAAAATGCAAATAGGATCCTGGCAACCCCTTGCTTAAATTCATTTAATGGTGCCCCATTTATTCAGTATACAAATGCCCCTTCAACGCGTGAGAGAAAACGTCAAGATCCCTGCCTACGTTTTCCGTACTCTCACCACTCACTTCTTAGGCTCCAAAGGCTTCAGCCACATTTGCCCTCATTCCTGAATGAAGCAGACTCTCCTGGGTTTCAGAGTCTTTGCAGACGGGGTTCATTCAGTTTAGAACGTCCTTCGAGAATGACTCCAGTTTAACATCATTGCCTCTGAGAAATGTTCTTGCACCACTTAAGCCTGGGTAACCCTGAACTTTCTCATGTGTCAGACACAGAATCCCCTCTAGGTAGGAATGGACTAATTGTGGAAGTTACGGGCGCTGCTTGGATTGTTGTAGGGACTGGGAAAATAGGCTCCAGACTCCTTTTCCAGGAGGAGCAGCTCCTAGGATGGGCCTCATGGTCTGGTCCTGGTAAAGCAGCCGTTTCTGCCACTGGTCCCAGACCATGCTACATCTGCTGCCACTCGTTCCCACTGAATCAGTGTCCAGCACCCTTCCTTGTTTCCTCGTGGGACTCACAAACCAGGATCTTCTGTAGATGTGTCTGATGGGTGGAACAGAAGCCACATGCCTGCGTTGTAGCAAGGCAGACTTGGAAGAGTTTCATTGTTCATCCCATACTGAGAAGGCAGAATTCAAACTCCAGAGAACTATACACATGTAAAGACACTGAGAAGATACGGAGCAGCATGAATGACAGAATCCCATGGAGTCTCTTTTTAAAAGACACTTTTGGCATTTCACTATGATTAGCTTTGATGATATGTGTGCTTCCCTTGCTAGATCATGGGCTCGGGTTAAGGAGATGTCTTATTCATGTCTGTATCCATGACCCTCTGGCACAGTGCCTAACATAGCAGTAATTCTTTGTTGATTACTGAAAGAAGAGAGTTATGGGAACTCCTTGCCTAAAACTTCTTTTGCATGGCCAGTTGTAGGAGGTGTTTTAATCTAGTTTTGAAAATTGCATCCTGGTTCTCTATGCTCTGAGAAGCAAGAAACCAAATCTGAAGTAACCGAGGCCGTAGGAAATAGGACTTTAAATACTGTTTCGAATTTGGTCTCTAGGAGCAGGACTGCAGATTGTTCCAGAGTGCTCCTGTTCCATGCCACCTCATACATCATGATCAAAGTGGGGCCTTCAGCAAATGATAGTCAGAAGAGGTTATCTTTACTGCCTTCTGTCTCCTCTCTCAGCTGTCCTTCCTTCTCATCTGTATCCTGCTTTATTGTTTGCAAAGGACTTTCACACCTTTATCCATTTAAAGCTTATAGACCTCCTGCATGGTTTTATTATCTTCATGTAGTAGTTCAGGCCAGAGATGGACAGACTATAGCTCCAGGGCCAAACCCATCTTCAGTGTGTGTTTGTCAGTAAAGTTTTATTTGGGGCACAGCCACACCATCTTAGTTCAGGCCACTACAACAGAAGACCATGGACTGGGGGGCTGGTAATGAACATTAATTTCTCACAGTCCTGGAGGCTGGGAAGTCTACAGTCAAGGCAGTGGCCGATTCAGTCTTTGGTGACTGCTCTCTTCCTGATTTGCAACTGGTCCCCTTCTTGTTTTATCCTCACATGGTGGGGGGAGAGTGTGTGCTGTACTACAAGCCTTTTCCTCCTCTTACAGGGACACTAATCCCATTATACCCCATCTAAACCCATCTAAACCTCATCTATTATCTCCATCTAAATACCATCACATTTGGAATTAGAACCTCAACGTGTAAATTTGGGGGAGATAAAAGCATTCAGTTCAGAGCACAGACCCACTCATTTCTGTATTGCTTATAAGCTGCTCGTGGGCTATAATGGCAGAGTTGTGTATTTGCTGTGACCTAAAAAGCCTAAAATACTTATCTGGTACCTTACAGAAAAGGTTGTTGAGGTCTGACCCTCTGGAGGATAGGGATTTGGTGAAATTATTCATGCAAGCTGGAATGTAAAAACAAGTCTTCTGATCATAGGTTTCCTTACTGAGATATTTTTATTAGGAGCCATCTAAAAATGTGTGGCATTATTTGAAAGTAGATTTCTGGAACTACAGTGTTCCTTTTGACTCCGTTGACTTCCGCTGGCCAAGTCAATCAAAAGTGGGGTTTATGGGGGCGCCTGGGTGGCTCAGTCAGTTGAGCAGCTGCCTTCGGCTCAGGTCATGATCCCAGAGTCCTGGGATCGAACCCCGTGTTGGGTTCCCTGCTTGGTGGAGAGCCTGCTTCCCCCTCTTCCTCTGCCTGCCACTCTGCCTACTTGTGCTCTCTCTCTCTGTCAAATAAATAAAATCTTAAAAAAAAAAAAAAAGTGGGGTTTATGGTATGTAAGTATGTGTTTTAAAGCCTTGCTGGCTTTGAAAAAACAGATCCCAGAGCATTAGAATGGGTCTTGAGATTTGTGCATTTATTGTGCACAAATTGTTCACAGGTAGTTTGCACAATTCTGCAGATACAGATAATTAGCCTTGATGCTTCTGGTGTGAGAGATTGTTCAAGTATGTATGCGATGTCATCACCCCAAGTTTAGCAGCTTCAAACAAAAGCCATTTTACGATATATCTTGATTTTGCAGACCAGGAATTCGGGCAGGGTTTTTAGGCAACTCTTCTTTTCCATGTGGTGTCTGCAGGGGTGACTTGGTGGTCCCCGGTTGGTGGACTGACTGCCCTGACTGGATGCACCTAGCTGGGGCCTTGCTGGGGATTTCTGAAAAGCTGGGCTTAACTAGAGCTGTCAGCTACAGTACCTGCGCATGGTTTCTGCGGAACAGCAGCCTCGGAGTGGTCCAGACTCCTTATGCAGCTTCTGAAAACCTCCATAGAACACAAAGAATGTTCTCAGGGAACAGAAAGCGGTAGCTACTGATTTTCTTTCCTTTTTAAAATCTTTTTATTGAGGTATATTTGATGGGCAATATTAAGTTAGCTGTTGGTGTACAACATGATGGTTTGATACTTGTGAAGATTACAAAATGATTGGGGTGCCTGGGTGGCTCAGTTCATTATCTCAGGGTCCTGGGATAGAGCCCTTGCTGCTCAGTGGGGAGCCTGCTTCCCCCCTTCTCTCTGCCTACTTGTGATCTCTCTCTCTCAAATAAATAAATAAAATCTTAAATATTGCAAGATGATCACCATAATAACTAGTTAATATCTGTCACCATGCGTAGTTACAGATTTTTTCTTGTGATGAGAACTTGTAAGATTTACTTAGAACAACTTTCAAATATGCAATACAGTATCCTTAATTATAGTCACCATGCTGTACACTACATCCCTATGACTTGAGTATAACTGGGAGTTTGTATCTTTTGACTTCCTTGACCCATTTTGCCCATTCTCTACCCTTTTGCCTCTGGCAGCCATCAACCTGTTCTCCGTATCTATAAGCTTGTTTTTAAAAGAGTCCACATAAAAGTGAAATCAAATGGTAGGTGCCTTTCTCTGACTGAATTTTGCACTTAGTGTTATACCCTCTAGATCCATCCATGTTGTTGCAAATGGCAAGATTTCATTCTTTAAGGCTGAGTATTCCATAGTATGTGTACGCCACATCTTCTTTATCCTTTCATCTATTGATGGACATCTAAGTTGCTTCCCTTTCTTGGTTATTGTAAATAATGTGCAATAAATGTAGGTGTGCACGTATCTCTTCAAATTAGTGCTTTTGTGTTCTTTGGGGAAAATACCTAATAGAGGGATTACTGGATCGTATGATAATTCTATTTTTAATTTTTGAGGAACCTCCATACTGTTTTCTACAGTGGCTGCATCAGTTTGCATTCCCACCAGAAGTGCATGAGGGTTCCTTTTTCTCCACATCCTCACCAACACTTGTTGCTTGCATTTTTGATTTTAGCCATTCTGTCAGGTGTGGGTGGTCTCTCATTGTGGTTTTGATTTGCGTTTCTCTGGGTGATGTCCAGCATCTTTGCATGTATCTGTTGTCCATCTGTATGCCACTTTTGGAGAGATGTCTCTTCATGTCTTTTGCCCACTTTAAAATCGGATTTTTTTATGTGTGTTGCACTGTATAAGATCCTTCTATATTTTGGATATTAACTCCTTATCAGATCCATCATTTGCAATTTTGTTTTGTTGATGGTTTCCTTTGCTGTGCAAAAAGCTTTTTATTTTTGTGTACTCCCAAAAGTTTAATTTTGCTTTTTTTTTCTGTTGCCAAAGGAGACCTATCTAGAAAAGTATTTCTATGGCAGATGTCAGAGAGATTGCTGCACATGTTTTCTTCTAGGAATTTTATGCTTTCATGGCTCACATTTAATCCATTTTGAGTTTATTTTTGTATATGGTATAAGAAAATGATCTACTTTCATTCTTTTGCATGCAGCTGGGCAATTTTCCCGGCAGCATTTCTTGAGGAAACTTCCCCCATTGTATATTCTTGCCTCCTTTGTTGCAGGTGAATTGACCACAACATGGATTTATTTCTGAATTCTCTATTCAGTTCTGTTGATCTATGTATCTATTTTTGTGTCAGGACCACACACTCTTAATTACTACAGCTTTGTACTGTATCTGGAAATTTGGGGTTGTGAATTTGGTTCTTTTTTTTCAAGACTTGTCTTTATCTTTTGTGGTGCCATGCTTATTTTAGGATTATTCTAGTTCTGTGAAAAATTCTTTGGTATTTTGATGTGGATTGCATTGAATCTATAGATTGCTTTGGGTAATATGGACATTTTAACAATATTGGGTTCTTCTAATTCATGAGCATGGAAGGTCTTTCTAGTTGTGTCATCTTCAATTTCTTTGATTAGTGTTTTATATTTATATTCCGAGTACCTGTCATTCACCTCCTTGATTAAATTGATTCCTAGTTATTTTATTACTTTTGGTGCAATTGCAAATGAGATTGTTAATTTCTCCTGCTACTTCATTATTAGTGTATAAAAATGCAATAGATTTCTGTATGTTGAGTCTTCTATCTTGTGACCTTATTGAATTCTTTTATTGAAGTAGTTTCGTGGTGGAGTCTTTTGGGTTTTCTATATAGAGTATCACGTCATCTGCAGATAGTGAAAGTTTGACTTCCTCCTTCCCACCTTGGATGCCATTTATTTCTTATCTGATTGCTGTGGCTAGGACTTCCAATACTACATTGAATAAAAGGGGTAAGGGTGGACACCCTTGTCTTATTCCTGACCTTAGGGGAAAAGCTGTTTTTCCTCACTATGTGAGCTGTGGGTTTTTCATATACAGCCTTATTATGTTGAGGTATGTTCCATCTAAATCTACTTTGTTGCGGGTGTTTATCATGAATGGTTGTTATACTTCGCCAAATGTTCTTTCTGCATCTATTGAAGTGATCATATGGTTCTTCTCTTACTCTTGTTAATGTGGTATATCCTGTTGGTTGATTTGTGAATATTGAACCACCCTTGCATCCTTGAATAAATCCCACTCAATTGTGGGGAATGATTTTTTTTTTAATGTATTGTAGGATTCGGTTTGCTAATATATTGAGGATTTTTGTGTCTGTTTATGAGATATTTTCTTGTACTTTTCTTTTTTTAGTGTCTCTACATAGTTTTGCTGTCAGGGTAAATCTGGTCTCAGAATGAATTTGGAATCTTTCTTTCCTCTTCTATTTTTTGGAATGGTTTGAGAAGAATAGGTACTGACTCCTCTTCAAATATCTGGTACAATTCACATGTGAAGCTCTCTGGTCCTTTTGTTTGTTGGGAATTTTTTTGATTACTGATTCAATTTCATTGCTGGTAATTGGTCTGTTCAAATTTTCTGTTTTTTTTTTTTCCTGTTTAAGTTTAGGAAGGTTGTGCTTCTAGGAATTTACCCATTTCTTCCAGGTTGTCCAATTTTGTTAGCATGTAATTTTTCATAATCTTATAATCCTTTGTATTTATGTAGTTTTATTTCCCCATTTTCATCTCTGATTGGTAAACCTTTAGCCAGAGAGGAGACTCACAAATTTGTTCTCTTCAGAAAATGAGCTCCTGGTTTCAGTGGTCTGTTGTATTGGTGTTTTTTAGTCTCCATTTCATTTATTTTTTTTTTAAGCTTTTATTTATTTATTTATTTGACAGAGTTCATAAGTAGGCAGAGAGGCAGGCAGAGGGGGAGGGGGAAGCAGGCTCCCTGCTGAGCAGAGAGCCAGATTTGGGGCTGGGTCCCAGGACCCTGAGATCATGATACTTATATATCTGAGTTTCTGAGTTAAAGCAGAGGCTTAACCCATTGAGCCACCCAGGCACCCCTCTATTTCACTTATTTTTGCCCTAATCTTTTTATTTCCTTCCTTCTACTGGCATTGGACTTCTGCACCCCAGCCCCCCTTGCCAGCTCCTCAAGGTGTAAAGTTAGGTGGTTTGAGATTTCTCTTGCTTCCTGAAGTAGGCCTATATTGCTTTGATCTTCCTTCTTAGAACAGCTTTTGCTACATCCCGAAGATTTTGGACCATTGTGCTTTGGCTTTCATTTGTCTCCATGTGACTTCTGATTTCCTCTTTAATTTCTTCGTTGACCCATTCATCGTAAAGTAGAATGTTGTTAACCTCCATGTATTTGTGTTCTCTCCAGATTTTTTCTTATTGTTGACTTCTAGTTTCGTAGCATTATAATTAGAAAAGATGCAGGATTGATTTTTCAGTCTTTTATTTTTTATTTATTTATTTTTTTGAGAGAGAGCATGAGAGGGAACATATGTGCAAACGGGAGGTAGGGGGCAGAAGGAGAGAGAGAATCTTAAGCAGGATCCACACCCAGTATGGAGCCTGACTTGTGGCTTGATCTCATGACTCTGAGATTAAGAGTTGGACACTCACCTGACAGTCACACAGGTGCCCCATGATTTCAGTCTTTTTGAATTTGACTTGTTTTGTTGCCCAATATGTCATCTATTCTGGAGAATATTCCAGAATGGGAATGTATATTGTTTTAAGATGGAATGTTCTGAATATCTATTAAACCCATCTGGTCCAGTGTTTCGTTCAAAGTCACTGTTTCCTTGTTGATTTTCTATTTGATCTGTCCATTGGTATAAGTGGGGTGTTACAGTCCCTTACTATTATTTATTACTATTGACTACTTCCTTTGTGTTTGTTATTAACTATTTTATGTATTTGGGTGCTCTGAATGTTGGTGCATAAATATTTACAATTGTTAACATCTTATTGACTTGTTCTCTTTGATTATGGTGTCCTTCTTTATCTCTTGTTACAGTTTTTGTTTTAGTCTGTTTTGTCTAAGTACTTCTACCCTAGCTTTTTCACTGCCATTTGCATGATAAATGTTTTCCCATCCCTTCACTTTCTTTTTTTTATAAAAATCTTTTTATTTTTTTATAAACATCTAATATATTTTTATCCCCAGGGGTACATGTCTGTGAATCGCCAGGTTTACACACTTCACAGCACTCACCATAGCACATACCCTCCCCAATGTCCATAACCATACCCCCCTTCTCTCACCACTCCCCCCAGCAACCCTCAGTTTGTTTCCATCCCTTCACTTTCAATCCACATGTGTCTTTAGGTCAAAGTGTCTTGTAGGCAGCATAAGGATGGGTCTTGTTTTTTTATACAGTCTTTTGATTGGGGCATTTAGTGCATTTACATTCAAAGTCATTATTTATATGTATTTATTGCCATTTTGTTTGTTTTATGGTTGTTTTTGTAGTTCTTTTCTGTTCCTTCTTTCTGCCCTTGAGGTTTGATGGCTTGCTTTACTGAAATGCTTGGATTTATTTTCTGCATATCATCAGTTTTGGATTTGTGTTATCATTAGGTTTACATATAACATTCCATGCGTGTAACAGTCTATATTGATGGTTAAGTTTGAATGCATTCTAAAAGCACTACATTTTTATCCCCACCCCCACCAGGTTTTATGTACATGATGTCATTCTTTACATCCTTTTGTGAATCCTCTGGCTGATTTTTTTTAAACATATAATTGATTTTAATATTTAACATATAATTGATTTTAATAATAACATATAATTTTGCGCGTTACCCTTCATACTGGTTTTATTAGTGATTAGTCTACTTTTATTATGTTTGCGTTTATCTGTGAAATTGTTTCCTCTCCTAATTTTCTTCCAACTACGGCTTTTTCTTTCCATTCAAAGAATTCCCTTTGCTGTTTTACATAAGACTTGTTTAGTAGTGGTGTAGTGGTCTTGGGAAGAAGAGGAAACATTCAGAAAATAGAATGACACTGAAGGAATGGTTTGCTAAAAAAAAATACGGACTCCAATCTGCTTTCAAGAAAAGAGTAAGATCTGGGCAAGTGAGTGAGGTTCTGATCTGCAGGGCATGAGGATGGAGTGAGCGAGACCGGGAATAAGTGACAAGACGTCTTGGGTCATTATTGTCCTTATCCTAAGGATGATGGATGCAGGATAAGAAGGTGAACAGGGCCGACTTTCTCACTTGGCCCCTGAGTCCCTCTCCCAGGAGGTAGAACCCAAGGTTAGGATAGAAGAGAGAGTGGGGAATAACAAAGTGTTCCCCTCTGGGAACTTAGCCAAACCTCCAGGGAGAGTATGGGGTGGACAAATCTTTCTCAGAATCAGATGGCAGAGCAAGTATAAATGTTCTTCCCTTTTTCTCAAAGTCATCCCAACATGAAGATGATGTTGTGAAAAGGACATCTTGGAAAACCCCAAACAATATTTCTTAGAAGATAAAGTAAATCCAATTTGTTGAGATGTTTCTGTGTGCTTGGAGATAAATCCCATTATTGTATTTTTATCAGCAGATGTGTGGGCAGTTTAACAGCATAATAATAGCCCCAAAAGGGAAAGTTCCTAGTATCTGTGAAGAATCCATTTTATGCAGGTTTTCTGGACAGTGTAAATCTGGTCTGCGCAGAGAAGCACAAAACAGTTATGTAAATGGGGATGGCTGGAGGGGGAATGTTTGCAGAGCGGAGGGGGGGGGGGGGGGGGGGAAAGGGGGGTAGGGCAGTGGTAGGCATGGGGGGGGGGGTGGGTTTCCTCCTTCAGGTAGACACTGTGAGTGCTACTGTGCAGAGGGACACAAAGCCGTTAGGGCCAACATGCTGCTCCTTGGAGTGTCCATTTATCATAACATAGTGGTCAGCATAGTAATCAAGAGGGCAGGCTCTGTGGCTACGCTCCCTGCTTCCCATCCTATACCTACCACTTACAATCACGGGTCATGGCATTGGTAAAATAGGGCTGCTAATTTTATGTACCTTACATGATTGTTGTGAAGATAAGATAAAGCATGAATAGTGCTTAGAGCAGTTTCTGATACATAGCACATGTCTAAGCTACTAATATCACGATCTACATATTGTGTGTTTTGTATCTTGAGGAGATTTGGATGTACAGGGGCTTTATAGTAAGGTCTCACTCTGCTTCCTCTAATGAGACAGAATTAAGTCCTGGATTTCTTGATCACCAGGTCACAACCATGCAGACACCAATATGCCCATGGAGAAGATACTGAATTCCTAAATGGAGAACCTGGGTCATTAAAATAGCTCTGGGGTTGCCTAGATCTTCACTTTTCATCAAGATATGAAGGCTTGATGGTACTATAAGCAATATCACTGGTGTGTAAAGTCCCAACTGGGATTCATATAACTGAATTACAGCTTTAGTTCTGCTGTAGCCAAGCTGGGTGCCCTTGGCTCAGTTATGAGCACAGGGGACGGAAAGAATGTGGCTGGTGTGAGATGCACATGGAGCCTCTGGCTGGTATCAGGCACCTTAATTTGGTATGGTTACCATGTCCTATGCAGGTTCTGATGATACCCTTCCAAAGACCACTATAATTATGTGTGTGCCTTTGTCTTCTTTATACTATAAGCTCCTCAAATATGAATGTTATTCAGCATCTATTCTGTCCTAGTTTTCTCTTTCATTCTGGTATTGTTTTTAGATCCCACAGTATCTGGCTCATGGTTGGCAGTTCATAAATGCTCAATAGATGACTAGATAAAAGAATGGGTGGTCTTTGTTACAATCAGACACTTAGTTTAGGGACTTTGAGCAAATTTCTTGATCTTTCTGGGTCTTGCCCATAACAAGGGGTATCATTTAACTGAAATGTCCTACTTCACCAGCTTAAGGGCACAACATAGGTTATGGTACATGATTATTCCCAGATCTATATCTCGCTCCAGTATATATTTATATATTGAACTGTCTATTCAAGCATTTCTGGTTAGATGTGCAGTAGGCAACACAAGACTTGTGTTTGAACATGACCTTGTGGCTGCCTGTTGCCAAACCCTCTCCCAGGCTTCTCCATCTGAGAATGGCACCACCATCCACTTACTTGCTCAAAACAAGAATGTAGGGATCACCATGAACTCTTCCATACCCCTCCTACCTGACATTCAAACCACTGTAATCCATTTAAGTTCTTAGTGTGATTCCTTCTCACCCTCTCCTTTGCCTCAACCCTGTCCCCAAGCTCCCCTCATCCAGGTGCAGACTACTGCACCTGTCTCCTGACTAGTCTTGGTGCTTTCAATCTTTCACATAACCCCCTTTTTGGTCTCTTGGATCCCAACCACCCTGCACTCCTTCTAGGAAAATGTTGTGTGGGTTTGATGGAGTGACGAACTATTTAGGTGAAAGATGACGGGAAAGAAAAGACAGGGTGTGTGAGTTTGGGGAGCCCTGGGTGCTGGGAGGCAAGAAAATTGAAGAGAAGAAAGGCTCTATTCTAGGATGAATCCACAAGTGGGAGTAGGTGGTCCTTGGAAATGTGGCAACCACATAGGTAGGGGAAAGGAGGAGCCCCTGAAGAGAGCTCAGCCTGGGAAGTGTCCCCCGTGATGTACTTCAAATGGGCTAGGAAGGGTGTGCTGCCGAAACACCCTGTTCATTCTTTAGCCTTCAGGCATTTCACTGAGCAATGAGCATTAACCATTTTCTGGATGGAGGCTTCACCATCCTCTTCTTTTGATGGATGTCAAGGACGTGATAATTGGTTTGTAATAAAAACACTGAAGCTCAAGAGGGAATGCAGTCTAGGTCTTGACATTTTGTCTCTCAGGGTGCTCATGCTCCTGGGCATGTTTACCTGCTATTTTGCCAGCAAACTCTGGTGGACTTATTGACCCTTAACCTTGACCTTGGTGGGCAATCCATGCCTCTACCACAGGGGGATCCAACATAGGGCTGCCTAAGGACAGGCCTCTGGTGAACATCTGTAGAGCATCATGCATCACTGGACACTTGAACACCCATCAGGGATCTGCTTTGAGGCCTCGAGGAAGCACGGCATAGTCTTTACACGCAGTCATGGTCAGTACGAGATGGTCAGTACTGAATTTCTACAGCTTCGCATTGTGCTGTGGTACACACGGGTTCCAAAAATCCTTCCAGTTGAAGCTAATGTGTCAGCCCTGATCCTCTTACACTAGAAGTGTCAAACACAAGGAAGACCTAAATGGGATTCCCTGGCTGGAGACCTCAGCTTAATGTGGGTGAGACTCCTGCCCAACATGAACCTCCAGTAGATTTAATTGAGAGCTGTGGTTTATTTTGCTCTCTGAGCTAAATTGGCAGCCGTACAAATAAAAAATGTGAAAAGCTGTAGCTACAGGCTTAAGGGAACACCAGTCCAAAGCAAAGAGATTGTGTTCATAAAACCACAGGGTTGAGCTGTTTTCCCTTGTATGATCTTTCATTTCTTGGTCTTCCTTGGCTAGAGCACTGGGATCAGTGATCTCTGTAAGCCATCTGTATGGAACCGGGAGGCAGGGAGAACACCCTTTCCCGCCCTCCTTTCTTGGTATTGTTTCAAGCTGTAGGTCAATTTACAAAATTTTTCTAGAGCCATAAGAGAGGAAATCATTCCTCCTTTCTCCTTCGGGTGACCATTATATCCACGCTCTCTTCCCCTCGGCCTCCTGTCAGAACCTGGGAGCTAGAAGTGTAATGCTGTTTCAGTGTATGCTTCAGGAAATTGGACTAGGCTATGCTTCTTAGGGGAAAAGCTTAAACACTTGAGAATAATCTTAGACATCAGGTAAAAATAGCTCCCGGAATTTTATGCTTAGAGTGGTAACTCTGTGTGTCCAAGCACTATAGTTTTCTAGATTTTCTGGCAAATAGAATTGCTAGGATGCTTGAATCTCAGAATTGGTAGTGATTTGGAGGTCCTCTCATCTGAGTTTGTAGAAAAAAAATACATCAATTTTAGAAAATTTTCACTCTTTTTCAAACTGGTATCACTTCTCAGTTTTTATACTTGACAAAACAAAAATCTACGCTAACATCATTCTTCTTCGTTTGCTCTTTCTTTGCCAGAAAAGCTTAGCACCGTGATAGATACAGGCAGTGAGGGAATTCTCCCCCTCTCCAGGATGCATAAAATACCAGGGAAATGTGCTGGATCTATCATGGCCCCATTGTGTTGTCTTTTTTATGCTCACCGGTTTTTCTGCAGCACTCCGCCCCAGCGGCCATTAGGGACTCCGGGAGTAGAAGCTGAACCATGACCATCCACTCACAGAGAGGGGAGAACGCTTTGATATTCATGTGCTGTGGTCCTTCCTCCTGACAGAGTCCAGTGGCAGCCATTCCCAGCAGCGCTCAGGGTGTTTAGATGCTGCATGCTTTTATTTTGTAAACAGGCAAGGGGCGTGAGCAAAGTGCTTGCCCAGATCTAATCAAGCCTCCTCCTCAGATCCTAGACCCTGCTCTGACTGTGACCTCATTACCCCTTCATTTCCAGGCGCAGCAGGCCGGCCTCCTAGGAAGCCAGGCTGACAGGCAGAGGGGAGGCTGTGGGATGTGGAGAGTTGATCAGGCCCTCACTCCTTCTCTCCCTCCTGCCTCTTGGCTCTTTTAGTCGTATGTTTGAAAAGGCAGTGCAGCAAGAAAATGCCGGAGCCAGACATCTTTAAAACATGCCCTTTGTAAATCATCGCCATCTGTAGTCACAATGCAGGGAGGACATCAGAGGGAAGTGGCCGCTTGCTCTGAGAGACTGGTCCCAGCGGGCTGTAGGCAAAAGAGGAAAGAGGCTGTTGCATGTGTTGGCAAGGGCAGACAAATGGCTGTTGAATTCGTTGAGATGTGGGGCTGATCCTAGCAGCTGTTCAGGCCCTCAGAGGGCTGTTCAGAATGCGCCGGAACCTCCAGTCAAGCTGTTCTCCTCTTCCTGCTGCTGGCTTTTTATAACCTGCCTGCCTGCTTGCCTTACATTTCGATGGCATTTTAACAATTATGAAGACCTTTTATATGCATTACTGCATTTCATGCTCATGGAAACCCACGAGAAGTATGTATTATTGTTAACAACTGTTTTATAGGCCAAAAGGAGGAAGCCTCTGGATAAATGCCATGCCCAAAAGGAAGTGGCGGAAAGCCCCACTGCCTGCGAACTGGCCTTGTTGTCTTGTCACACTCACAGCTTCCAGTTGTCTGTCACCTTCCTGTAGCCTAGAACAGTGGTTCTCAAACTTGTGCACGCATCAGAACTGCCTGGAGGTCTTAACTAAGGCGAGGTCTTTTCACTCCTGGAACAAAGGCCATTTCATTACGTTAGCGACGTGTGTAAGTTGTGGGGATGTTTGGGAACCTACAAAGACATGCATGCATGCACTTGTATTTTCTTTTAGTTGCCAAAAATAGTTGAAAAGCCTATGCATTATTTATTTTGCAGCTTAGGAAAGGAAAAGAACACCTTCCAAACCCTGTGAAAAGAAAGAATATCCTGTTTCTTTGGGTGTGAGCTTGTGGAGAGCCAGGGGAGTCCAGCTTGAGATGGTGAAATAGTAGGATATGCGGGCTGGAAGGGCCAGTCTCCCCTTCCTCCCCTGGGTGCTGTCTGAGCTCTAGGCCTGGGATAGGCTCTGGGGAGGTAGAGAGGAACCCCACGGTCTGGTCTATGCATATGGTGATGGAGCTCACACACTGGCTGGGGAGGAAGATTCACAGGCAGATGAGGTGAGATGATAATTTTACACTAAGAATTTCTGTCCCCTGTCATTCCTTTTCTCCTTTGGGCTTTTCTCCCCTATAAGCAGCTCAGCTGGTCTGTGCTCACCCACTTACGGAAGGGATGTGACAAGGGAAAGAAGAGAGGAGTCCTTTTTTGGCTTCAGGCTTTAAACATTTCATCCTTTATGGGGAACAGAAAGGACTCATGGTCTAGAAGAAAATACTGAGGAAACAAAACCTCTCCCTACCTCCCTGCCCCGCCCCTTGGTCTCCTCCATCTTTTCTTTTTCCTGTTTATTTTATTTCTTTTCAGTGTTCCAGAATTCATTGTTTATGCACCACACCCAGTTCTCCATGCAATACGTGCCCTCCTTAATACCTACCACCAGGCTCACCCAACCCCCTCCCCCCGTCCCCTCCCAAACCCTCAATTTGTTTCTCAAAGTCCACAGTCTATCATGGTTCGTCTCCCCCTCCAGTTACCCCCAACTCACTTCTCTCCATCTCCCAGTGTCCTCCTTGTTTTAAGAAAAGGAACACTTTGGCTTAGAGGAGAGAGGAGGAGTAGTACACTGATGTTGCTGGATCCTAGTTTTATGGGCTTTAGTTCTGGGGATAGGGCAGGGCTCTGAAGAAATGGTCTTGCCTCAGGGGCTGTAGCAGGGGGATGATTTCCTTGTGCGTGAAATGGGAGGGAAGTAGTAGGCAGAGGCTCTGAGACTGGGTCAACCCACATGACCCAAAAATCTAGGACCAGGCAGGGTGATGGACTTCTCAACCCCACACGGATGATTTTGAGGACATGAGATCCCACCCCCGTTGCTGCTCTGGCACAATGTAAGCCCCCTGGAAATTATGCCATCTGGAGCTGGAGCGGAATACACACAAAGTAGTAGAGAAAGTTACATTCACTTAACCTCTGAGTCTGTGGATAGAGACTGAAGCCTAGTATACAGGTTAGTTACATAACGGAGCATGAGGGCCCTCCCCTGGTACAGCACGAACCCAGATGACACAGGGACACAGCCCCAGAGGAGGTCACCTTTCTGGCGGAGATATGGCATGAGATAGGGGTTGTTAAGTGCAGATTTAGTGAAACTTGCATTTTTAAAAAGGTGATCTTGCCAAACGCAGTTTTGCTAATCAGCAGTGTTTTCCCAGACCATAAGCCTGTGTTTAGTGAGAAACTGCTAGATTCATTTCCGATGCAATAGCATTCTCTAACACTTCCTTGTGTCTCTGAAGCCAAGATCAATCCCTTTTCCTCAAAAACTTAGTTGGCAGGCCCAGCCCACATTAACCCTTACCTGTCCCCTGGCTGTTTGGAAAGGTTGTCCCTTCTCCACATTCTAATGCTTTAGATCACACATTATGCAGCCTCATTCTTGGATTCATTCGAGTTATTTACATCTTTCTGCAGGGATCACAGCTCTGTGGCTGTTTCACTAAGCTGATGTTCCTCTAATGCTTAGTAAGAACCTGGGTGTGTTGAAGCTGCTCTAAGTGTCACGCAGACATTACTATGACCTTACGCAGCACAGTATTCTCCCCATTTAACAGATGAACACACTGAGGGGGCGTCAAGGACCCACAGAAGAGGATCATCAGAGCTGGGACAGTGGGGGGAAAAAAAAAAGACCGATGTGGTTCTAATCACAACAGAAGCAATTTGCCTGGTTTCACTTAGCTAAGTTTCTTAATTTAAATTTTGATTTAAATTATTTTGATAAATAAGATTTGGACGTTAGTTTGAGAACCTCAGTGTAGCTTGGCTATCTTTTTTGTATGGGTTTTTCTGAAGCTAATGAACTAGAAACTATTTGACGGTTGACTCTGTCCTTCTTAGTGAGTCATTTTATACAGGGTCCCAGCAGATGGTATAGTAGGCAAGCAGGTTCAGGTGTGCTCCCTTATTCTTGCAAGTGAATTTTCTCATGTTCCTATGGAAGCCTGGAGAAGTGTTCCCTCCCGGAGAGGCTCTTGCTGGTCTGTAGTCCCATCTGCATGGGCACATGCTACTCAAACAGGCCCTCCTCTGAGCGATCTCTGTGCCGCTGGCTTACATCACCTTCTGTTCACCCCACTGGTGAACCACCCTGGGGTAATACGGATGGCCAAATGCACTGTGGAGGCTGATAAAAATTAAGGCCATCCCATCTCAGGTTTAGCCTTAGCATAAGTACAGCCATCTTAGCTCCGGCAGCCATCTCAGACCCCTGTGCCCAAGGGCTGAACTTTCCCCTACTTTACTTTAGTTCTAAGAACCCCCACCCTGCTTTAGTAACAGGAAGCCCCACCCTGCTTTAGTTCCAGAAACCCCCCACCCTGCTTTAGTAACAGGAACCCGTAAATACCCCTGCCTTAACTAAGCTCGGGGTCCAAGTCCCTACTCCGCTGTGTCGGGTATACTTGGGCCCAAGCTTAAGCTTGTCAAATAAACCCTCGTGTGATTGCATCGGTGTTGGCTCCTTCGTGGTCTCTTGGACGCGAAAAGTCAGGTATAACACGCACAACACTTAATACTGGACGGATGAGATTGAGAGCGGCATATTCCTATCTCACATACTCATGGCCCAGGGCAGGAAGGCACTGCACTGCCCAGGGCCACAAGCACGTTGAACTTGGGAACAGAATGGACAACTGGGCTGTGTGGAAGGCAGGCTTGGTAGTAGGAAGAGGTTCATGGTGGGAGGGGTGGCAGAGGCAGTGGTGGGCTGTGGTTGGTTGGTTTGAATAATTCCATGGGCTGTCAGGGAAAGAAAACCTACAGGTATAAGCAGGAACTTTACCTGGCCCTTTTTATAAGGAGCTTTGATTAGGGGACCTCCGTGGGAGGGGAAGGGCAGTTGTGGACAGCTCCTTCAGGACCTGCGGGTTTTTGCTATATATCGAGGCAGCACTTAATAATGAACCTCACTGATAGACCTTAACTACCTGCCAAGGGATGTGCAGGTGAAGGCTTTTACCTTATCAGCCTGGCTTTAGAATATCAAACCCACGATCTTTGACCGCAGCTCCAGGGTGTGGATATTCTGAACACAGAATGGGCTGGCTCTTCAGAATCTTGCCTGAGCCTTACTTTGGAATAATTGTTCAGTTTCTTTCAAACTGAAAGAGATTACTGTTACTTGGGAGGCAGATATCAAGCCTCCCCAGGATTCATATTATATTCCTTAAAGTAGACCACCAGGGAACTCCAGACCTTCTTTGATCAAATTGCCCTGAGTACGTAAGGCTCTTCCAGTTCCATGGAGAAGGAATCTACAAGATTTGCTCTAAGAAAAAAAAAAAGGCAGGGGGATGGTTATTAAAAGCTTATAGATTGGTCTCAGAGAACACAGGGCAGGAAGGTGGCTGACCCTTGAGAATGAATGGAACCAGAAACTGGCTGCGCACTGCCTTTCCAGACCTCACCCCCAATCCTTTCTCCTGGCCCCATGCTAGAAACCATGATTAACCCACAGAAAAGCACCTGAATTTTCATCTCTTTTCAGTAGATTAGGCCAGACTGAAATCTCTTAATACCAAATGGAAATCTCATGAAAACAGGTGTCTGATTTATTTATCTTGGGTCACTCATGGGCCAACAACACTGTAGAACCTAGGAGTCTGGATCACCTTTGATAAAATGGAGCCAGGAACCTTGACTGTGTCCGTGTGAACTGAGGATGAGGAGGGATAGTTCTTATAGGAAGGATTACGTTTTCACTGCTCTGTTCTTCCTGCAACATTACTTTTATAGAACAGAGCTTTACTGTCATGGTATCGGTGGTCTCCATTGCCATTTGTTGTGTAGCTCTCTTCTGTGGTGGAAAAATGTCTACTGAGGCTATCGTATATTGTATTACTCTACAACCCACAGAGTCTGATACTCATGGCTTTGACTTCTGTCTTGGAACTTGAATTAGGCAAATTACTTAGCCTCTATCAACTTTGGCTTCTCATTAATGTAACAGGGATAATACACCAGATTGTTGTAAGAATTAAATAACATACTGTTTGCAAAGTACTTGCACTTGGAGTAGGAGACACTCAATGAACAGTAGCTATTATTATTAATTTAATGCTAATCATTATTATTTCATGCAGCACACTCTCAGACCAACATTGACAAAGGCTGTTCAAATAAATTGATGCTTTCCTTTTAACTGTTGGCGACAAGATTACAAGCCAATAGACATTCTGACAGGCATGACCCTCCTCTCGGAAAAATGTAAAATGTGTAATTATGTGTTCATGCTAACAAGGATTGAGAGGTAGTAATCTTGATTTTTTTTTTTCCCTTCTTTTTTGTGTGTGGTGACATACACTAACCTCTACCTAGCTTTCGTTGGTGGGAAGATCAGATAATGACCCTTCAGACTGTGAGTTTGATGTGAAGCTGGGGGTGAATGGAAGGTTGTCATTGCTGTCAAGTAAGTACAGCTGAAAGAGGAGAGCCATTTGGAGTCTGTGTGTGCTTTTTGTTGTTCAAATAGGACTTAAGGTAGATATAGAGCAAGAACAAACAGAAAACATTATGTTGGAATTTGAGAGTCAACACAGTGTTGAAAGAGAACAAGAGAAATAAAAAGGATTATCTTATAATTTACTAAGATGTGGGTCTTAGTTCCTAGCATTTCTTTAACCATTCCCTTTTAGGAATCCCCATGGAATATGGATTTTTCCTTATTTTTTAAACCATCACATGCAAGCCTTTAACCTGCCTGCTAGGAAGCCTTCCATTTTTACTGAGCAGTAGCCTTCCCTCACCAGAACTTTAAAATTTCCTATTTTTCCTCATCTCTCAAGTATTTGGCTATTGTCTTCTAACTTGAAGTCTTACTATACACTTTGAAGGTAAGCTGTTTCAAATTCTCCTTCTCACTTTGGAAGTAGGCAGAATCTAAATGAATATAATAATGTTAAAAAGTTAAACTGAAGCAGATGTAACAGAATCAACTCTGTGTACATATATATACCTATATAATCTCCAAGTTATTATGACGTTAAGGCTGTAACCACACTTTACTCTCTGTTCTTTGCAATGACACACAGTAAAGAGGCAGGCTAATAAACTACCCCTTTTAGGAATGTCCATGATAGCTTGGGAAGCTAAAATGCAGGCTGAGAACATAGGTGCAGTAATGGGGCACTAGGTTCCAGAATTTGAGAAACGAGAGAGGATCATAGGTGAAGGGAGGGAAAAATGAAACAAGATCAAACCAGAGAGGGAGACAAACCATAAGAGACTCTCAATCTCAGGAAACAAACTGAGGGTTGCTGGAGGGGATTTGGGGGAGTGGGATGGGGTGGCTGGGTTAGGGATATTGGGGAGGGTATGTGCTATGGTGAGAAAGAAAAAAATAAGTGAAATTAAAAAAAAAATAGAAGTTAAAACAAAAAACCCTACCCCTGGAAGCAGAAGGTGATCTCATGTCTCTGTCTTGCTCAGTCATTCTAGACTCCTGCGGTCCTTTTGTTCTAACCACACCACAGCCTTTGCTGGTGGGATATTTGGGTGTCACCCCCACTTGGATAAAAGTCTTGATGGGACACGCACTTTCATAGTTTCTAGTCCTTGCTCTTATGATTTCCCTCCCTGAAATCCCGTTTCTACTTTCCACACTTGGGGCAAAAATCCTTCCCATTGCAAGGATATTGATACCTCTTTCCTCAGCCCTGGTTTTTGTTGAGTAAATATTTTGATTAGTAGCCTGGGGTGGGAGGAGATTCTCTACGGGCTTTCTTGCATCACACTATATGATCCCCTGAAGTGTTTTCTCAAGAAGCTCTCTGCAGACCTTTGGACTCTGGTTTTTGCAGAGGTGGATATGGAGGATGAGGATGGGAGCCCCGGTGACTTGGGATGTTGATGAGATTGGAGGGTATGTGGGGCAGTGGGGGTGCAGTGAGGCATCTGAGAGCTGGGGACTAACCCCATGGAGGAAAAGCAAGCTCTTCTAGGAATCTAAAACTGTGTTTGCTCTTCATTGCATGGTTTATCATTTTCTCAATCTCCCTAGCAGATTTCCTGTAAAAGTCTGTGCTAATCATCAGTGAAGGTGGAGGGGGGCCTGGGATAAAGCCCTTATAGGCTCAAGACTATAAGGATAACTGAGGTTCCCTGTGGGAGGCTCACTACCTCTGGATGACATAAGGAGTCAAGCCTATCTTCTCATGCTGTCTCCTTCAGGCAGTCCCCCATGATAGCCCCAGATAGAGCTGATGTCCTCCTCTGAATGTTGATGGTACTTTATTCATTGGGCAGAGCCCTAAATATGTGACCTGAGATTGTTAACTTATGTGTTTGGCTTACTCACTAAATTATGAATTACTGAAAGGCAGGGTGCTGGCCTTTCTTGCTCCTATATCCCCAGTATTGAGTAGTGCTAGGCCTGGACTAGGTGCCCAGGACGTGACAGAAATGGGTCGTCAGATCCAGTTCTACATACAGCATCTTCAGGTATGTTGGCTGCTGGAACTAACATAATTCTAACCAGAGCATTAAAGGGAACTGCTCGAGGCAGCTTTCAGGTTTTCCTGGCTGAGCCTTCCCATGCAAGAATGCTATTGGCTAAGGCTTTCCATAGTTTGACATTTTGCCTATGGGTTAATAAGAAAACTCACTTTTCTCTCTGCCAGCTGGAAAACTGCATTTTTCTTGATTGTTGACCTTGCCCCATCTGGGAACTTGGCATCCAATTAGGCCTGAGAATGTGCAGACCAAGGAGTGGGGTTATAACCAGGTCAGCCTTCCTCTTGAAATAGTTGTGAAAGAGAACTCCCAAGCAAAATAAACATGAAGGAGGTTTCAGGACATAATAGGAATAAACTAAGGAGAGAAAGGAAACTTTAACTGTCATTAGAGGACAAAGAAGGGTGATATTGGGTGTTTGTTTAGTAGAATGGTACCTGTCACTTTTTAAAAAAAAAAATTATTTTTGTTAACCTGTAATGTATTATTTGTCCCAGGGGTGCAGACCTGTGAATCATCAGGCTTACACATTTCACAGCACTCACCATAGCACATACCCTCCCCAATGTCCATTGGTACTTGTCACTTGATTGAAATATGAGAAGTGTATGTGGGGGGGGTGAGGGGGGTGGCGGTGGGTAGAGAGTTCAATTGATTGACCATGGATTTAGCCTTTCTGCTGTCCTCCTCAGTAAAATGCATATAGGTTTTCCCCTTCTTGGGTGAGTTTTCAGAGGGTACTATAGTTGGTTCATGCTCAAGCATGACCGGGACCGAGCTCCCTCCATGGCTAATTCAAGGGTCCCCTGATCCCATAATTTCTCTACAACTGTCAAGTGCATGAAATTACCATGGGAAGGTGAAAGTGTAGTGCCGTGGTTAGAATCCTGGGCTGGAGCAGCCAGAGCTTGGTCACAGGATATCTGGATAAACAGTTGCCTTTGAGTTAAAAAGCAAAGTTCTTCTCAATTAACTGATTAGGCATTTATGTTAAATAGATACATTTTTGGAGTTTGACATCACAAATTTCAATCTATCGTTCAGGTTTACATCTCAATCTTGTGACTTTGGGTCAGTTACTCAGGTTCTGGGAACCCATTTCTCTACCTGCTGCCCTGAGCTAAGGTGTATAGCCTAGAAAATCCTCATTAGAGTGGTAGTGGTGGTGTTGGGATGGGCAGTAGTTATGTCTGAGACCACTGTTTTGCTCCCCATTATCTTTGTCATTGTAGATTCCTGGTGTAGAGCATGGTGACGATGTGTCATGCAGAAGCTACACATGCCAGGCTCCCTTGCAGTTAGGCGTGAGTGTGTTGGGATTTCTGGCCACAATGTGAGCTGAAGTTTATGCATGGAAATTTAGAAAGGCTCTTTAAGGGAGGAACAGCCCATTTGTTCTTTGTTGCTTCCTCCTCCCTGGTGCCTGACATTCAGAGGTGATGCAAATACTCCAGTAGCCATCTGAACCCTAAGGGGACTTTGAGAATAGAAGCCATGATCTGGGGGATGATGGGATAGAAAAATCAAGAAAGCGGGATCCTGAATCCCTGATAGAGTTCTTTATGAGAACTTTGGGGTAAGAGAATTGTGTGTTTAAGTTACAGTATTTAATTTTTGAGTTTTATGTGCAGTCAGACTTCATTCCAGTTGATAGAGATGATGAAGATCATGTTTTTTTTTTTTTTTTTTTTTTTTTTCAAATGACCTGTATTGATTTGGGGATTTCCCAAAGATTGCCCTCTTGGTCAGCTGATTTCCAGCTGGGCCAGTTTGCTGGAGCAAGGTCTGGAGGGATTTGGGTCTATGCTGGGGTAAAGCAAAAGTGTGGTTCCAAAAGGAGAGTCCAGGAAAAAAAAATACCACCAACTCCGTATTACCTGCTGTGTGTGACCTTGGACAAGTACAAAAGCAGCCCTGACGTCAGGCTTTTCCCTAATTCCTGCTGCATCTCTCGAGATAATTATTACATAATACAGCTCAGAGTGATTACCTAAATTGTGTTTCTTTGTACTGATTTTGCTGAAGTGTGTGTAGAGAGCACCTGTTCCTTGGCCATCGAAAAGGAGGTGGAAATATTTTCTTCCCTAGGTTTGCATGGTTTGACAAGTAAAAGGCTCGCAGTTTCTTTACTGGGATTGCTTACCCACTTTCCACTCTGCTCTCAAATATTCCTGTTTGTGGCGACTGACAGGCCTGGGCCTGCCAGGCTCTGAGGGAGGTGGGAAGAGAGAGGGTGGACACCACACTTCAACCTTCATTCCCGTGCACCCTGGCTTGTCTGCCCATAGCAGAGCTGATGGCTCCTCTTCTCCCTTGGGATGTTCTGCTAAACACAATTACATGCTGCATATGACAACAGAGCTGGTAATTTATGTGCTGCTGGAATGGAGAAAGGAGGAAGGTAATCGAGATGAATATCAATGTGCTCTGAAAAGATACCACATTTTCTTATCCCTTTCAGGAATCAGGCTCTGGTTATGGAAAGGAGACTGTTCATTGGTCCTTTGGTAGATTGACTTGAAACCAGCCTGACTAAGAATGATGTGTAGGGGAGAGTGCGGTATCCCTGCCAAGGATGCTCTGATGTTGGTGGGGGCGGGGTGTTTGGAAGGCGTGGGGGCAGAAGTCGGTATCAGATAGTCAGCTTGCAATATTTGATGAAATCCTGGACTTACTACTGACAAGACCTTGAACATTATTACACTTTTCTGAATCTTGGTTTTGTCCTCCTGAAGTGAAAGATGAAATCTTACCGTTTACATCAACCTGGATAGAAGTGGAGGGTATTATGCTGAGCGAAATAAGTCCATCCAAGAAAGACAATTATCATATGGTTTCACTCATATTGAATATAGGAGACCATGCAGAGAACCATAGGGGAAAGGAGGGAAAACTGAATGGGAAGAAATCAGAGAGGGGGCCAAACCATGAGGGACTCTTAACTATAGGAAACAAACTGAACACTGCCGGAGGGGAGGTGTGTTGGGAGATGGGTAACTGGGTGACGAGCATTAAAGAGGGCACATGATGTGATGA
The DNA here is from genome assembly GCF_002288905.1 of Enhydra lutris kenyoni. NCBI lineage: Eukaryota > Metazoa > Chordata > Mammalia > Carnivora > Mustelidae > Enhydra > Enhydra lutris. The sequence goes on along the minus strand of NW_019154096.1, from coordinate 35,842,125 downwards.
CGTTGGGTGTTATAGGCAGTTGATGAATTACTGAACTTTACGTTGGAAACTAATGATGTACTATATGTTGGCTAATTGAATTTAAATAAAAAACTATGAAAAGGAAGGAAAAAGACTGTCATTGGGTGGTTCTGAGGGATAAAAGAGCTAAAGTATATAGGGCACCGGCCTGGGATAGTTGTTGGCCTAGAACAAAGTAGATGGTCAAATTCCATTCCTCACCTACAGTATAAGGGCCACCCTTCATTCCTACAAAAATTTGTGAAAATAACTTTGCATAGTCTTACCAGTGACAGAGTGGTGGCCTTTCATTACATTAAAGAAGGGTTGCTGCACCACTTGGAGTCACCATAAACTTGGTTTTAAGGAGCAGGTGTAAGTGTGTCTGTGTATAAATTTAAACATCTTCCATCTTCTGTTTCTCAAACAGTAATTAAAAAATACCATTTCCATATTATACCTCTATTTTTTAGTAATCTCTGCACCCAAGGTGTGAGGCTCAAACTCACAACCCCAAGATCCAGAGTCACATGCTCCACGAACTGAGCCAGCCAGGGGCCCCTGTTGTCCCTATAAATGCAGCCTCTTTCCCTTCCTGAGAGTCCTAATCTGAGAACCAGGCCATTTCCCTGCAATACCAGAGCTGAGTCTACCCTCTTTGTGTTACCTTCATTGTGGCCTACAAAATGCTCTAGATCCATTGAAGACTCGCTCTTCAACTGGAAGACAGAGGGTCTTAAATTTATTATTTTTTAAGATGAAAGAAATGATATCATGAGGCCTCAGGCAGAGCTGGCCCCCATTCCTGTTGGGTCCCATGAGTGGTTCATGGGTGGCACATAAACAGCAGCCCAGGAAAAAATTCCTCTCTTTGGAGAAAGTCCTCAAGAATAGTTGCATTTCTTATTTTCCACTTTTTCCTCCCTCTCTTCCCAGGCCCCGGAGCCCTTCGCTGCTTTGTGCTGTTGGGTGTGGGTTTCCACTTTCTCCTTTCTCTCTTTAGTTTTCTTTGGGTCTCCAGCTGATCTCTCCCTGCTGCCTGAGGTCTAGAAATTTTAAGCTCTGCCCTGGTGAATCCATAGCTCTCCTCCAACTCCCAAGAGAGGTGAGGAATTTGGGTAGATTGAGCTCTGCTGAAGATCCAGAAGACCCTTATTCCACCAAGTGATGATGATCTCTCCCCTGGCTCTGGAACCAACTATAGGAGGCAGAGGGTGAGAGGTAACAGGAATTTGGCTTGCTTTCTGTTTTGAGAAACTGGACGCTTAGCACATCTACCTTTAAGCTGGGGAAAAAGCCAGTGCCCATTTGCTCCATTTCATGGCTGCTTTGTCTGAGTTAGCACATAGCAGGTGCTTAGTTTTGTAGCAAAAAGTGGAATTGTAAACCTCCACTGCAGTCAAGTTCAATGGCTCCAGTCTATACTTTATTGTTGGAACTGGAGCCTCCCCAAACCTATCCATGGTTCCTGAGCTAAAACCAAGGCACTTGGACCCAGTGGCACTGCAGGCTGCCCAGAATCCCTGAAACTGGTTCTGGCTCATCTAGTGTGGCTCTTACACTCCTGTCACTGTTGGTTACATTCTAGGCCCTGAAGTCACGGGGTTGCCCGGCCTACCCCTCTGAATACGCTGGACATCTGTTGCAGACCCACTGAGGAAAACTCTTCACTGTTCCACTTGATGGTGGTTCTTGCCTCCTGAGGTCATGCCTTTCCCCTCTCCTTTCTGGAACTCCTCATCTCATTTCTCTCACTTCTTCAGGCTCACGTGATTTATTGTTCAAGATGCTCTGTTGGGCTTCCTCCACATGATGAGAGAACCCAAGAAGCTTTGTAGTATGAGTCTCCAATGCCGCCTCTACCTCTTCCATCATCCTCCCTTTGTAGAGGGTCTAGATTTTTTTCTTGGGAGTTGGTGGTGAGGGTTAGGTGACGAGATCTATCCTAAATGTAGTAAAATCTTTAGAGAGGTACAGGGCATTTCTAAAGACGGAGGTTATAGAATTGCAATGAGTGCCTTTAATGTTTATGTTGTGTCTAGTCAATTGTGACCTAATCAACTCATTAATCTGTTGAATAACTACAATTTTTTTGAGCTTCTGATGTGAGCTCAGCCATGTATTAAGGGCCCCGACAAACACAGAAAAAGGAGAGGGCATAGCTCTTGTTTTGAGGCACTTTTATTCCAGTTGAGTAAAAGATGAATAATCATGTCCTGAAGAAATTCCCACTAGGGATTTGTTCATTGATTGCTGTGTGTGTGTGTGTGTGTGTGTGTGTGTGGCGGCGGGGGCGTGGGTGGGCATGTGCAGTAACACCTGCCATGGAGCCGTAGTGTGGTCACACAAAGCCAGCCTGGGACTGGGGACTGGAGGAATCAGGTTTGAATCCCTTTCCCTTCTTACTAGTTGGGGCTCTTCGAATTCCAGGTCACGAGCAGGAAACATTTGTTGAGGACTTTCTGTGCACATCGCCAAACTGCAAAGTGGTGTGGAATTGTGGGAGAAAGGCGAGGTGTGACGCCCACCCTTGAGCTGCAGTCTCAACAGAAGCAATGAGACAAAACAGCAGATGACAACATCCTCCTTATGTGTTGGCCCCAGAAACGATGAAGGGGGAGTCTGTGACTGCGAACATATGCCCCGCCAGATTGATACAGGGAAGAGATTTATGGTTCTTTAGTGTGGAATTTGAATTAAAGGCTATCCCATTTATGGAGCTCCTACTGTATTTCGGGAAGCAAGCAAGTGATGACGGCACGTGAACACCTATTCCACGCTAGCTTTTTTTTTTTTCCCCTCCACATTGACCTCTTAAAATCTGACATCTGGATAATCTCCATGATCAGGTGTGATTTTATTCTTTCCATCCAGAGGAGGAACTTCAGGTTGAAAAAAAAGGTAAATTGGGGCCCCTGGGTGGCTCAGTGGGTTAAGCCGCTGCCTTTGGCTCAGGTCATGATCTCAGGGTCCTGGGATCGAGTCCCGCATCGGGCTCTTTGCTCAGCGGGGAGCCTGCTTCCCTCTCTCCCTCTCCGCCTGCCTCTTTGTCTACTTGTGATCTCTCTCTCTGTCAAATAAATAAATAAAATCTTAAAAAAAAAAAAAAAAGGTAAATGGCTCAAGGTCAAACACTAAGCTGGGTGAAGCTCAGATTCTAACTTTGCATAGTCTATGTCCGTTTTCTCCATGTGCGGATTTGGCAACCGAGACCTGGTTAGATAACTGAAGGTGATCCTATGCTGAGCTGGAATCCAAGCCTGCATCTGTCAGATTCTAAAGCCTGAGGCTCTTCCTGTCCATAAGCTTGAGGGGTTAGCAGAATCTTAGATTTCTTGAAAGAAATCATTGCTGTGTGTTAAGAGCATAGCAATGTACACTGAGGGAACCTCCTATTATATATAAGAGCCCTAAAATAATCTAGTGTTCCTTAAATGTGCATGTGGGTCACTAGGGGATCCTGTAAGTCTGGGGTGGGGGCATGAGATGCTGTGTTCCCGCTATGCTACTGGCCCATAATCTGCACCTTGAGTGGTGAGAGTCTGAACCAGGATTGATATTTTGGCCAGATAATTCCTCACTGTGGGTGTTGTCTTGTGTATTATAGGACGTTTAGCAGCATCCTGGCCTCTTCCCTCTGGATGTCCATAGCACCATCCCTAGTGTGGTACCAAAAATATCTCCTGATAATGCCCACTGCCCTGAGGGGGTAAAATTGCTCCCATGTAAGAACTGCAGGTCAAAACCAATGGTTCCCACACTTGTCTGCACATTGGAATCAGTTGAGGAGCTCCAAAAACTCATAGTGCCTGTGTCCCACTCAGCAGATTGTAGTTTACTTGACCTGGAATGTGGCCCAGGCTTTGAAATGTTTAAATGCTTCCCAGGTAATTCCCATGTGCAATCTCTAATCTAAACTCAGACTCTGGTCCAATCAGCTTCTTCTCCTTAAGCTTTCAGGAAGCTGCCAGGCCCAATACTCCCTGCTGGCTGTGGCTGACCAGACACCTGGTCCTGGGAAAGGAAGGGTAGTTTCCAGGCTTCACTCATCACACACAGGCCAGTTCTGAGTTGGCTTGAATTCTCCAGTAAGAAAGAAATTTATGCAGGGCTGGAATATATTTAGCCCCATTCATCATGCTGTCTGGGCTGCTTTGCATAAGGAAGTCATAGAGGCAAATCTTGGAGATTTTGCAGGGTGGGTTCCAGATGACCACAATAAGGTGAATATTGCACTAAAGCAAGTCAAATAATTTTTTTTTTGTGTGTGTTCCCAGTAAATGTAGAAATTGTGTTTAGAGTGTACTGTGGTCTATCAAGTAATAGCAGTATGTCTAAAAAGCCAATGTACATACCTTAATTTTAAAAAGTTCATTGTTTAAAAAAAAAAAAAACAAACTAGCCATCATCAGAACTTTTAGCAAGTTATGATCTTCTTGCTGGTGGAGGGTCTTGCCTCCATGTTGAAAACAGCCAGCTGATCAGGGTGGTGGCTGCTGAAGGCTGGGGCGGCTGTGGCAATTTCTTAAAATAAGGCAATGGTAAAGTTTGCTGCATCAATTGACTTTTCCTTTTGCAAACAATTTCTCCGCTGCATGCAGTGCTGTTTGATAGCATTTTATCCAGGTAGTACTTCTCTCAAAACTGGGGCCAATCCTCCCTAACCCTGCTGCTGCTTTATCAGCTAAGTTTATGGAATATTCTAGGTCCTTTGTTCTCATTTCAACAGTCTTCACAGCATCTTCACCAGGAGTGGATTCCATTTCAAGAAACTGCTTGCTTTGCTCATCCATGAGAAGGAACCCTTCAGCTATTCAACTCTGATCATAAGGTTGTACTTCAGGCTCATCTTCAGGCTCCACTTGTAATTCTAGTTCTCTTGCTGTTTCCACCATATCTGCAGGTACTTCCTTCACTGTGTCTTGAATCTCTCAAAGCCCTTCATGAGGATTGGAATCAACTTTTTCCAACTTCCTATTAATACAAATATTTTGACCTCTTCCCATGATTCATGAATGTGTGTGTGTGTGTGTCCATGCCCAACATGGGGCTTGAACTCACAACCTTGTGATCAAGAGTTGCATGCTCTACCTGAGCCAACCAGTTGCCCCAGAATCACGAATGTTTTTAATGGCATCTAGAATGGTGAATCCTTTCCAGAGGGTTTTCAATTTACTTTGCCCATGTCCATCAGAGGAATTTTACTTACATGTGGAATTTAAGAAAACAACCAAAGGCGGGGGGAGACCAAGAAAGAAACTCTTAACTATAGAGAACAGATGGCGACCAGAAGGAAGGTGGGTGGGGGGATGGGGGAAATGTTTGATGGGGATTTAAGAGGATGCTCATCATGAGCACAGAATAATATATAAAATTGTTGAGCCACAGTATTGGGCATCTGAAATTAATAACTATGTTAAATTTAAAAACAGTGATTTTAAATCACTAAAGTCACTAGAATTTAAAAACATAGTGATTCCTTTGATGGATTTTTTTTTTAAATTATCTGTGGCAGCTATAGCCTTACAAATCTGTTTCCTAAATAACAAGACTTGAAAGTAAAGATGACTCCTTGATCTGTGGGCTGCAGAATGGATGTTGAGTTAGCAGGCACCAAAACCTTCATCTCGTTGTATGTCTCTCTAAGCCTCTTGGGTGATCAGGTGCATTGTCAGTGAGCAGTGGTGTTTTGAAATCTTTTTTTTTTTTTTGTCTTGAGCAGTGGGTCTCCATAGTAGGCCTAAAATATTCAGTAAAGCATGTTGTAACCAGATGTGCTGTTACCGAGGCTTTGTTCTTCTACTTATAGAGCCTAGGAAGAGTAGATCTAACGTAATTCATAAGAACCCTAGGATTTTAGGGATGGCAAATGAGCATCGGCTTCAACTTCAAGTCTCCAGCCATGTTAATATACACCAAAAGAGTCAGCCTGTCCTTTGAAGCCAGGCATTGATATCTCTTTGGCTCTGAAAATCCTAGATGGTATCTTCCAAGAGAAGGCTATTTCATCTATACTGAAAATCTGTTGAGGGTATAGCCACGTTTGTGAATTAGCTTAGCTGGGTCCTCTGGAGAACATGCTGCAGCTTCTCCATCCACACCTGCAGCATCACCTTGCACGTCTAGGTTATGCAGACGGCCTCTTTCCCAAACCTTCTTAAACCAACCTCTGCTGGCTTCCAGCTTCTGCAGCTTCCTCACTCTCCCAGCCCTCACAGAATTGAGTTAGCTCCTTGCTCTGGATTAGGCTTTGGCTTTGGGGAATGTTGTGGCTGGTTGGATCTTTTCTCTGGACCACTCAAACTTTCTCCCCATCAGCAATAAGGCTGTTTTGCTTTCTCATCGTTTCTGTGTTCACTGGAGTGGCACTTTCAATTTCCTTCACAAACTTTACCCTTCGCAACTTGAGTAACTAGTGCAGCCTAGCTTTTGGTCTATCTCTGCTTTAAACAAATCTTGACTTTAGACTTGCCTTCCTCACTAAGCTTAATCATTTCTGACTTTCACTTTAAAGTGAGAGATGTGTGACTCTTTCTTTTGCTTGGACACTTTGGGGCCGTTGTAAGGTTACTAACTGACCTAATTTCAATATTGTTGTCTCTCCTCAGGGAAGCCGGAGCCAGCCACCAGCTGGCTGCTGGTGGTCTAACATGGACATGGTTCATGGCTCCCCCCAACAATTAACAATAGTAGCATCAAAGATCACAGATCACCGCAACAAATAATGAAAAAGTTTGAAATAGTGTGGGAATTGTCAAAATGTCACACAGACATGAAGTGAGCAGATCCTAGAGGAGAAAGGGTGCTTGTCAGATGTAGGGTAGTCACAAACCTTCAATTTGTGTTAAAAACAAACAAAAAACCCAGCAATCTCTGCAAAGTGCAATATGGTGAAGTAGGTATGCATGTGTCTGTTTTAATCTCCTCGAGTCCCATTTAGAGCTGGTGATCTCCCATCGGTGCTGTAATAGACCTCTGCTGTGGCTTGGCTCCTTAACCTACCTCTGCCCCCAACCTTCCATGGAACCATCCTTTATTACCCTTGAACCCAGAGGCTAGGATCTTAATCTAATATCTGTCTGAAGTTTGAGCTGAGCAGGTGCTTGGAGGCAGAGAATCTTTGCTGGGTATTAGATCTCACCCATGCAAGGAATACCTCCTTAGTTGTCATCTCTGCTGATCCCTTACATGTGTTGTAAAACTCCTCATTTCAGGGTTACTCTTCTCTAAAGCCCGTCTAAGATTTTGCTGTCTGCTGTGACATGCTTTGAGTGTGGATGAAAATTTGCACTTGAGGCCTTGGATAGGAATTGCTCATTAAGGACTTGTCAGATGAGCCTCTGCTTCCATGGAAATTAACAGAGGGAAGATAAACTCAGGGCTATTATTCTTACTCCTTATTCCCTGACAATTGCTTTAGCTTTTTTTTTTTTTTTTTTTTTCCCTCCTGGTAGTACAGGAGAGAAGACTGAATTGTAATGGCTGGAACCATGGATGAGAGAAACGGACTCAGTTAACGTGCATGGAGCACTTTCTTGGGTGCAGCCTGGTACCTACCAGTGGGCCTTTTAGGACCGGCTGCCTGGGTTAGCTTCCCAGATCAACTTTGCTATCAGAGTTACTAACAAGTTATCTAAAAGCCCTGAGCCTCAATTTCCTTATTTGTAAATTGGAAGGTTGATAACACCTATAGACTTATTATGATGATTACATGAAATCTGTTGCTTACTGAGCACTACTATGTGTCGGAAATATGTATTATCTCAGTTAACTGCCCCAACAAATCCCACAATTGATCTTCTCCCTCTCATTTGATAGCTGGGGGAATGAAGGCTCAGAGAGGCCAAGTTATTCACCTGATCCCACACAGGAAGGAGCATGCTAGGTCGTGTGACCTTAGGGCATGTGATTTGAGGAACTTACACCCTACTGCTTATTACAAAACTGCTGGGCATAGTTTGTGATGCAGAATGTTACTGTTCCCTTCTCCTCTCTGTAACACATTTTTCTGAGTCTACAACCCACTGATAAAATGGATAAAGCTAAAAGAGGCAGGTTTTCTAGGAGATTTCATGGATCTTTTGGATATTAGAATCAAACAGCTAGGGAGCCAGGACAGGCTGAAGTGAGGGGCAGAATCCACGAGGGTGAACTAGGAATCTATGTCCTGCTCTTAAGTACTTGAAAACCATTGCAGACATGCAGAAAGGAGCAAATCACTTATATGTAAAAGAAGGGGGAGATGAATGGAGAACTAAATGTGAATTAACTGTGTGCCTCGGTTATGGTAACAGAAGGGCCCAGCAAGTCAGGAGCTGTCCATGACTTGGCCATCTATCTACTGTACTCAGTTCTAGAAGGCCATGAGAGCCCCATCCAGCTGGCAGGCAGCTCACTACCCAGTTTCTCAATCAAGCGCTTGTGTGTTCACTGACACTTTTTTGGGAAAACCCATAGTAATAAACTCAAAGATCTCCTCTGACTTGGGTTTTAAAGTTCCGTTCCTCTGGCTAATCCAGGAGATCAGAGAATGCACATTAGAGAGGCAGCACCAGGCCGAGAGCCGACCACGGACCCAGCACCTCACTGAATGTTGGACATGCCTTACTTGATTGCGAGCTCACACAAGCTCACAGGGTGGGTCCTTGTCTTCTCTTTTATAGGTGAGGACAAAAGGCTTAGGGGGATAATCTGATTTGCCCAAGGTCCTATGCTTAATAAAAGGAATTGGAATCTAAGAGAAAGCACATTGAGAAAGAGAGGTTTCCGGAGGAAGTGGTGAACTGAGGGCCATCTTGTACGGTCCACAGATTGGGTCCTGGGCCCCTGGGTAGCGGAAGGCCGGCTCTCTTGGAAGTGTGGAGTGCCCGCTGTGGCCCAAGCCCTGGCGACCACTTTACAAAGCATTTCTGAACAGGTCTCCATGCATCTGGGCACATACCCTTGCTGTCTGAGATAGATTTTCTATCCCAAAGTGTGACAGCTTCCCTTAAGTGTTCCTGTCACTGGCTCAGTGATTGAAAAGGGTGATTTCCATAGTTTTCCCAGCATGTAGAGGATGAGATAGTGTCACATGTAATGAAGCTCAGAAAGGCCATAATATCCTAAGCTTCTGCCTCCTCGTTCTTTCAGTTCATCTAAGCAAGTTCAGACCTGCTCCCGTTTTGCATTGATCAGAACATAATGTGGAGGTGAAAATTCAGTTGCTGTAGTTTAGCACATTGCCCTGAATCTTGCCAGTAGAGCTTAAGGGACCCCACGAATCACAGCATGCTGGGTCCTCTCCCCATGTAGTCACAAACCCTGAGCTACTTTTTCCTAATCAAACTGTAAAGAAGGATCATTTTTTTCCCCCTAGCCCTGAGGCCTTTGTGTAATTTTTGCATCTCAAGCTGGAGGCAGGAGGAGCATTCACATGTGCCTGTCAGTCCCCCCCCACCCCCCATTCTGGGGTCTCTGGGGTGCACTCTGCTGCTTCCTGTCTCCTGTTACTTTATGTATTGGAAAGATCCCCATGTTTGGTCACCAACTGACTTTCTGACTTTGTGCAAGATTACCCTCGAAAGGGTGCATTAACATCCTTGGGTCATTGTTTTGCCATTGGAAAGATCAGGAAATTGATTCTTTCAGAGAATGTTCTTTACTTCCCATGCCCTGGGGGACTCGGGGCCAAGCCCCGGAGATAGGCTGGTAAGCAAGTTCAAACCACGGCCCTTGCCCTTTCAGGGCGGGAATCTCCAGGACTAAAGGGTCTGGACTGGGCAACCCTTAGTGCTTGCCAGGCCTTGAGGTGCATGAACTCCTTTGTCCCCTTCTGCCCTGAAAGGTAAGCATTATAATCTCCATGGTAGAGCAGAGGGGATGAGGCGCCGGGGTGGTAGTTTACTTTCCCAGCCTCACACAGCAAATGCTATAGAACTGGAGCTCCAAATTTGGTTCTGCTTCCAAAGCCCACTGGTTCTCTAGCCCCTGATCGGCGAGCTTAAGGGGAAGGAAGCTAATGTTTGCTGAATGCCTCTTAAGTCATAGTCAAGCCCTTGAAAAGAGGAATTGTCACCTCCGTTGTGTGGAGGAAGGACCTCAGATAGAGAAATTCTCAGGGATTTGCTCAGTCTCCAGCTAAGGGAGGCAGGAGGAGAGTGGGCCCTCAGGCATGCTGTCAATCTCCAGAGCTCACGGCCAGACCTCTGCTCTCCGGTTCTGGCTCCCTTGGTCTGCAGCAGAGCTCTGTAAGCTGCCTGCTTCTGTTACCTTCCTTTGTCTCTGCCATCCATCCCAGAAACCGCATCTCTTCCAGTTCGGTTAACTGCCTTTCTTTACAACCAGCACAGTACTAGGTACTCAGTAAACACTGGTTAAATACTGATGATCATGGTCCAGAAAGCAGGACCTACCCCCCATGTCAAATGTTCTATTTTTCATCTTGGAAGGTGAAAGCATAAACAACAGCTGACACTAGCTCCCCATCGAGCTGGCATGACAAAAAAAGAGTCCCAAACTTCTTACAGGACGTTGGAAAGATTCCCCAGCCAAGTGAGTCCAGAACTTGTATTTGTGTGGGCTCTTTTATGGGAGAAGCCTGGCTGCCAACAATGGGTTCTGGTCTGAATTAAGACCGACATCAGGTGGGTTTGTATTAATATGCAACATAGTGGGCCCATGTGGCCTTCTAGGGACCTGGAAGAGGTTGTTTTTTCTATTTACTTATTATTTTTGAGCTGCTCACAACTCACACAGACCCTGTGGACAGCTGGATGGCTGGGGCAGCATCTAGGACTTGACTCACACCAAGCATGAATTCCGTAGGACCTCACTTCCACAGGGGCTCAGCCATGGGCTATGGGGCTGAGCTATGGCTATTAAAAGTAGCGGAAGAAAGGGCCCAGCTATTGGGGTGGGGGTGGGGTGGTCTGGAAATGGAGGTTGAGCAGGCAAGGTTGTGCATCTCAGGAGTAATTGTTTGCAGGTTATTTCTCTAAAGAGTAGCCATCATCCTCTTTTACCTCTGCCATCCTATTCTGCTGTGTAAACTCCCAAGTTTAAGAGGAAAATAATGCTAAAAGTACAGGAACAAGGCTGTATCTTAACAGCAGCGGGCTGTGCTCTTAACATACAGATCCTGGAATCTTGACTTCCCAGAACAAGGGTTTTCTGAGCTTCATAGCTGTTAGCAGAGAGGCTAAGCATTTGTTTCACATAATTGTGCAGTCTGGATTCCTACTGCCCACTGACAGCCCATTAAAAGAAGCTGCACCTGCATTTATTAAAAGAGACAGAAGGAAAATTCCAGGTCTCAGTGCCTTAACAGCCAGGTGGAGAGGCTGGACTCCTAGCTGAAGAGGCTGAAAACAGGCTAACAAGGAGAACAGGCTCAGTGGCTAGTTAGTGGCGGGCCAAGTGCATGCTGAAGGATTTACCTGAGCCCCCGAGTCCTCAAGGAGATGCAGAAGCAGTAGCAATTCTACCTTACATTCCTTTGGCTATTTTAATCCTCACAGCTATATCATAAGGCAGGCATGGCAAGCACCATCTTCCAGATTACAAACTGACACCCAAAGCTTAGAATAACTTCCTAGCAGGGCCGACATACAAACCCCAGTCTCTGATTCCAAGTTCAATGTTTACGTCTTCATGAAACCTTCATCAGGTGTCTTCTCTGTGCCAGATGGTGACTTGAGTACAGGTTGTTTGGAGAGGGTGAGATCCCATCTCTGGCCTCCAGGGGTTTCTGTCTAGAGAAAAACAGTCTAGAAAGTCAGTGTTCCATTATACAGCAGGTTGGTGAACATATAGATCAGCGAGAAGGGTGTGCCTGGCTGTGTGTGTGGGGTCATGGCAGGGGGACCTGGGCCTTGAAAGATGCTCGGATGTCTGCCGTGTGGTCAAGCTCAGCTACGGGGAGGACACTTTTGGCCCTTAGACAAAACCCAAAGTCAAGGTTATAGAGGCATGAGACTGGACCTGAGGTACGGGGCAGGTGTTTGGGATAAGTGAGAATAATAGGAGTTAACACTTAGTGCTTATTATTTCCCAGCTGCTCTAGCTGTTCTTCCTATAGTGCTGCGTCAGATGCTCACAACTGGTCTATCACATGGGGATATCTTCCTGATGGTGAAGCACGGAGAGATGAGGCCGCTTGCTGGTTAAACCACTCTGCTTGTAAGAGAGCCTAGATTTGCACCTGGGAGGTCAGGCTTCCAAGTTCGTGGAGGGGCAGTATCCACGGAACTGAGGAGGGCTGGGCCTTCCCTCCTGTCCTCACTCACTCTTCACTCATTGAGTGTTTTCCTGTCTTCTGGACCAAGGGTTGTGAAAGGAGTAACAAAGAAACTAGATCAAAATCCAGGAGAGAAGAAAAGACTTCCAAAGCAATGATGATATGAGAAAATGTCTGATTAGCAGAGTGGGGCTGGAAGAGGTGCTTTTTCCTGGGCCCCTGCTCACTCTCCACTGGTATTTCTCCAAGTTCATCCCCAAGCTCTGTTGGCAAACACCTTTCCTTGCCCAAGGGTTTCTTCTGCATCTCTTTGGTTTCTGATACTCTATCATACCAGGAATATTTGTTAACAAGTGCAAGACTCTCCGGGCACCTCTCATTCCTGAGAAATGATGGAAGGAAATCTTTCTACCTAAGATTGTTGTCCTGACCCAGGTTGCCCTAAGTGGGGGCTCCTCCACCTTTCAGTCTGTTAGGTACTCAAACTGATCTAATCTGTCTGGCTTTTCTCTAAGCTATTAAAGTTCCCTCCTCAAACAGCATTTATTTGAGACAAACATCTCTAGAGTCATGCTCACTTCTTTCTCTTCTTTGGCCATTACATTTATTTTCTTCTGCAGGCTTCTCTGCCTCTGCCCAGCCACTAAATGATAGATTTCTATAAGAATGAGGTCTGCTGTCTCTTTCAATCCTCTGTCATGCTCTCCTTTCTGCCTAGGAGATTTTATTTTCAATGACCATCTCTAAATATGTGTCATCCAATTTTATATTTCAGTCTGAGCCTTTCCTCTTAGCTCCAGACTTGTACATCCAACTATTCCTTAAAGCACTTTCTCTTTCTGGAAAATTTCAAACACGTAAAAAATTAGAATAATGCACCACCCCTACTTACTCACCAGTTTCAACAACCAGCTTCCTGCCATGCTGTTTCATCTACCTCTGTTTCCTCCTCCTCCTCCTCTTGGCTGGTATATTTTAAGCAAATCCAAGACCTATCATTTCATCTCAGCCGTAAATATGTCCAAATCCAACAGCCTTCTTAATATTTCCATTTGGCTTTCTCAACAGTATGTCACGCTCAACTCTTCCAAAATCAAATTCAAGATCTTCTACCTTAGAATCAGTCTGCTAATATTCTCCAGTTCAATAAATATCATCACCATCCATCCTTAGTCATTCTTGATAAATGCCTTCCCTTCCCTCTCCCTGTATATCACGTAACTCCCTTAATCTACACATATGTTTTGAACTCTCCTTCTCTGTCATTGCCCTACTCTAAGCCATTGTTTCTCATCCAGACTGTTACAATAGTCTAACCACCTCTCTGTTCCTCTACCTTGGTCCTTCTCCGGTTTTTCCCTCCACATTACAGCCAAATAATGTTTTCCTTGTTCCTTCAACAGATATGTATAGTGGCCTAAGTGTTTTGTTACTAAATATGTGTCCAGTATTGGTCAGTGGGACAGATCAATTTCCTGATGGTGTGTATTATTGGAAACAATATAATTTGAAGTGTTATGAAGAAAATAAAGCTGGGGCTAGTGACTGGGGTGCCCTCTTATATAGAGTGGTCAGTAAGGGACTCTTTGATGAGCTAACACTTGAGCAAAAACTGAATGATATGGGGGCATGAATCACACATAAGTCCTGGGGTAGAACATTCCAGCCAGAGCAAACAGTAAGTTTAAGGGTCCTGATAAATCTCTTCTATCAACTTAGTTTTCATCTTTTTCAAAAGAAATACATGTATAAGGTATACAATGAAAAGTATGTTTTCCCATTACCAGTTTCTTATACATCCTTCCAAAGATGTTCCAACATAATCAAGCACATGAATTTATATATAGCTTTATTTTTTTAGAAGTATGAATGTGCACCCTTCTAAAAGCATTTCCTGTTGGGTAATGCCTGCATTCCTGACAGGGATTTTGAGGTCCTTCTCCCCCACCCTTGCTCACTATGATGCAGGCACACGGGTCGCCTTCCAGTTCTTGGGACAGTCTCCCTGCCAACACAGAAACTTTGTATACATTGTTCCTTCTGCTTGGAATGTCCCTTCTCTCATCCCTTCTTTGTCTTTACCTAGTCCAGAAGTAGAGTCTTTGATGTGTTCTTCATAAGTAGTACTTCCTTGCTAAAACCTCAACACTTCTGCCCTCCTTTTCTCATCCACCCCAATCCTAGTTAAATTTGCTCTGCTTCAGTCACCATGGCTGCCTTTGGATTCTTCAGAGAAGCACCAGCAACCTTGTATTGGGTATTTCCTTTGCCTGAGGTGCTCTTCCTCATGATCTTCTTATGGCTGGCATCGCTTAGGCCTCAGCTGGACTGTCTCAGAGAGGCCTTCCACGGCTGCCTAACATGATCTTCCGTCTCTCTGTTTTAGTTCTCTGCTGATATTTTTCTTTTTTTTTTTTTTTTTTAAAGATTTTATTTATTTATTTGACAGAGATCACAAGTAGACAGAGAGGCAGGCAGAGAGAGAGAGAGAGAGAGAGAGAGAGAGAGAGGGAGGCAGGCTCCCTGCTGAGCAGAGAGCCCGATGCGGGACTCGATCCCAGGACCCTGAGATCATGACCTGAGCCGAAGGCAGTGGCTTAACCCACTGAGCCACCCAGGCGCCCCTGCTGATATTTTTCTTAAAACATTTTTTATTGGGGTGCCTGGGTGGCTCAGTGGGGGTAATCCTCTGCCTTTGGCACTGGTCATGATCTCAGGGTCCTGGGATCGAACCCCTCAGTGGGGAGCCTGCTTCCCCCTCTCTCTCTGCCTGCCTCTCTGCCTACTTGTGATCTTTCTCTCTGTGTCAAATAAAATCTTAAAAAAAGTCTCTTAAAAATTTTTTTTATGGGACGCCTGGGTGGCTCAGTTGGTTAAGCAGCTGCCTTCGGCTCAGGTCATGATCCCAGCGTCCTGGGATCGAGTCCCACATCGGGCTCCTTGCTCATCGGGGAGCCTGCTTCTCCCTCTGCCTCTGCCTGCCATTCTGTCTGCCTGTGCTTGCTCTCTCTCCCTCTCGCTCTCTGACAAATAAATAAATAAAATCTTTAAAAAAAAAAAAAAAATTTTTTTTATTAAAATACAATTGACAGTACCCTATTAGTTTTAGGTACACATTATAGTGATCTAAATTTTATACATTATGAAGTGATCCTTATGATAAGTCTGGTTACTATGCAAAGTTATTACACTATGATGAATATATTCCATGTGCTGTACATTACATCCCCATGACTTAGGTATTTTATAATTGTAAGATTGTACGTCAGTCTCTTTCTCCTCTTTGCCTGTGTCCCAAACTCTTCTCTTCACTCTGATAACTGGTGGTTTGCTATATCTGTGAGTATGGTTTTTTATTTTTTTGGTCTATTTGTTAGATTCCATATGTAAGTGAAATCATATGGTATTTGTCTCTGACTTATTTCACTTAGCATGATACCATCTTGGTCCCTCCATATTGTTGCAAAAGCCAACATTTCATTCTTGTTTATGGCTGAATAATATTCCTGTGTGTGTGTGTGTGTGTGTGTGTGCACGCTCATGCACACATGTACGTGCACGTGGATTTTATTCATCTATTGGTAAGCACTTACGTTGCTTCCATAACTTGGATATTGTAAATAGTGTTGCATTGAAAATAGGGAGCCTATATCTCTTCAAATTGGTGTTTTTGGCTTTTTGGATAAATACCCGGAAGTGGAATTGCTGGATCAAATGGTAGTTATAATTTCTTGAAGAACCTCCATATTGTTTTCTATAGTGGCTGCACCAATTCACATTCCCGCTAACCGTGTGCCAGGGTTCCTTTTCTCCACATCCTCACCAACACTTGTTTTTTTTCTTTTTGATAATAGCTAATTTGACAGGTGTGAGGTGATATCTCATTGTGGTCTTGATTTGCATTTCCCTGATGATGAGTGATGTTAAGCATCTTTTCACGTGTCTGCCATCTGTATGTCTTCTTTGGAAAAATGTTTATTCAAGTCCTCTGCCCATTTTTTAATTGGATTTTTAAAAAAGATTTTATTTATCAAGAACAAGTGAGGGGGCGGAACAGAGGGAGAGGGAGAAACAGACTCCCTGCTGAGCAGGAGGACTGCCCTGGGGCTCAACCCAGGGACTCTGGGATCATGACCTGGGCCAAAGGCAGACACTTAACCAACTGAGCCACCCAGGTGGCTGGCCCTATTTTTTTTTCTTTTTTTTAAAGATCTTATTTATCTGAGAGAGTAGGAGAGCATGAACAGGGGGAGGAGCAGAGAGAGAGAAACAGACTCCCCCCTGAGCAGGGAGCCAAATACAGAGGATGGTGGGGGGCATGATCCCAGGACCCTCAGATCATGACAGCCAAGTTGGTTGCTTTTTTTTTTTTTTAATAAGTTGTGTGAATTCTTCATTTTGGATATTAACCCCTTACAGTATGCATGATTTGCAAATATCTGGAGCACAGGATAGGTGCCTAATGTCTGCTAAATGAATAAAGGCATTATATATTTGCAAGCAGGGAAGTACAGGATGAAAGTGGTGCTTAAGGAGGACTACAGATCAATAAAATTCAGGGGAATCAAAGACCACTTAGATGTAGAAATGATAGAGAAAGGAATTGGAAGGAGAGCGCATTTATGGTGTTTCTGCATGTTATATTCCCTCTGCCAATTGAATGAGACTCTGGTGGGGGTAGGGGGCACATCTGTGTGTTTTACGAGCTCCCAAGCAGCTTCTGATACCCAGCAGGACTGAGAATGATTATGCTAGATGACCTATAACTGTGTTGCACACTGAAATAGTATGCCAGCCACATACACGATTTTGAATTTTTTTAAAGCAGGCTCCTTGCCCAGTGTAGAGCCCAACATGAGAATTGAAATCACAACCCTGAGCTCAAGACCTGAGCTGAGATCAAGAGTTGGACACTTAACCGCCTGAGCCACCCAGGCGCCCTTTGAATTTTCTGATAGTGACAATAAAGTAAAAAGTAACCTGTGTGGGGCACCTGGGTGGCTCAGTGGGTTAAAGCCTCTGCCTTCGGCTCAGGTCATGATCCCAGGGTCCTGGGATCGAGCCCCACATCGGGCTTTCTACTCAGCGGGGAGCCTGCTTCCCCCTCTCTCTGTCTCTGCCTGCCTCTCTGCCTACATTGTGATCTCTGTCAAATAAATAAAATCTTAAAAAAAAAAAAGTAACCAGTGAAATTAATTTTTAGAATATATCTTATTTAACCTAATACAGCTATTTCAACATGTCATACATATAAAAATTATGAGTGGTCTTGTAACTTTTTTCACTAATAGGTCTTCAAAATTAGTGTGTAGCTGACGCTTACAGCATATTGCAATTTGGACTAGTCCCATTTTAAGGGCTCGGTAACCATATAGGGTTGAGGAGTCTGTATTAGTCAATATAGAACCACAGGTCCCTTCTGGTTCTAGCATGCAACAGCTGATCCTGAACACAGCAAGGAGATCTCTCTGATTCTGAAATGTAAAGCAGCCCAGCATGTATGGGAATCACATTTCTTTCCTGTTCTTATTCAAATCCATGTTCTTCCCAAGTCTTGCTCTTGGCTCTGGATTCATTCCTGTTCGGTCTGTCAGTACCTGAAAATCCCCAGCCTGGATTGGCACTATCTTGCTTATAACCTGTCAGGAGGTTTCTTTTTTCTTTCTTTCTTTCTTTCTTTCTTTCTTCTTCTTCTTCTTCTTCTTTTTTTTTTTTTTTTTTTTTTTTTCATGACTAGGACTCAGGATCTAATTTTTAGCCAGTGGATGTCACTGTTTACTCAAGGAGTGTCCTTGGAGGAGACTATCCAATCCAGGGACAAATGCACACAGCAGTCAGTGTCTCCTCTTCTCCTGTATTTGTGTTTCCCTTCTAATTTGGAGGAGTGACTGATTTTTAGGACGGGAACTGCAGGTGGTCAGTGCTGTCTCACCAACATCCTCCAGAGGTGTTCATTGGTCCTGGAAATTCCAAGGCCCATTTAATAGAAGTCATTATCCAAAAAGACAAGGCGATCAGCAACCAAGTTAATTGTAGTCAAAAACTCCCTGATGGTCCTTTTTTTTTTTTTTTTAATTTGTTTCTTAAAAAAAACCCAACTGTTTCTTTAGAGCAAAGGTCACGATCAGCCTGTAGCCAAGTCTGGCCCATCGCTGTGTGACACACATTGTGTTTGGAGAACAATTGTGCTAACACTTATATTGGAGAGGATTTCACACAAATATTTGGATTTCTGGCTTCTCCTGAAATGCTGGGAAGACTCACCCGGGATTCACACCCTGGGAAGCTGCAGCTTTTATACAATCAGTTGCTCTTTAAGATTGTCATGCCCCCTTCATTTTCCACAGGCTCCACCATTCCCGACCACTCCCCAACCCAGGGCACTTGACTCACTTGAGCGGTCAGCCTAACCTCTGTGGGCATCTGTGTTTCTTGGAATAAAAGCCACATACATAACTACATTGACTACTTTTTCAGGCATCTGATGGATGGGATGATTTGGGGAAAAGTGTTATGTGGTTTGCTCTGGAAAGTATTTTTCTGGCTTTAGGTTTAGGGTTGAAGAATCCTTGGATCAGGGCAGGACCAGGTTAGGACCTGCTGCTTGGAGATACCCTCTTCAAAATGACAGATATCAGGAGTGCCTGGGTGGCTCAGTGGCTTAAGCCTCTGCCTTTAGCTCAGGTAATGATCTCAGGGTCTTGGGATCAAGCCCTGCATCAGGGTCCTGGGATCAAGCCCCGCATCAGGCTCTCTGCTCAGCGGGGACCCTGCTTCCCCCTCTCTCTGTCTGCCTCTCTGCCTACTTGTGCGCTCTCTCTCTCTCTGTCAAATAAATGAAATCTTTAAAGAACAAACAAACAAAACCCCAGGGGTGTCTGGGTGGCTCAGTGGGTTAAGCCTCTGCCTTCTGCTCAGGTCATGATCTCAGGGTCCTGGGATCGAGCCCTGCCTTGGGCTCTCTGCTCAGCAGGGAGCCTGCTTCCTCCTCTTTCTCTGCCTGCCTCTCTGACTACTTGTGATCTCTCTCTGTGTCAAAGAAATTGAAAAAAAAAAAAATCTTATAAAAAACAAACAAAATGACAGATATCCCAGATGGCCACGAGCCCTTTTCTGTAGCTCAGGATGTGGGAGATGGAAAAAAAAAAGAGGGGGGAAAGGGGTGGGTAGGATCTTTGATGCCGAGGTTGGAGGGTATAAGGATTGACCCCACTGGCTTCCTCTAACCTTTACTCCAGTGAGTATCAAGTTGGGGGTGACTCTTCTGCCTTTATCTAAGGCAGTGGGTCTCCAGCTTGAGAGCATCAGAATCACCTGGAGGATTTGTCAGTCAGGAGCAGGGTCCAGCTCCCAAAACTTCTGGTTCGATAGGTCTAGGGTAGGACTTGGGAATTCACACTTCTAACAAGCTCTCACATGATACTGCGGCTGCTGAACCTGGGAGGACACTTAGGAAGCACTGGTGCAACTTTTCAAGGCCAAAGTGATATTTTTTCATGCTTTTTTTCTTTTCTTTCTTTTGTGTGTGTGTGTGTGTGTGTGTGTGTGGATGGGTGGGTGGGTATGCGTACATGCACAGGAGAGAGAGATGATATATTGATTTCCCTTCTAGAATACGTGTTATGGTATAAGAGTATGTTACCAAAGGCAGAAAAGAATGAACTCACTGACAAACACCACCAGGGAAAAGGTTCTGGATTTTCACTTATTGGTGTGTTCGATCCGCTTCTCAAGGAAAAAGATGAAATGCCATCAGGTGGCCTCCGTGTCTAACTGGGGCTGCTTACCTGCAAGTGCATGAAATGACTTTATTCTTAAAAGAACAACCCCTTCCTAAACCACAGGCCCCATTTCTGCTGTCTCGGACCGCACCGTCCTGAGGCCGGGACATGAGCTTTGGAGCAGTGTCCACTGATACCTGCTGAATGCTCATGGTGTGTGAGGAGCTGTGCTCTAGGCTTACCTGGAAGATCTCATCTAATTCTCCAACCATTCCAGGAGATGCGTATCCTATACATTCGTATTTCCTAGTTGACATTGCCACAGAGTTCTTAAGGATCTTCTCCAAAGCCATACAGTTAATGGGTGACAGCCAAGGTGTCAGCCAGGCTCCCTCAGGTCCACAGCTGGAGCGCTGAACCGCTGTGGCACAAGCCAAGGTGGAGTTTGAAGTGTAGGCAGGCCACTTAGAAGCTGTGGGCAAGGGTAACCTATTTTGGTCCTTTGTGTCTTCAGCATCTTCTGCAAAATGGGAGTGACACCACTTCCCAGATCGATGTAAGAATCCAGTTAGGTGAACTATGTATACAGCTGGATGCATCCTTGTCTCAGGAAGTGTTCATATGCTTCTCCATCCCTCCTCACCCCTGTGTCTCAGGAGTTCCCCAGCGATTTGCCCTATACCTCAAAGAATTCACTCACGTGGCGTTTCTTGTGCAATGTGAATTGCCAGGCAGGGTCCTTGCAGTGGGGTGGCAGGAAGGAGCTACAGTGTGATAATCTAGCTTCTGGGTCTTCATTTCTTCATGCAAGTCTTGCAGACCACTCAAACTCCCTCTGCATCCCAACCATGGCTCTCCTCAATGCAAAGAGCACTGTTCTGGTCGACAGGGCCACCCACCATCATTGTGTTCTTTGGAGCCAGCAGCCTGCCTGTCTA
This sequence comes from Enhydra lutris kenyoni, assembly GCF_002288905.1. Taxonomy (NCBI): domain Eukaryota; kingdom Metazoa; phylum Chordata; class Mammalia; order Carnivora; family Mustelidae; genus Enhydra; species Enhydra lutris. The sequence goes on along the minus strand of NW_019154096.1, from coordinate 35,821,249 downwards.
CATTCATCTCTTTCAAATATCAAATTCCTGATCGCAGCAGGCTCCAGATCCTGGGGGTTCGACCTGGGGAATTGCTGGACTCCTCCTGACTCTTGTCTACCTGGGCCACCATTCACTTCTCACCTAGATCCTCTCTGCTTCCTAAGTAGGAGCTCCATGTCCGCCTGCCTTGCTCTGTCCCGCGGTTCTGTGTGGCAGCCAGAATCGGAGCCCATGGCTGCCTGTTCCAGGCTCTGCGGCAGCTCCTCCCTGCTCTCTGCCTGCAACCTGTGCCCACTCTTGGGATGCCCGTCCTGCCACCTTTTCTGACCTCCTGGCATCACTCTTTCCTCTTTCTCCAGCAATCTCAGCCCCTTAGAACCTATGTGCTCAGTCTACCGACTAGTACCTCTGTGGATTTGCATAGGACGCTCTCCCTGCTGGGACCCCCCCCACCTCCGCCCACTGTGCTTGGCTCTTTTTCTTACCCTTTCTGACCCCAATCTGGAACCTGGTTTTTCCAGACTTCCTTGCTCCCCGGATTGGGGTAAGCTCCTTTTTGGACTCCTGCAGTCTCTGCTCAGTATCCTTGGTGTACTACAAGGCCTTTATCTGCAGCTGTCTCTTTCCCTTGAATCAGAAGCTCCAGATGGGTCTTTATTTCTGCACTTGAGTCGAGAGCAACCAGCCATGGCCTGGGTCCCTAGGAGCTGGGTGTGTGGAAGTGGGCCGGGGAGCTGAGTGGAGGTCTTCCTAGAGCATGGGGAGGACAGTGTCCCAGAGCTTTCCCCTTTGCAGCTCTGTATGAAGGGCCTTGAGGGTGGCCTTTGGAGCCGCAGGGCTCAGAGGCTTCAACAGCTACAGAAGTCAGCATCTTTATTTCAAGACCTTTCTCTCTGACATTTCTCCTCTCAAATGCCACTTCTACTGAGCCACATGGAGACACATGTCCAGGAGGACCTGACCTATTCAGGGGCCTGGTTATCAATCAGAGGGATGCTGAACTGATCCTGATTCCTAGTGGGGTGGGGAGGGGGAGAAGAGGGGGGGGCTTTGGACAGCAGCAAACATCAGTTAGGTAGGTCCAGGACTGTGTTGCCTCGCCTTGCCCTGCCTGCTTGCTAGCATTTCCTTTCCCCAGGTGTTTTCTGTGCACAGGGACAGGCCCTTAATTAAGCCAGGACCATTGTTTCTTGAGCTCCTTCCTCCTGCTTCTCCCCAGCAGGCACATGAACTGTCCCGTTTTGGCTGCACGGGGATCCTGTGGACAACACTGTGAAGGGTCAGAGGCAGCCAGGACTCTGGATTCTTCAACTCTATCATGGACTCCAGAGGCTCCGACAAAGAGCTCTGAGGGCTTTGTCATTTTCAAGAGACCTGAGAAATGTTGTTGTGTAGTTGTCTGACAGAGGTTTGGTCTTCACAACCTAGTAAAAATGGCCCCAGGACTCCTTCTAGGGTGGGTCATGGGAATGAACTCTTTCTTGAAAGGGTGATTTCTTTTTCCCAGAAAAAGCTTGCTCCCTGCTGGCTGGTATCCTGTTAACAGGACCACAGATGACCCCTATTGCAGAGTGAATTGGCTTCCAACTACCCGTTCCCATTCTTCTCTTAACCTGATCTTCATCAGCCTACAAGATAGTAGGGTGGGGGTGGTGGAGGACTGGCTATATGCTCTATCCTTTAACGGTGGGGAAACTGAGGCCAGAGGGGTCTGGTGTTACTCATGAGGTCATCATTTATATTTACCAAGTGCCCTATAGCTTGTAGAGCAGTTGCATGTAAATGCTTGCATGTGATTCCCGTAAGAGTGCAAGGTAAACAAAGGAAGTGTGAGACACTGGCAACAGTTTTGTGCTTGTGTATATGCTAGGCACTATTTAATGTGGTAATTAGATATGATCTCATCAGGTAATAACCCTATGGTAGGTGGGCTTATGCCCTATTCGTCCAGGATTTAGCTTATTTATTGGGGAATGCTGTTATCGGTGTGACACAAGGGGCTGATGTTAGAGCTGGGGCAAGAACTCAGGCTATCAGTTCTTCAGTGTAAAACTCGACTACTCCAAGTCATGTTCATGCCTCTTCCTAGAAGCTTCCCATGCTTGCTTAGTCTTTGAACAGGAGCATGGTCCTCTGTTATTTTAGCCCTTACCCACTAGTGAGCGGGAGAGGCAGGGTGATCGTGCCCGAGTCAGGAAGGTTCTGTGTCCACACTTGCATGTGACAAGAACTTGCAAATACAGTCATGAAATGTCTTCCCTGAGTAAGTCCTTCTGCTCTGGGAAGTACTTCAGGCTTTGTCTAGACTTCTGCTTCAGATTTATTCTTGGGAATTAACAATTTGTTAAACACTGAAGCCGATTTATGTTACACTTGGAACTTCATCGTTAATTCAAGTTTCAGAATTCCCGCTGAGACCTGTAACATTACCCTGAACCTGTAAATGAGGCTTTGGAGATACAGAGCAGTTCAACTAGTTGCTCCAGGTTACACAGCAAGTTTAATCTGTAAGCTGCATAACAGGGATTTGAATCTCAGCCTGGTGGACCCTGAGGCCCCCCGAAGTATCTACTGTAGCATACCATGAAGGAAACACAAAGCCTGAAGGCAGATTATGGATACAGCATACAGCACCTTTGAGCACATTAAGAAACTGCCTTGGCTGGGCACGAGAAGTTATAAAAAGGAACCGACTCTGGGCACAACCCCGAGACACATGGCTTAGAGGGCCAAGTCTGGTGGGAAGGCAAAGGCATCCTTCTTTGCTCCAGCCCCAGGACACTGTGTTACGCCCGAAGTGCTGACTGTGTTTCAATCCCATTGTCTACCCTGGGCGGTGTGCCTGTGCACTGCACAATTTGTTTCCAGAAGTTATTTCCTTCTGGAGCCTCAGCCTGTGGTGGTCAGAGATGGGTCTTGCTCATCTTCACCAACTGGTGTGCAGGTGTCCTGGTACTGGAGTGAAAAGCACACGCTCTGTGTCTGACAGCCTGCATTTGGGTTCTGCTTCTGTCCCTGCCAAGCCCTTGAGCAGGAATAAACCACACTAACTCCAGTGCTGGAGTTATCCTCCAAGGGTCATTGAAAGGGTTAAGTGAGATCCTGCCTGCGATGTGCATGCCCAGTGCAGGCCTTACCAGTTCTCAGTGTTTGTGGGTGTCCCGGGAGTGTTGCCTGAAGGCTCCTCTCCCATCAGTCGCCAATACTTTGCCAATGAGCCTGCCTCCCAGGCTGTTTTCTCATCAGCTGCCTCAGCATGGTAATCAGAGGCCTATGAGGATCTAATTAGAGGCGGATAAACGAGTCAGAGGAAAAGAAGAGACACTTGTTATTGGCACACACACCCAAGGTGACGTTATGGCAAGTCTCTGTTCCCCTATGTAGCTATAAAGCTTAGGTGGAAGTGTCCCCGAAATGAGCATCCTTGTGTCCCCATAGGAAGCTCCTACTCACCGTTTCCCATCCCCGCTTGGGGCTCTTGTCCATGGAGCTTTCCCTGATCTCTTTGATATCTTAAATCCCTTGTTCCCCTTCTGGACACATCTTACATGCCTGGAACACCTACCTATTCATTTGCTAATTGTTCATTCAATTGTTTCTGCAAGTTATAAGGGAGCGCCTCCTACATACAAGATCTGGTTCCAGGCGTGGGCACTGTCACCGGTGAGGACTTTGGTTTCCCTTTCCTCTTGCTGTTTTTGGTTCCTGACTGTCTTGAGTAGAATCTCTGCACCCAATCCAAAGACGGCTCAGGCTCACCCTGACCCAGCACCCACCCTCTCACCATGTGGGTAACTTCTGCACATGGCTGAAGACGACTAGAGGAGCTATGCAAGGGCCGTGACCCCCTCACTGGTCAAATTCCTGCATGGGAAGTGGCAGAGGTCATGAGGTGAAGACAGGGATGGTGGGCTCATGAGCCATGCTGGACCCAGCCAACAAGACCACGGCGGGGAGTCTGACCTTAGGCTCCCAGCATGGGTGGGGAGCGTGGATTGTAGGGGCTTTCGGGGCTGACTTCAACCCCCCCCCCCAATATGTTAGTGCTCTCCTTGGCTGGGGAGGCTTTACGGCAACTGTTTTAGCTCTGCATGTGTATGTCAGTGCAAGACAGGGAAGGGGGAAAAACCCCACAAAACCCAACACCTGGTGAAGGAGGCAAGGTCCGCAATAAGGGCATTGCAGAAGCAACCCACAGCCTTGACCTACAAGGAGCATTAAACCATCTTGACAGCAACCATTTTGTGCAGCAAAATACAAGGAGACACTGGAGAGAAGGGAGCTTCAGGAGAAGCCTACGGCAGGATGGGTGGAAAATTCCTGCATACCACGGGAGTTTTATTCATAATTACCTTATTACCTTGAGTAGAGGACAGAGGCAGCAGAGAAAAGCCATTTGGGAAGGTGCGTGAAAGCAGCGGTACGATGCAGTAGAAACTAGCCTGGGATGAAATCTCATTTTGTCGTGCAGACAAATCTCCACAGAACCAAGCCCCTCGCGGTCCCAGCTTTGCTCTGGTTCCTAGTGACACACACCTGGTTTCAGTTCCAGCTCCGCACTTGCTGGAGGGAGGGAGGAATCCTCAACTTATTTAATGCCTTTACAGCTGCAGTTTCTATGTCTGAAAAATAGGCATTTTCATGGGGGGTTAAGAGACCGTGTGTAAAAAACATCCTGAACAGTGCTTGGCGGGGAATAGCCATGACTAAGTAAAATGTAACTATTGTAAATCAGGGGGGATTATAATGGTGGTGGTATTAATGTAACACCAGATGCTAGGAAAAAAAATACTCATAGTTTCAGTTGCAAAAAACAGTAGAGACCGGTTTCTTGCACGTTAACTGTCTACTTCAGGGTTGAAGGCCAAAGGGTGGGTTTCTTCCATATGTTGGTCCAGGGACCCAGTCTCTTTCCATCTTGTTGATTAGGATCCTCCAAGACTTCAAAGTCCACAGCCAGTGGTGCGGAAAGAGAGTGGAGAAAGTGCTCCCACTTCCTGAGAGCCCTGGCTGGGATGTAATCTATGGCATTTCTGCTTACATCACATTGGTGACAAATGGTCACATGGTTCTCCCCCCCCCCCCCCCCCGCCCCCCAGGTGCCCAGGGGGGACCTTCAGCAGTGACCAACTGGGAGCTCCCTTCCAGGGCTAACTGTGCACGTGTTGAAGGTACACCCACTTTGGTGAGCCGTTCGCTTTTTCTGCTCTAGTGGGATTGGATCAGTGACAGATTGGGTGCACATAGATGCCTGAGGACAGAGCTCATCACAGCCAGGTCAGTGACTCACAATGCGCAGGGACTCGCTAATGAATTAAGTGGAGCCTTGCTACTCCAAGTGCCCCCTGTCACCCAGTGGCGCTGGTGTCACTCTGGAGCTTGCCGGACATGTGGAATCTCACACCCCACCCCAGGCCTCTGGAGTCCGGATCTGTACTGACAGCCACCCCGCCCTTCCACTGCACAGATTCCAATATAGGAGGGCTGTGGCGGGCTTGGGAATCCGCACGCTTCCTAACAAGCTCTCAGATGACGCAGGCATTGCTGGTCCCACAACTACACTTTAAGTAGAGTACACCGACTTCTGAAGCTCTACATCTTCCTGAATGAAGTGAGATTTTTTCCAGTGGCTATGTGAGGTGGGAGCCTCTTGCTTTTCCCTTCCTTGTGCTGGAGGTCCTCTACGCCACATGGGTAGCATTTCTGTAAGAAGAGGGTTTGGTAGGATTCCAAACTCTTGTTTTGTCTGAGGAGAGAGGAAATCCAGAGACTGCCCACAGAAGGCCATGGCTGAATGGAGAGACCTTTTTCAGACATGTAGATAGAATCCATCTCTGGTGGGCATGAGCCTCAGTCCGGCTGAGCCTCCCTTGCAGTCGTCTGTAACGAGCTGGGTTCATGAAGCCTGTGCTAGAGTCACACAGGTAATCAGCCTCTTTCTTCTCTCCTTTCCCCTGTGACAGTTCATTCTTTTGGAAAAATTTATTAACCTACTGTAACACTTTTCACCGGTGACAACTCTGAGAAAAAGCAGGCTGGCGTTTCTCGCTTCTCACAGACCATTCTCTCAGCTCCCCAAGCCTCACACACATTTCAGAAGAACAAAAAATAGCCTAGATTCAAGATCAGTGCACTGAGCTGAGGCTTTGTGGATGCCTGGAAGTGATGGTGGCATCAAGCTGATGGCCAAGACATCTCAGATTCTAGAATGCAAGGGAGGGTAGTAGGGTCATGATGTACAGTCACCTACTATGTGCTGTGTGCTATACTTTGATCTTCTAAATGACACAGAGGGAAGGGAACTGATACTTACTAAATGCTAGGTGCTCTGCTTGGTGTTACTTACTGTCTCTCAGGTTTGCCATTTAATTCCTTTGCAACCCTGACCATGAGACATTATTACAAGCAAAGAAGGGGAGGTGAGGGTTGGGGGAGGATTAAATAAACTGTAGAGCCAGGATTGAAATCCAACTCCTACCCTGAACCTCAGGCTCTTCCCATCTCATGATGAGGTCACCGTCAAGGACAGTTAGGTGGCAGACTTGTAGAGGAGTGGGTGGCTTTCCTGTGGTTCTTAGATTCTGAAGATTGCCCAGCTCAAGGGTCAAGGAGCAGTCTAGTCCGGGAGCTAAGAGCAGGAACTTTGAGTCAGGTCCACCTGGGTTTAATTCCTGCTTCAGCTGTGAGTTATAATCAGATCAGCTTCTCTGAGCCTTGATTTCCTCAAATGCAAAATTGGGATAAAAAATAGTATTGCCTTCATAGGAATCATGAGACCGTAGTATAAAAGTCTTAGTGTCATGCCAGTTACACAAAATAAGTGTTGAGTAAATGCTGATTATCATTAATAACCTTAGTGTTTGCGGACTCAAGTGCCTTTTGGCTGAAAGGGACAGAGACTGGCTTCAACTCTGATCACATGAAGAGGACAGATCTTGCAAGGCTGTGAAGGGCAGCCTGACTGGAAAGTTGGATATGGAGATTCTTTTTTTCCATCTTTCCTGGTCCCACATGTCCTCCTCACATTGCCTCCTCTTGTTGGATCTGGGCCATCCTTCTCTTGACCGAGTCCTTTTACTTTTTTTGCTCTGCCCCACTGAGGCTGCTGAGGCCTCAGTCTGCATACTGTTTTATCCTAAGCATGAGCCACTGATGACTTACAGATTCCCAAGGCTTACCAGATAATTAATGAGCAAGCATCTTGTTAGTTGAAGGCCATCAAGCAAATGGGTCTCTTCAGTCTGGGGTCTGTTGGCTATGTGGATGGCGTTTCCTCCTAGCTCCAGGGGCCGGCTGGCTCTTGATGAAGCCCTGTGGATGAGACAAGTAGGCAGGAGTATGCAGAATAGGGATCTGGGCTCTTGTTTTCGATGTGTTTTTGGAATTTCCTCTTTACTCCTTATTCTTCAACCCATTCTTCAGTTGGGCACAAGGAATTGATTGGCTTTAGGAATTGATGAGAATTTTAGGAATTGATGAGAATTTTAAAGTTAAGAATCTGAGGTGATGAAAACCATTTCCCCAGAAATGGTGAATTAGTAAAAACAAGCAGAGAAGTGTCATCTCGTGTGCATGGGCCTGTTATGAGAAGGGCTGTCCTCTTCATCTTCTTCAGGGTTTTAGACTCTATACATTATATGGCAGAGCTTAATAGAGGTTTCACTGTTTGTCTCTTGTGCTTTTAGACAGGGTTGCTGTTATATCTCATTAAAGATTTTCTTAGAGAAAATGACTTTCTTACCCCTTTGTTGTTTTCATGGCTTGAACATCATTGGTGAGTTCTGGAGCCAGGATTTTGTCTTTATTTCCAGGCTGAGTTTCCTGGAAATTATGGAATAACTAATGTAGCCCATTGAAGAACTTCCCAAATAAAAACTCTGAGGCATTACTTATCCATGACAGGGGCATTATGAGCCTGGAATGAAAGCTTAAGCAAATGACTTGGGGCTTAGAAGAAGAACCAGATGGACCCAGAATCTTTTCTTCCCCCTAGGGTGAGGTGGGGCTTGAAACAGATCGACTCATTGTAGAGTATTCAGAGTTTGTCGTTAGCAATCAGTTATTTATTCATACATTCAATAAAAAAAAAAACTTAATGAACACCAATGATGGTGCCAGTATGGTAGAGAGAGTAATGCTCATAAAAAAATGTTTTTGGTCTCCTACTTTTTCCTAGACCCTTTGCACTTAGTTGGCCTTGAAGACTCCTATTGGCCAAGGGTCTGTGGGTAGACTGGCCAAAACATTGACTTGGTGGTACGTGATACTTCTGGACATGAGGAGACCCAGTGATTGAGGAGCTACGTGTTCCAGGTCATGGAGCTACAACAGAATGGTGGAGCTCCTGTAACCCTGGGGGTCCTGAGTGGTTATGTGCAGCAGAGCCCCTTACCAATCCATGACGGGCATATAGCATGAGTAATACAAAATAGACATTTATTGTGTTACACCATTGACGTTTGAAGTTTGGAGATTTGGTTCTGTGGCTTCACCTGGTCTGTTTGGCTTAATTCAGCCAGGCCCTGTGTTACATGATGGGATTCAACTGTGAATAAAACTACTCCTACTTCCCGTGGAATTGTAGCTTAGTCAGGGAAATGCAGATTATTCAAATCATCATGCAAGTAGACAATGAAAACTTCGGAAGTGTGACAGTGTCAGGTGTGCACGGCGAAGTGTTCACAGTGCTCATTACAGAGCACAGGCTCAGTCAACTTTGACATGAGCTTATGTCTTCATCATAAAACTGGGAGTGAAAAAGTCCCCTTTGCATTGCTATAAAGAGATAACTGCATGAAGTGAACTCAGCCTGAGTCTGAGACACAATGCTAGGGCTCAAAAAGGTCAGACTCATGAAAGGACTTCCTTTTCTGATCTAATAACTGCAGTAATCATCATAGTTATAGCGATAACTAATATGTCAAGCTAGGTGAACAATCCAGACAAATCTCTGTTCTCATGGAGCTTCCTAACTGGTGGGTAGGTTTTCCCAGAGGACACCATGGCTTGGAGAATTCAAGGGACTTGAAATTAGGAGGTCAGGGTTGGGGAGTGGTGGTGGAGAAGGAGGCTAAATGCCTGAAATACAGACATGGCTGCTGGGGGCCAGTCTTGTAGCCAGCATAGTCTCTAGAGAAGGGCAGCTGTTAGGCACATACTTCAAGAGAGGTTGACTGTTTTTCACTTGTAAAGTATGGTTCTAAGTATTTGCTCAGTTACTCTGTGTTGCTGCCAAACCCCTTACTGATGTGTGTATACTTAGTTCATTGAGCAAGGGCCTGGCTGATGAGGTGTGCAGTCTCTCTTGGGCCCCCAGATGGTCAACTGGACATGGAGCAGTGATAACACTTGCTGGATGACAAGGGTGTATGTTGTTCCCAGGAGGCTCTTGAAGAGGACAACTTGGACAACTTAGCACAGTGCATAGCACTCCAGGTGTCTTTTAAATGCTTAATGAAAGAACACATTCTTCTTTAATCTGATACATCCTAGTGATTTGCCTTAATAGGATGCTGTTTTGGTTTATTTTATGTGTCCGCTTGGCTGGGCCATAGTACTCCAATATGTGCTTGAACAGTATTCTGAGTGTTTCTCTGACAGTGTTCTTGGATGAGACGAACATTTAAATTGAATCTAGCCAATTTCTCTCCATGATGCGGGTTGTTCTCATCCAATCAATTGAAGGCCTGAATAGAACAAAAGATTGACTTTCTCTGGGCAAGAGGGAATTCTGTTGACAGCTTTCAGACTTTAGTTGCAACATAGACTCTCCCTTGGGTCTCCAGCCTGGTGGTCTACCCTACAGATTTTGAACTTGCCAGCCTCTAGAGTTGCAGGAGCCAATTACTTAAATCAATCTCTCTCTCTCTCTCTCTCTCTCTCTCTCTCTCTCTCTATATATATATATATATATATATATATATATATATATATATATATGCATATCTCTTCTATTGGTTCTGTTTTTCTGGAGAACCGTGACTGATAAAGATACTCATTTAACCTCCCAATCTCCACATTTGTGTGCCAGGGATTGATTGTTGGGGAAGCGAAGCGAAAGAAGCCATTTTATGTGCCTTCAAGTTCTTTATTCATCATTTAGAACCTATTTATTGAGTATCACCTATGTTTTCAGACATTGTTCTAGGCACTTGAGATAGAGCAGTAACAAAACAGACCTAAATTCTTCCCTTCCTGAGAGCTGATGGTCTAGTAGAGGAAGATAGGCAATAAAATATGCAAGTAAAATAAAAAAGTAAAATACACTAGATGATAAGTAATACAGGCATATCTGAGGTTGCCAGAGTACTAATTTTAAAAGGGTAGTCTGGGAGGGCCTTTCTGATATATTTGAACAGAGACTCCAAAGGATACATTAAAGTAGGCCATGGGCTGTCTGGGAGAAGGCCCTGTCCTGCATGAAAAGTTTCCCCTTTTGAAGCCTGCCTGGCCTATTCCAGCAAGAGGAGGGAAGCTTGTGCGGCTAAGGGAGAGTGAACCTAGCATGAGAGCAGGTCCAAGAGATTATGGGTCATGTTATGTAGAAGGTTTTAGGCCATTGTAAGAATTCTGTTGTTGTTTTCTGATTGAAATAGGAGGCCATCTAGGGACTTTAAGTAGAGACATGACATTTAAAGAGACGTGTTTTTTAAAGTCTTATGCTGGCTGATATGGAGAAGAATAAAGTATAGAGTTCATAAGGCAGAAATGGGAATTCCACTTAAGCTCTTGCAAAAACCCCAGTGGGAACTGAGGTTGGCTTGGACCGTGGTGGTGACAAGTGGTTGAGTTCTGGATGTAGTGTGAAGGCATTGCTGATAGGGCTTGATGATGGATTAGATGTGGCATGTAGGACGGGGGAGTCAAGGATGGGTCCAAGGCTTTGGTTGAACCAAATTCAAATGATGGAGTTGTCATGCTACTGAGAGTCATGAAAGAAGGTTGAGGTTGGTTGGTAGAGCAGCAGAGAATAGACCAGAGCAGGTCAGCTGATAGTTCCAAAATCCAGGTGTTAATTCTTGATGAACAATTCCGGGTTTTCTTCAAAGAGAATAGCCAACCATGTGGCTAATCATCAACCTGCCTTGAAGATTGAGATAATTATCTACAGAGGCTGGTGCAGGTCTGGCACTTGGTAACTCCACAAATACTATCCTTAAACCAGGATTGCTTTCTATATGCCTTAGCGTACCTTGAAGTGACTGCAGCAGTTCAGATCTTTAGAATTCTGCTACTGTAAGATATTTATAGCCCTCCAGTCTCTTAAATTATGTTTAGTTAGGGGTTGAGGTCAGCATAATCATTAAAGGTTTGGGCTTTTGAGTTGGTTGCATTGAGATTGCAGCCATGTTTACAATTCAACTTTGTGACTGTGGGTAAGTTTCTCATCCTCCCTAGATCCCATTACCGCAGTTACACAAGGATAATAATAGGCCTGTGGTAAGTGACAGTATGTGCTTAGTGTAGTGATGATATGTATTTGTGCCTAGACTATCACCTGGCATGCATGAGTTCTCAACAACTGTTGGCTACTATTAATTCTATTATGAGCATCATTCAGTATAGCTCTGGGGAGTTTGTACATCTGTTGAAAAATTGTCCATTGGTTGGTTTCACATCTGTGGTTTAGAATAGAAGAGGATGTCCCTTGACCCCCAACCTGTTCCCAGCCACTGAGGTCAATGAGTACAGTGGTCTCTGTGAAACTTCATTCAGACTGAAGGAAGACCTTTTCTGTGCTTTCTTCCTGGTATATTCGCTTCTTTCTGAAATAAAACACAAGGTTTTCTCCCCTTTGTGGTTTCATTTGCCAATTTTCATGTCATTTATACCTATTTGTTCCTATGGTCATATATTTGCCTGGTCCTTTTTCTTCTGGGTATTCTGTTACTTTTCATAGTAAAAAGCCCATAAGAATAAATTTTTGCTATGAATCAGCCCCTTGGTTAAATATGTTTTAAGCTTTATTTCATTTAATTATCACCATAGCACTGATAATCATCCTTGTTTTGTTAGTGCAGGAACTAAAGCTCATAGATATTAAATATCTGGCTGTTCTGGTACTTGGCCAACCTTGAAAATTCCTGCATTTAGCCCCTTCCCATACTCCCTCTCAACAGTATCCATGCCGTTTCAATTTATCAGCAGCCCCCCCAAGTCCCTGTCTTTCTGCTCTTTTCTTGTCCTCTTTATCGTCCTGCTCTTTTTTCCCCCCCACTCAGTCTTGCTTTTTGTGTCTCCGTGGGAAGTCCACAATGACACATGGCCAAAGAGGGAAGAGCCCCCACTGTAACGAGCATTCGGCACTCCTCTTCCCTTCCCTCCTGATGATCATCTGAACTCCTGAGACTAGGTGCCATGTTCTCTGTCCTCCCACTTCAGTGAGGTTTCATCAGCATTCCTAGAAATGTTTCTGTTGCCCAAGGAGGTGGAAGCAATAGCATCAAGGGAAGGTTATTAGCAAAAGGTAATGGGCCAAAAACTAGGGAGAGATTTGGAGTTGGAATTATGGTTTTCCAAAGACTGACCAGTCACATAGGCCTAAGTTTGACCCAACTATTTTCTAGTTGGGTCAGAGAAGTCAACTTCAGTCAAACTTGGGCAAGTTTCTTCATCTGAATGTGGGAAAGGTGAAGACATCTGCCTTGAAGATTGAGATAATTATCTAGAGTCTGGTGCAGGGTCTGGCACTTGGTAACTCCACAAATACTATTCCTTCTATACCCTGTAAATGCTGGCGGAACACTTTTTCCAGACAGCAAGCTCCATTTCTCAGTGTGATAAGAACTCACAATATTAACTCAAAGGTGAGTTTGAGCATAGTACCATCATGGCCAGTGATAGGAACTTGGTCAAACAACTTGGCTTATTGTTTCTTCATCATTTTATGTCTAGAATAAAATATTCCATACTTTACTTGGATGAGACATTTTGATAAACTTAAAATGAATTCTCCCAGGTTTTGGTGAGAAATGTACACAAAACATTTCCTGATCCTGCCCTTCCTTTCTCTACCCATCTCAGATTTCCATGTGTGTGCCAGGAGGGGGGTGGTTTGAGAGTGGGAAGAGGACTGTAGGTTATTCCTTTGGGGGTAAGGCTCAGGAATAGGGAGATCTCTACATAAAGTTGGAACTGAAAAATTAGTAACTTATCTTTAAAGTATGTCAACATAGCTTTTAATCCAAATAATATCCTCAAAGATGTTGCAAAAAAGTTAGCATAATAAAATGTTTTGTGTCCACCCATTCACCTCATAGGTTGTATAAAGATATGAGGGTAAAACATGGACAATCTACAGGGCAAAGCTTTATAAACGAAGTTGCTGTGTAAGTGCTAAATGTTATTGTGAATCACTGTGCCTCTGCTTGAAAAATATCCCATTTGAGACCAAGTACTATGCAGTAGTAGTCAACTCTCTAGCTGACCAGTAAATTGATTCCATTCAGGAGGGTGGCAGGAGAGAGAAGAAATGAATAATTGGTGTGATATGGTGTAGGTAGGGGACAAGTCCTGTGAGGAGGGGAGCCCTGGGCTGGGTCTCCAAGGGGCTAATCCACACGGATTTGCAGAGACAAGGGTGTAAAGAGCTCTCAGGGCTGGAAGTGGGACCTGAGAGGCTGGGGACAGAACCTGGGCATCCAATCCTTGCACTTTGCTGCTGTTGCCTCTTGCTTTTTGTGAGAATAGGAACGTGTTCTATTAGTTCAGCTACGTGGCGAGAGCTCTCACCCTGCAATTGATCCACATGCTGTTGGTAGGCAACTGAGATGTTGGAAGCAGCTGGGCAGCCAGCCCCTCTTTCTTAACTCACCTCTGTTAAAGTCAAGAGCCTGCGGAGACCTCCCCCGATAAATCATAAGCCTGGCCACATCCAGACGGGGAGAGGGGAGTGTTTTCTATTTGCATTATTTCTCAGCCACTCACTATCATGTTTTGTAAGCACTCTTAGATTTCAGAGAGCAAATCATTAATACCCAATTTGGAAAAGTCAGTGGTATGTAACTGCTGGGTTGGCAAACTCAATGGCAAGTAGAAGGCTGTGAGCAGGATATTAATTATTCCGTGCTGTAGATAGAGTGTGAGCAGGCGTGTATGGGTTCCAGCTAGCCAGCTGTCATGGCTGCACTGTGATTCATTTCCATGGGGACACCTCTTCCCTGCCCAGCAGCCCTCAAGCCCCAGCAATAATACTGTGAATTCAGATAAAAAAATATATTGATAACGTTATGTGAGGGGATAGCATCTTAGAGCGCCATGTCCCTTTCCCTCAGGCAGGTTTTGTTAGAATAACCATCGTGGACACTTTCCAAACACACACTTGGGGAAATGAGACTAAATATCACCTTTGGGAATGACAGCAAATGGGTCTGGGATGGGGGTCTCCCCACCTTGCATGGAGGTTATGAGTATACCCTCAAGGTGAGCATTATTATATATACAAAATGGGTGATATCATTGAAATTTTAAAAAGTGGCCCTAAGACGATTGGTATCCTCTTGGTTCCAATTCCTTCTGGTCCTTTTGACATCTTGCGTCCTCTAATTGGGACCTCATGATTTTCAATCTGTCTCCCTTCTGCTTGGTTCTGGCAGTTTCCACTCTCAACTCAGACAAATGCCATTGTTGTTAAAGATGCCTTGCATGTGGCCTTGTTTTGATGTTATCGTGCTGAAAGCCCTCTTCGGTAGGCATGAGGGCAGTCAGGGTCACAGAGGGCAAATTGCGTAGACACTGCTATTTTGCTGTGGGAAGACTTGGGCTCAGAAGTGGGAATCTCGAAGATCCTTTTAAGGACTGGTGCTGAGGCTACGGGTCCATGCTAGAAGGGCTTGTTCTCTGGCTGTGTGTGTTGAGGCAGATCACCTTCTGTACAAGAGATAAGTTGGCCTTGAGGCCCAAGTGCTTGGGCAGCAGTACCCATTTTTAAGGGGTTTTGCATCTCTTCTGTGGAGCTACAAAGGAAGACTCACATTCAGGGAATAGTTGGGCTGTGTATAGGGCCACTGCCTTGCATCACCCCATGGTGGCACTCTGGATTGACAAAACAAAAGGCTTTGCTGGGTAAATTAGGGTGTATACTCCCAGAACAAGGATCCCAGCATTACATGAAACAACATACACACACGTGTGCTCACATACTCCCACATCTTGCTTCTAATTATTAGCTTCAAAACACTGATATTTTCTGGGATGCCTGGGTGGCTCAGTTGGTTAAGCGGCTGCCTTCAGCTCAGGTCATGATCCCAGCGTCCTGGGATCGAGTCCCATATCGGGCTCCTTGCTCGGCAGGGAGCCTGCTTCTCCCTCTGTCTCTGCCTGCCTCTCTGCCTACTTGTGATCTTTCTCTCTCTCTCTCTCTCTCTCTCTCTCTCTCTGACAAATAAATGAATAAAATCTTTAAAAAGAAAACAAAACACTGATATTTTCTGACTTAACCTGGCATAGGATGAGAACTTAATATGTTTTTATTTCCTTTCTCTCTACATCTTCTAATTCATCCTTTCCTTTTCCATCCATTTCCCCAAATATTTTTCCTAGATTTTGGTAAAGATTTTTTTTTTTTTTATTTGACAGAGAGAGATCACAAGCAGGCAGAGAGGCAGGCAGAGAGAGAGGAGGAAGCAGGTTCTCTGCTGAGCAGAGAGCCCGATGCGGGACTTGATCCCAGGACCCTGAGATCATGACCTGAGCCGAAGGCAGCGGCTTAACCCGCTGAGCCACCCAGGCGCCCCGATTTTGGTACTTTAGATTGAGATTGGTAACAGGTCAATTTCATTGCAATGATCATAGTCAACTACATGCCAGACACTGGTCAATGCGTTTTATAATTAATGCTCACAAGGGGATTTATTTTAACACTTAGATTAAGTTTTATAACCATATTAACGCTGATTTGGACAACTTGCTTTGCTACTCTTGTTCTCGGACATGACTTCCTCACTTCTGATTTTCTGGTTTTGACTCCTCTTTTGGTGATGTGGATAAGGTGCTTAGTTTTGGGACGATACACATGGTGAGCCTACTTGGACCAGCTGAGATTGCATCTTTGTCCTTGTACATGTGTAAAGGCTTGCAAGGGTCAGAATTCTGAGGTTACAGTCTTTATTCTGAAAAATCATGTAGAATTAATTGATGGATTTAGGATTTTAGGGAAGATGTTTATCACCTAATCTGATTTTTTTCCTTTGTAGTAGTGTGCTTTATTTTGTTGAGTGCTTAGAACTTTTTTCTTTAGCTTTGAAATTAAAATGGTACCAGTTGTGGTTGTCATTTGATTTGACCTTTCACTCGGGATCCCTTTGGTTTTATGAACAAGTTGGCATGGAGCAGGCAGCCAGTTGGGGTTTCCCCACATGAATATACAGCAGGGAAAGAAGGGAGATGATGAAGACTCTGCAAGGGAGCAATTATAACGATGAACAATGGAGTCTAAATTGGACTCAGCAAAAAGTAAAGACAGCAGGGGAGTAATGGCTAATGCAATAATGAGGGAGTCAGTGCACTGGAGGTCTCGATGAGGATAAATAATTGTCTTATTGGGGGTGCTAAAGTAAACAAACTGGAAGAGAGAAGGACCTGTAAGAATGAAATACCTGAAAATGAGATTTTGCGGTGGTTCTGTTTCATTTAAAGAATGCTTGTGGGATTGTGTGTGTGTGTAGGGGGCTGCTGGGATGAAGGGGGGATGGTATGAAGGTCAAGTTGCTGATCAGCAAGCTAGATGTGGGGTAGGCTATCTACAGGGATCTTAGATTGTGTCTTTCTACCTCCAGCATCCTCTTGGCCAATCTAGGGTGAGTACAAGATATGACTAGGTAGCCAGTAGATTCTATATTCGGGAGGCATAGATGGCAGCAGGGCCTGGACTTGCAGCAGGATGTGGGAAGGACTGTTTGGAAGAAAGGTGGTAAGGGGCAAGGAGAGTTCCTATTTCCATCTCACCAAGAGAGGTACATTGAAAATGTACCAGCAGCAGCTTGGGAAGGCTTCATGGCAGGCCTCAGGGATAATCAGGTTAGAGAAGGAGGGGGTAGGGAGGGAAGAGTTCAGAGAGCAACGGGGGATTTTTTTGGCCAAAGGCCATGTGTTTCCCAAGAGTACAGAGGAAAGGTAGTATGGGTCAGAGTGGAAGAGGATGCCCAGATTAATACTAGGGTGATGAACTGGTTGGATCTGGATGACCAACAAGGAGATTTTGGGTAGTTCCTCAGATAAATGAGTTGTGGCTGGTTTCGTGGGCATGTTCCCTGTGCAGTCACATAGCAGCCCATGCTTAGAAGGGCTCCATGCTTGGTTGAAACTTCTGCCACTGCTATCTTAAACCTTTTTAATGCCTTTTGAACAAGGAAACTTGCATTTTCATTTTGCTTTGGGACCAACAAATAATGTACTTGGTCCTGGGATGGGGTTTGGGCATGACCATTTCTTAGAGGACAGTGCAGTCCCCACACTGTATTTGGGGCCTTGGGTGTGCTGGGCTGACTGGTCAGGATTTACCAGATCTTTGTTCCCTTCCCAGCAGTGCTGGTGTAAGCTGTTTTATCAGTCAACTATCTCAAGACCCAGCTTCACCTCCTTTCCATACATCTCCAACTTGGGATGTTTGAGGGGTCTTGGTTGGGGTCTCTTATGCTTACTTTGTGAGTAACTGGTGAGAAAGAATGGGCCATAACCTTTCTTCAACCCAGACCATTCTAGAGGAGGCGTTATAGAAGTTCCTAAAAGTTTCTAAAATGAGAATGTCCTTATCTCTGTTTCCACATCTGATTATAAGTTTTCCTCTACTTTTATGGACTTTGGTCTTTTCATGAGAACTGGGGGGGAGGGTTTGTCAAGGAAAAAGAAGCATAGCTATATGTGTTCAAATTGCCATTATAAGAGAAGGTTTTATTTTCTCTTTCTTGATAAGTTATCCCTTAACTCTTTTTAAAGGATCTGGGCATATATCCTTTAGACCTAGCTGATGGCTCTGCAATTTAATTTTGGTAAATTGCCAGTACTCATTGTTGCTCAACTATTAATGAAAGAAAAGAGAACTAGTCACTACATGAAAATCAATTCAGGGTTGGCCTAGCAGCAACTGATGTAATATCAATGGGTTACTTCTTTCTGGAAAGAAATGACTTTTTCGTTTTCCCCTCTCTGTCTAACCTGTTGCCTTTATCGACTATAGATACTTAGAAATACCAACATCATCAATTTACCTCTGTATTTCACATTAAATGTGTGAGAAAAAGTCTCAACGTAGTTGAGATTAGTTCCTGTGCTTTCAAAATGAGATCTAAATATTTGCAAGACCTACAAGGGGAATGACATTATTTATCCTGTTCATTCTTCACCTTTTATCTCACTTAAGGAGGATGAAAATAAAATTCTTCTTGCCTTCTAACATGCAATGTGGCCTGCATAGCTCATGACAGATATATATGAGAGGACGAGGAGGTGAGGGGGCTTTGAATGTCATTGGCTCAGCCAAATTCCAGGGCTTCCTGTTCACTTTCAGCAAAGTATAGATTTCTAATAAGGCTGCTAAAAAATATTATACAAATGAGCCTATCATTGGAAGGGGGTGGGGGAGGGTCATTGGAATTTATTATACACTTATTGTGTGTCAGTTGTCTGCTCCCTACTTTTGTTACTTCAGATGAAATGACAATGCTGTGTGGCTTATTTACCATTTCTCATATAAGGAAACTGACACAAATTAAGAATGGCAGTCTTGCATTGAAGTCCTTGACTTTGATCTTACACTCCAAGTGTGCTTGGAAATAAAGCATGTGCTCTTTCTCATCCCTTTGTGTCATACTCTGGATTATGATACTTGGAAATGTAAAGATCTAATGCCAAAATGAAAATGGATATTGAAGCAAGGTTTAACTAAAGGTCCTCTGGCCATTTGGGGTGAGGTAATGCTTGGGCTGGTGTCTGTTGTGGGGTAAAGACTTGGCCTTTGGAAGGACTCATTCTTCCCCGCTGGCCTCCCACATTTCTCTCTAGTCCAATTCCCATGAAAATAAAAGGTATTAAGATATTTAACACTTCGCAGATTAGCACTTCAACCACAGGCATTAAAATTGTCATTCTCCAGCAAAAGAATAAATCCCAACTTCTATCTTAACCTTTTAGTTTTGTCTTTGTGGATAAATATCGTGTGCTTTTACTTCCTTAAAAGTTTGTTTCCTGTCCCTTGCAGACTCTATGCTACTTTACCCTCTCCTACCCAGCTCTGCCTGGTTGGAAGTTTTGGAGCCATATTTATATTATTATCTTCCAGTGGCCTGACTTTGACCCAGATGCACAACAGCAGTGTGTCTGCACATGTCAGGGATGGCAGTCTCATGCCAGTGGCCTTCTATCCACCTGGGCTTGGAGTTGGCTGAGAGCCTGGGGTTTGAGGGGCAAATTGATTTTCTAGTAAAATACTGGGCTTCAGTGCATACAGGGCAGTTATCAGTTTGTTGGAAGTTCCACGTGCTGTCCAAAGAGAGGTTATATCTATACAACATCCATTTCCCCCCAAAACTTGGACTCTTTTTTTAATTAAAAAAATTATTATGTTAGTCACCATACAGCACATCATTAGTTTTTGATGCAGTGTTCCGTGACTCATT
This sequence comes from Enhydra lutris kenyoni, assembly GCF_002288905.1. Lineage (NCBI taxonomy): Eukaryota > Metazoa > Chordata > Mammalia > Carnivora > Mustelidae > Enhydra > Enhydra lutris. Next base: position 35,801,654 of record NW_019154096.1, on the reverse strand, counting down.
GTTTATAACACCCAGTGCTCCATGCGATACATGCCCTCCTCAATACTCATCACTGGGCTAACTCACATCCCCCACCTCCCTCCCCTCTAAAACCCTCAGTTTGTTCCCTAGAGTTCACAGTCTCTCATGGTTCATTTCACCCTCTGATTTCCCACCCCCCTTCATTTTTCCCTTTGGACTCTAGTATTATGGGATATCCACCCATATAAAGGATAGAATTTGTGCTTTCTATATGGTCTTTCTAAGCAACACGTGAATGGACTCTTGTTCTTCCTTCTTTCCCTAAGTATCAATGTATATAGAATATATGCTGGCAGCTAGAAATTCAGAGACTGGGAAGATCTCTGTGACCTTAGATAAGAGGCATGTGAAATACTGATTAGAACACAAGAAAAATCATTATGTATGATAAGTAAAGGGAATCAGAGAAAGTCTTATAGAAGATGTTATCTTTGAGCAAATCTGGAGAATGGGTATGAATTTTCCATGCTGAGAAAGCAGGAGAAATGGCACTTCAGGAAGAAGAGCGTATGAAAGGGTATGACTTGGTTGGGGAAGAGTCGTTGGGCTCACACAGCAAGAGGACATGGAAGTAAGAGCAGGAAGTGAAGTTGAAAAAATGGGTGGTGGGTTTGAAGACCATAAACCTTTAATGAAACAATGGTAAAGAGTCTGAATTTTATCCTATAGGTAATGGGAGCCATTAGAAGTTTTAAATAAGATGAGTGCCATGGGTAGGTTTTTATTTTAGGATAAAAACTAATGATGTGTGGAGGGTGGGTTGAGCTGAATGGGGAGGAGGACTGGCTCGAGAGCAGGAGACCCCAGCTGAGGATATTTCACTAGCCTAGCTGAGTACTTTAGTTAGGGATCTGTGATGAGAATGTGAAAGCACACATTCAGGTAACACTGTGGAGACTGAACGGGTAGAACTTGGTTCCTAAATATGTGCTGGAATTACAGGAAGAGGAAAGTACTGGGAACAACCCCCAGTTTCTAGTTTGGACAACTGAGGGTTGGTGGTGACCTTTACTAAGGTGAAGAACACTGGAAAAGGAGTGGGTTTGTCAGGGGGATGGAGGAGGATAGGGACATTTTATGTTGGAGGCACTGCCTTCTCCAGCACTGATAACATTAGATGAAGAATGAATTTATCCCAAGGCGATGCCAGTAGAGATCTCCCTTCTTTCACACTAAGCTTCCAGGGCCATGAGGACACTACTACACAGGCAGTTGTGTCATCCTTGAATTCTCTGTGCTAACAGATGCAAGCAAAGCTAATTGACGTCCAAGATCTGTGAGTGGCAGCAAGGAGGTGTTTGCTACTCAGGCTGAATGGCAAGCCAGAGATTTCTCTAATGTAATGTGACTGTGGTATCAGGCTAAAACTTACTATTAATAAAATTTCAGCGTTGTCCCCAAGTCATAATTACTCAGTATTCATCAATGTTACCTACAGCAGCTTCTAAATCCAAGCTGAATGCCCAGAGCCATTATGCAGACTCTCCCCTGATGATGATTTGCATTCCTTGGTGCCTGGCATTGCCATTGGTGATTAGAACACTGACAATGTCCTGGCCAAAATGTTCTCTTAGGGAGTCACTCTGCACCTGTCTGGTGAATAGATGTGGTGAGCAAGGCAGACAGATACGGGCTGGCAGGCCAAATGCAGAACAGCTAGAATAGAAACTCTAAAACTTTGTAGAACCAGAACATGACATGAGTGAGAAAAAATGTTTTCTGCTAAATACAAAGTTCTGTTTTATGCAAGTCCTCTCAATGGAAACCACTCTTACTGGCTAACCCTTACAAGAATGCTTACAATGCGTGCAGAGAGCCAAATCCTGGGGTTGGCGAAATGCCCTAATGCTGTCTTCAACCATTTGTTGAGGGTCACGGAATGTAAGAAAGTAATGTGCCCCCATCAGAAATTGTTAAGTTTTTGGAGGGTTGTCCTTTGCTTTGTAGGTTCTACTGTGTCCCACTGACAAAATTAGAAGAAGTGGAAAGGAAGAGGTGTGAATGATAGAGCAGGCCAGACTAGGCACCCTGCTCTGGAATGGAGCCCCACCAGCTGGGATCTGTGGCATCCCTTTCCTCTGCCCGTATCTGCATCAGTGCATCAAGGCTTTGTGTCGTCCAGCCCAGGGCCAGCACAGCCCATCAGATTTTATCTGAATTATCTGTGTAAGGAGAAAATTGCTAAGCACAAATGCAGTTGAAGGCAGGAGCAATTGATGTAGAACATGCACAGCTAAAGAAGCTGTTTAAATGTATGGCTACAAATTCCCTGGTCTGCCCATTCGGAGGGGGGCCAGCAATAGAGCCCCCATAAAACGTTCCAGAACTGGCTGCCAGGAAGATATGAGTGCAGAACCCCAGGGGGGATGTCAGGAAATGTTTATTACCCTTATGAAGAGTTTTTGAGGCTTTGTGGTGGAAGGTTTCCCTGGCTGATCTGGTCAGACAGGCAGAATGCTGGGACTCCGCATGAAGCATTCATTTGTCTCCAATCCTCCAGGTAGAGCTCTGTTTGGCCAGAGAGGCATAGAACTTAGTAAAGTGAATGTGAGCATTAGCTGGGCTTGGATTCTTGGCTTTTGGTTGCCTGAGGGGTGAACAGACCAGTCAACCATCTTCCGGGGAGTCAGGGGAAAGTGGAATGAAGCAGCCTTGGAAATGTAGCATTCCCCTTTCTCAGAGATCAAGTTTAAGATGTTAAAACATTTCGGACTTAAAGGTTTGTAGGGATAGGCAACTTGGAATAAATGTTGGAAGGAGCCTCGGAAATAGGTTTGGCTAGACTAGTTGTGAGACCATGATTGCTGACTTGGAAATTTTCCTAGATAACATGGTGATAAAGTAAATAGTTTTATAGTTTCCTTCCCCAGGAATTTTTTTTTTTCCAGGAAAGTCTTTGAATTTTATTTCCCTCCCTATTTTCAAATGACCCAGTTCTTCATATCATGCCTTCTCAGATTAATTGAAATCAAAGAATCTTTATATATATATATATATATATATATATATATATATATATATATAATATATATATAAATTATTGAAAGTAGAGGAAGTTTATTGATTCATTGTGAAGATGATCTCTTTCCTAGCACAGTCGTGGATTTAACTGGGGAAAAAAATGAACTGTTACAGGATTACTATGAAATTGTCATTAAAAAAAAAAAGATTCTGATTTGGAAATATCTTCTCATAATGTGCCTATATAAAAGAGAAATTCATTAAGAAACTTACAAAGAAAAACCGTCCAACTCTTGCTGGTCTTTGGGAATCCTTCGTAAAGATTGTATAGCAGTAAAATGCACTGAAATGGAAGTCAGAAGGCTTTATCATTATCATAACCCTGGGCAAATCACTTAACCTTCCTGGCTTCCATTTCCTCATCTGTGTAATGAGAAGTTTGGATGGGGTGACTTCTCAGGGCTGGCTTCTAACCTCTGCCCATCTCTTTGCAACTGGAACCACTGAAGACTTGCATCCTTGCTACTCAGGTGTACAAGGTGTGTCCCCAGGTACTTATGAGAAACACAGTATCTTGGCCTCTACCCCAGGCCTACAGAACCAGAACATGGCTAAGCCCCCCACAGGTGATTTTTTTTTTTTAAGATTTTATTTATTTATTTGACAGATCACAAGTAGGCAGAGAGGCAGGCAGAGAGAGAGGGAGGGGGAAGCAGGCTCCCCGCTGAGGAGAGAGCCCGATGAAGGGCTCGATTCCAGGACCCTGGGATCATGACCCAAGCTGAAGGCAGAGGCTTTAACCCACTGAGCCACCCAGCAACCCCCCCTCCCACCCTGCTCCCCCTCCCAGGTGATTTATACATACACGAACATCAGAGAAACATTGATCTACAACCCGCAGACTCCTCTTTTTGTGTTCTGGTGTCTTTGGGCTCTGTTGAGCTCCCTATCTCTTGCTGTGCCACTTTGCTGGGCGGGGCACATCCCTCTCCTCTGTACTTCTTTTTCCTCCTCCTCCCATTTTAAGGTCCTTCTTTAAACACCCCGAGCTCCTGGAACAAGATACCACTGACTGGCTCTTGTAAGCCATTCTGCTCAAGTCAACTGTATATGTAAGTCATGTGTTGGGTTACTGATACTTTGTTGGCACAAAGCCTTTCAGTATTGCTGCAGATAACTAATTATCTGATTGGCTCCTAGATAGTTATTAGACTGATTAATTTTGGTGTCCACAATAGACAAAACAGGGCTTCTATCTAAATTCTGCCTGACCAGCTCTCCAGCTGTCAGGAAATGTCGCCTGTTATAAACACATTGGAAAAAGTACATATTTACTTTCCTTCACTGTGGACTTTCTGTGGCCCAAATACATCAGACACTTTAATAATGCACAATATCTTCATCCAGAGTTGACTAAGGCACATATATTTTGCCATGTCTGGGTTGTTCCACAAGTTTAAGATTAATTACTGTGTGAATTCCAGCTCTGAGAACTGATTCCAGTGTTCTAGTTTCAAGGACAGATATTACCAGACAATTATGCTGTGATTATATGGTAGTTGATTTTCAGTTTTCAAGGTCAGGATTAATAGAATAATTATAGTGCAAACACAACATTGGCATTTTTAACTCTTTTTTTTTTTCTCATACTGAAAGAGAAAATCATTATCTCCTGGGCTTGCTGAGGCAGCCATCTTTGTGCTTAGGCTCCATCCTGCTATCAGTCATTGCGGGAAAGGGGAGAGGTGTCTGCTGGACCAGAGCAGGCTAGACTACCCATTGTCAGAAATGGGAGAGCTATTAGCCTAGGGTCAGCACTCCTTTGCTGGAGGAGTTCAGATTAATAGCCTGAAGAATTTGTATAGGAAAAGAAGAGGTGGGGGCTTGGGACCAAGTGGGGCAGGGTCCATAAGGCAGCCCATCTTTTGGATGAGTAATTTTACCTCATTTGTAATTAAGCCTGGGGTAGTCAGGCCTTCCAAGAAGCAGCTCTAAGATTTGTGAGGCTGCTTACTCGGCTTATATTAAGGGTCCACAGACTGTGCCCCATGGGCCACATCTTGGCAGCTGCCCATTTTTTAATAGTAAAGTTTTGTTTTATTGGACCATAGCCATCTTCATTCATTTACGTATAGGCTATAGCTGTTTTCATGCTATAAGGACAAAAGTGAGTAATTTCACCTGAGATCTTTATAGCCTGCAAAAGCCTAGGATATTTAGTATCTGGTCCTTTACAGAAAAAGTTTACTGACTCCTGCCTTATATTGTTTTTTTCATTCCTGACTTCTAAATATCATGGGAGAGGGAAATGTTGATTGGTTTCAGGTAAAATTAACGTTTAGGATGAAACTTTTCCCTGCTATAATACGAACTTTGTTTCTGAATAATTGTCAAAATTAAAGACCTTGAGCTTAAGTTAGATGGGCTGGCTGTCTTGGGTGGAAAACCTTGGGATCCATCCTTCTAACATATGAGCTGCTTCAGTCACATACCAAAGCACCTTAGAACTTTATCCTTTGGTAATAATGCAGCTGTGGTTACTTTTTCCTCCAGCATTTTCCCTGCACCCAATTTCTGCTTCCAGAAGCCCCCGTGAACTTTGGTTATTTTCAATTTGGCACAAGTCTGACTTCCTACTCTTTTGGCTTCCAGGCACTGTCTACACAGTGTACAGTTATGGTGGTGGGCATGGGGAGGGCACCAGAGCGTCCATCCTGGGAAAGTGTATTTTTTATGTGTTCCTGAAATGCAATATGGTCACTTGGCTCTCAAACCCCTGTTGATATGCAGGTCTAATTGCAAGCATTTTGTATTAAAATTGCAGGCCGTTCTTCACTAGAACTACAAGAAACATTTAATATTTTAAGCAGGGAAAGAACATCAAGATGTCACTAAAGGGAACTACAGAACATTTTTCTTTTTTAATTTAGAAGATGAAGTATACAGTGAGTCTTTGAGGTTCTTCTTTTTTTTTTTTTTTAGATTATTTATTTATTTATTTATTTGACAGAGAGAGAGAGAGAGAGAGATCACAAGTAGGTAGAGAGAGAAGAGGAAGCAGGCTCCCTGCCAAGCAGAGAGTTCAATGCGGGCCTCGATCCCAGGACCCTGAGATCATGACCTGAGCCAAAGGCAAAGGCCTAACCCACTGAGACACCCAGGTACCCTGAAGTTCTGTAAGAATTTCAGATGTTATGTCTTCATGGTTTTATTAATTAAAGGTCAATTAGGGTTTCTCTATATAGGATTATATCATCTGCTAATAGATTTTTTTACTTCTTCCTTTCTGATTTGGATTCCTTTTATTTTTCTTGCCTAATTGCTCTGGCTAAGACTTCCAGTATTATGTTGAATAGAAGTGGCAAGAGTGGGCATTCTTGCCTTAAACGCAATCTTTCCAATCTTATATTGGATCTTGTATCTAAAGCTTTCAGTTTGTCCCCATTGAGTATTATGTTAGCTAGAGGGTTATCTACATAGCCTTTTTAAAAAAATTAAGATATAATGTATTATTTGTTTCAGGGGTACAGGTCTGTGATTCATCAGTCTTACACGATTCACAGCACTCAACGTAGCACATACCCTCTCCAATGTCCATCACCCAGTCACCCCATCCCTCCCACAACCCCTCCCATCCAGCAACCTTTAGTTTGTTTCCTGAGATTGAGTCTCTTATGGTTTGTCACCGTTTCTGGTTTCATCTTGTTTCATTTTTCCCTTCCTTTCCCTATGATCTTCTCTTGTTTCTCAAATTCCTCATATCCAAGAGATCATAATTGTCTTTCTGTGATTGACTTATTTCACTTAGCATAATACCCTCTAATTCCATCCACGTCGTAGTAAATGACAAGGTTTCGTTTCTTTGGCTGCATAGTATTCCATTATCTACTTTATCCATTCATCTGGTGATGGGCATCTATGCTCTTTCCATAGTTTGGCTATCGTGGACATTGCTGCTATAAACATTCAGGTGCACATGCCCCTACATAGTCTTTTTTATGTTGAGGTGTATTACTTCTCTACCTAGTTCGTTGATTGTTATCATGGCAGGGTGTTGTAGTTTGTCAAGTGCCACCCCAACCCATATTGGGGAATCTCATGTGTTTTCTAGCTTTCATTCTCTTAGTGTGGTGTATCACGCTGATCATTTTGCATATAGCAGGCAAAGCCTAAAATATTTGTAAATTCAGTAAAATTGCAGGATACAAAATCAACATACGAACATCAGTTGTTTCTATACACTCGTAGTGAACCTCCCTGAAAGGATATCAAGAGAACAATCCCTTTTACAGTAATATCAGAAAGATTAAAATAGGAATGAACTTAACCAAAAACGTAGAAGACTTCTATATTGAAACTACAAAATAATGCTGAGAACTATAAGAAATAATAAAATTAAAGGTGACACAAACAGAACACATTATGTTTTCATGGATCGGAACAATTAATATTGTGAATTGTCTTTAGTGCCTTGTTTCCTGAGGTCCCAGGTGGGCTCTGCCCCTGGAGGCAAAGGCTGGGCTTCAGCCTTCTTCCCTTGTTTCCATGGCAGCTCCAAAGCCAGGTTCAACTTGACCTGCTACAGAGGTGGCTGCTCAGAGCGGGGAGTGGTACAACTTGCAAGTGAGAAAGTTATTAACTCTAGGGGGTAGCTTTAGCCAGTAAGAATATTCCACAGAAGATGATAAGGAGTCAGCCAATAAATTAGTACCCCTTCTCCCTGAAGGATTTCTAAGACTCAGGGCATATATAGGATCTCCAAAGATAGGCCAAATGACCAGCCATCAGGTGGGGTTTCTTATTTTTCACACTTAGTGACAAGTTCATAAATTTTTATTATATCCTCTTTTACCTTTATTGAAGTCTAAGATCTCTTACACAATAAGGAAGAATTGTGAAGAAAATTTTAACTCTAGTAATATGGGATACAAATTTTAAATAATGGTGAGGAAGTTCAGGGTGAGAAATGAGGTAAAATAGAAACAATGAGTTTACCAAAGGCAGAGCCAGGGTTACCTCTGGATTTTTGTCATTGTTGTTGTTGCTGTTATTTATTTTATTTATTTATTTTTTTAGTTTCAAAGGTAGAATTCCCTGATTGATCAGTTTCATATAACACCCAATGCTCATTACATCTTGTACCCTCCTTAATGTCTATCACCCAGTTACCCTATCCCCTCACTCCCCTCCCCTCCAGCAACCCTTAGTTTGTTTGCTAGAGTTCAGCATATACCTCTGGGTCATCTTAATCCAGGCCTGCAGTGTCTCTGTTACAGCACAGTACAGCCCTGCTCCTACCTGTATTCTCTCTAACATGTGTACCACAATGTACTTATCCTATGAAGCAGGAGCAGCAAACCTTCTGCAAAGGGCCAGATGATAAATCCTTTTGGCTGTTGCAACTATTCAACTCTGCCACTGGAGCACAAAAGCAGCCAGAGACCATTCATAAACATGGCTATGCTCAGGACCCACTGTATTGCATATAGGGCCCAGCATGCAGTGAAAACTTAGGGCTCCTTATCTAAAAATGAAGAATTTCCAGAAGTCAGCAATAGCCCATTAAACCAAATATGGGGGCCCTTCCAAGTGTGGGGCCCTCAGTGACTGCACAGGCTGCATGCTCATGAGGCCAGCCTTGGCTGTATTCCAGTAACTCTTTACTGAAAGAGGTGAAGGGCTGAACTTGCCCTGTGGGCCAGTTTGTTGACTTCAGCTATAAAGGATGACACGAGAGCATGCATCTTTGCTCGATCCAAGAGGGTACTAAGTGGGTGCATGATGCCGACCCACCTACTCAGCCATCCTTGTGGCAACATTTAGGCTGAAAGTCCATATGCTGGTACTTCATCTAGGATGGTCCCTTGGAGAAGGGTTGCCCTGGATCTAGAAGCTTACAGGCCAGTAGCAGTGGGCTCTGCCCTAAGCACATCTCCTGTAGCTCCTTCTTGGTTCTCTGCCAAGACAAAAGAGACCTTTTTGTTTCTACCCTTTTTTCCTCCAGGTAACTTTATGTTCACTCTCTGGAAGTGTCCTTGACTTCCCAAACACCTTCAAAGACCACCTCTGAAATAAACACACAGCAATCCTTTTAGAAGCCTGTCAGCCTTTGATTAGCTCTTGTTGACTTTCTAAGAACATGTCTTGTCACTTCTCTTGAGTTTTCAGGGAGGCCTTTGTAGTGTCTGAAATATTTTTTTTTTTTTGGTAGGTGTTTTGCTTCCTCAAATCAGAACGAGTCTCCCGGCGAGTCCCTGGCCCGGGCCTGCTGGTTCGCATTGCAGGCTGCTTTGTTCTCTCATGCTGAACTAATGACTCAAGAGCCTCCGCCCTTTCAGGTGCTGACCTTTCTCCACATGGCAATAGAATAAGACAACCCCCCCCCCCAAAACCTCCATGGTGCCGTTAGAAGGAATGCCACTTGGAGAAAGGATTTGGTCTGTGTAATTAGAATGGACACCTGACTCTTCTTCCTGTTCCTTCCCTTTGGGATTTGCTTTTACATTGGAAGCAAGAAATGGATTCATATGCTTTGAGAGTGTGGAATAAAAATGTGTTCTGCAAGAAGTTCCAAAATTCCTTATAACATAATACATAGCTGTAAGTAAAGAGCTTTTCTCTGGGCTGGAGTCCAGCCTGTGCCTGCCTGGGTGAACGACTCTGAGCTTGGATTTTCCCGCTTTGATTCTCCTAAAAACTATACAGGATAAATGTGACTATTATAGCTACCACAACTGCAGTGAGAGACTGCGTCTGGCCGAGGGGACCCGTGAGGTGGCATGCAGGCCCCAGGCCTATGTGGCTAGAAAGACGAGTGAGAAACTGAGGCTGTATCTTCTCCACTGAGAGGTGCCTCCCATGTGGTTTTGGCTGTTGTCCAGGTAGTGCTACTTGTGTCATGTTTGTGAGGTGTTAAGGTGGCTGCTGGGCTTTCCTTAGGAGTTGAAGAGGAGTGTCAGCTGCATTTCTTGTCCTGTGTCCTTTAATACACCTAAGTCAATTTAGCATTAGGTGAATGCCTGTTGAGTCTCCCGAGTCTGACTGCCCACCTGAACCCATAGGCCCCAGTGTGCTCATAGATTTCGTTCATCTGTAGATGCAGGAGTGGACAGTGGTTCAGAGTTTGGGATTTGAGTCTGATGACGGGGTTCCCATCCTAGCTCTGTTACTAACTTAATGTATCCCACTGGGGAGGTTAATCTCTTTGGGCCCCAGTTTCCTCCTTTGTAAATTGGGGGTGGTGGTAATAATAGTAGTAATAATAGTAGTACTTACCTCCTATTTGTGAAGATTGGGTTGGAACATGGTGGATCATGGAGTGATGACTGGGGCAGTTAGGGATGCTCAGTGAGTCTTAGTTACTATGGTTATTATTGAGAATAACCTCTCATGACAATTTTCACATCAAGAATACATCCATCACCATCACACATAAATGAAAATTTGGCTTGGTATTCTAATCTTGGCTCGTTCATTTGTTCTTAATAGAGAAGGACCCAATAATTCTAGAATATATTTTGGTGCTGACTTCTGCATCATAATTTTTCCAGAACCAGTAAATCATTTTAATTTTCAATATTTATTCTTTTAAATTTCTTAGACATTTTCTTCAATTATATTTTTAAATATTGATTCTATTTCAACTAACCTATATGGTAACTGAATTAGTCAAGAATTCAAGTATTCCTCTTAATATTTGTAATATTATTTTCTTTTTTCTCTCATAATTTGAGTTGAATTCTGGTTTTCTGTAGCCCTAACTCTATTTATTACTTCTAATTTTATTCTTTTGGTTTTATGGTTAGGATACCTTTCTCAGGTCTTAGTTACCTAATAAGACATAATTACATATAACTTTTTCCTTTAAATTTTGATTTTTGGTGGGAAATCCATTTCAGGTATTGGGCTTCCTTCATTATTTTTCCTGCCTTTTTTGATCATTGTTGTTTCTAAATAAAATTCTGGTCAATGCTTCCATTTCAATTTACTTGTGTTGCTTTGTGGTTATTTTGCACATGATTGGAGAAAGAGTGATGGGGCACTGGAGGAAGTACCATTGTCTCTTCGCCATGGACAGATTGGGCTTCCCTAGTCTGATGCATGATTCCACCTATCAAATATTAAATATATTTTAGGGAGATTTGTGGCAGAGAGTGCTTCTCCTGGATTTGGGGCTGGGAAAGACACCATCTGGAGGTGGTCCTACATGTGCTTAAACTTCTACTCATACCTCTTCTGAGAAACAGACTGACTTCTTGTCAAGCTGATGAATGGGGGAAAATCCACTTTCATCCCATCCCAGCCATGCAGGCTCCGGCAGAGGGAACCAGAGGTAGACCATCAGGCTGGATTGGGGACTTCTTATTCATGTGCGGGATTGTAACCTGGTTATCAGGTTATGGGCATGAGTAACGCCAGTGACTATGAACCTCTTTTGCCTCCTTCTTGAGGCAGAAACACTGTAGCATGCCTGCCTGGGTCTGCCTGGAAATCCAGGGAATAGAGCCAATATCTGAGCAAACACTTAGCAAGAGCACAAAGAAATAGCTCTGGATGCCAGGGGGAATGTGCAGAGCCATGATAAGGCACATTTGCAAGTCAATCTGCGAGCTGGGTTAGAGATGTTACTACATTGGTACCCCCTAGACACTCTGGATATGGAAGAGGTAAATTTCTTCTGGCCGCTGCTTGGTAAGCCTGGTGTTGCTGCAGTGGACAGCTTCTTGCTCTCTGAGGCTTTTTAATTTCGATAAGACTGGGCTAAGAGCAAAGAGACAGGACTCACTCAGGATTACTCACGGGGTTGAGACAGATTTCATTGGCCTGCATTTGTAGGCCCACATCACGAGGGTAGCAGGCCAGAGCGGGCTGTGCTCTGTATTTTTGCCTTCCTGTCTGCAAAGCCAATAGGAAGAATAGCTGTTTTACATCTCTAGGTCACTGCAGGGAGATCTGTTCATTTGAGGGGAGGATAGCAGGCTGAATAAGCGGCTTTCCACTCCTGTCTTCCAGGAGGAGTGGGATCATCCATGTCTTCTGTTTTTGTGTCATGGGAAACCAGAGATCTGACATGAAGGAAGGTCAGCACAACTGTATTGTCCGAGTGCTTGGCCAGTCAGGCATAGACTACTAAGATAATGCCAAGTCAGGGGAGAAGGCACCACGAATGGCCTGGGGAGCTTGGTGAACAGCAGGTCCTAGCTCATCTTTGAGAAAGAGGGCTAAGGGGACTCAAGGTTGTATGGGAAAGGATGTGCACACCCTTCGGGGTACACCTAGAGGAGCAGGGAGGAGATGGGAGGAGATGGGACTAATGCTACCAGCTCCTGATGCAGAAGGGCGCCTGGAGGCAGACGGGCTTGGGAGATATAGATGAGCAGTAGCGAGGTTGGGGATTAGCCTTTCTCAACTAAGTCCTCAGGAGACGCTCACCTGAACCCTTCTTGTCTCTTCTCACTATGAGTTGATCGTTGCCAAGAATGTCATCAAGGCCATCATCATGACAATGTGTCATAACACCTTATTTCCTTTAATAGATTTGTTTCTGCATATGCAGCAAATAGGTTTTGAGGTGTAGAGTTAGGACTTTAGGCATGAGTTTTATTCTTCTCTGTAGAGATAGCTCTGTTTCAGGGGCAGTGTGTTGGAAACCTCTAACAACAAAACAATGATTGAATCCATAATAAAAGCGAACACACAGTTGACCCTTGATCAACATGGGATTGAACTGCACAAGTCCACTTACACATGGATTTTTTTTCAATAAATACAGTATTGTTGCTGTATTTCCTATGTTTTTCTTTCGCTTACTTTAAGAATTCAGTATATGTTACATAGAACATATAAAACATGTGTTAATCAAGTGTTATTGGTAAGGCTTCCAGGCAACAGTAGGCTATTAGTAGGATTTGGGGAAGTCAGAAGTTCTACATGGATTTTCAGCTGCATGGGTTTCAGCACCCCTAACCCCTGTGTTATTTGGCATAAAGCTCCCTGTTTACACCCCCTGATCTTAGGCAGTGAACAGCAAACACTGGTGTGGGTGTGGGGACCCAGGTTGGACAGTGAAGAGACCTGCCTGACAACTGATACTCTTCTCAGACAAACCTACCACTCCTCTCAGAGCTCCAGGCTGTGTGACACACCCATCCAGTGGATGCTGAGGGGGGAACCCCCAGTAGCCCCTGCCATTCACACCCTTATCACGTTTCTCCTTCTCTGTCAGGAGTAGCCAGAAAGATGATGTGGCCTGCCACATGGAAGTTCTGTTGTTGGTGTGGCTTTTTTTTTTTTTTTTTTTTTACATACTTCATCTCCCTTAGAATATTCCAAGTTGAGTGAAATAGCACCATGTGTCTCCTCAATTTTGACACTATACCTATTTTTTGTTTATATACCCAGGTCTTGTGACAACAACTATGGTAAAATCCAATGCTGACAGTGGTTGACATCCCAGTGACAGTTCCTACTGCATCATTGGATGTAGACCCCCCCCAAACTGATAGTCGTTAGCATTTGCCAGATAGAAATAGAAATGTTTTCTGTCATTAACATCCTTTTTTTTTTTTTTTTTTTGGAAACCCCACTAATGAGTTAAGGAAGTAAAACCAGTCACAGTTGCTATGACTTCCAAAGTTTAAACTCCTTGTCACCTTATTTTGTTTTGTATTTCTCAATCTTTCTCATACTCCCCTTTAATTCCCTTTACTTCCTCTTTGTTTTGTCTTCCTGCCTTTGGGGTTTTGTCCTTCAGAATATTTACCTCCACCCCCAGCATGCTTTTTTGTCCCTTTTCCCTTTCATAGCCCCACATTTTATTTTGAGATTGCCTGGCATTTTTGTTCTTGATAGTAATTTCTTAACTTAAAAAAAAAAATTAGAATCAATGGTTGGTTATACTTAACTACAAGTTTTAGTGATTTCCTTGTTCTCCTTTATTTCTTGTATCTCATGTTGTCTCATTTGTGTGTGTGTGTGTGTACTCAATTCTCTCAAAGGTGTTCAATGAGCTAAATCTATAAATCCTTGTATGTCCACATATATATCTATATTTTGTTTCCCTCTTGAATATTAGTTTGGCTGGATATAGGATTTTAGGTTCAAAATAGTTTTCCTCAGAATTTTGAAGGATGTGTTTTTTTGTGTCAAATGTTTCCATTGAGAAGTCTAATGTTGTTCTTAGTTTTGTTCTACTCTGGGTGACATTTAAAACCTGCAGAAGTTTTTGAGGATTTTATATTTACCTTGGTGTCCTGAACCGGCACCATTGTGATCTAGGTGTGAATCTGTAGTCTAAATATGATGTTTTGTCAATCCTGAGCAATTTTTATTTGATTACTTCATGCCCTTTATTCTTTCTGCATTGTCCTTCTGGAACTTTTACTGACACTAGAACTTCTAGGTATGTTCTCCATGTTTTAATCTTCCCTGCCTCCTAACTTGCCATTTCTTTCTAGTAGTATTGCTACCTGACAAATCCCTAGGAAATTTGGTGACTTAAAGTGGCAATAGTTTGTTAGGTTTCATGATTCTGGAGTTGATGAAGCTGTGTTCCTTCTCTGTGTAGTGTTGGCTGGGGTCACCCACGTGGCTGTGTTCAGCTGGGAACTTGGCAAGCACATCTAGGTTCTTTCCCTGAAGCCTCTTCCAGAGCCTTTTCATGTTGCTCTTTTCTCCAACAAGGTTGCTGGGATTTCCTTACAGCATGGCGTTGGGTTTCAGGAGGGAGTACTAAGAGGGGAGGCTCCTACTTGCCTCAACCCTGATTGGCCAACCTCTCATTGGACAACACAAGTCATATGGCCAAGCCTGAGTCATGTGTGGGAAGGTATTTTATGAGGGCATAAACACTGAGAGGTAGGATGTTTTGGAGGCCAACAATGTTAGTCAAAGTTGGGGTGCTGATAGCTCATCTTCAAAGTGTGAGATTTTTGTCTCTTCTGAGATTTAATGGCTACCTAAGACACTGCCCAGCTTTTTCTAGGGGCCCACACTCCCTGGTCTATTCCTTGGGAACCACCTCTGTCATGTACTTACTGGCTCTGGTGGAGAATAGGTAGCACCTACCTTCTTAGCTGCCCTGATTAAGCATCCCAATTAACTATCTCCCTGAGTCCTTTGTGGCCCCTCATTCTTTTTACTCTCAGACCCAAAGTGTCCTGGTCTTGACCTGCATTGTTTTAGGCAGCTGCCTCCTCCTCCTCCTCCTTGGCTGTACCTTTCCGAAACTTCTCCCTTCCTTTTCTTTCCCATTGGAGATGTGATGAGGTCCTTTGAGAATATAAATTGGGTTTTCTGCCAGAAATAGATTTACCTTTATCTCCCCCCACCTAAAAGAGAGATTTTAGTGAGACTTTATGATTTAAATAATCACCTTTTAATTACATTTAGCAAATATTTGTTGAATGGCTTAATTAATGTGCAAGACTTTATTGGTTGGGCTTAATGAAATCTGCTATTGGAAGCATTAGTGTTGGAGGTACTCTGAGAAGTCACCTAGACTAGTGATTTTTTGAAATTTATTTATTTATTTATTTGACAGGTCACAAGCAGGCAGGCAGAGAGAGGGAAGCAGGCTCCCCACTAAGCAGAGAGCCCAATGTGGGGCTCAATCCCAGGACCCTGAGATCACGACCCAAGCTGAAGGCAGAGGCTTAACCCTCTGAGCCACCCAGGTGCCCCTAGACTAGTGATTCTTAAACTTTGCTTAAAAATCCATCAGTGGTTTCTTATAGTACTTTTGATAAAACCCAACTTTCTTAGTATGTCAGAAGTGAACTTTTATGGTCTATGCAGTGCTTAACTATATCATTTCATGTCCTACCTTCAATTCTTTCTTCTATATTGGAACCAGTCTTTATGCAGTTCTTCAAAAGTCAGTTTGTCTTTCTCCCTCCCTCTCCCTTTCATTCTTTCTCCACACCCCCCAACCCGACCCTGCCACCTCCCTTGGGCCTCTGGAAAAACAAGACTTTCTACCAAGAATAGTCTTCTCTCTTCAGTAGCCGGTCATTCTTTCTCTTTCCTTCCCCCATTCCTAAAGGCAGACTGACACATGCAGTGCCTCATCTGTATGCGTCTGGAGACTTGGAAGTTTGATTACCCTACGTTCTCCTACAAATGGACCTTGAGCGTGTGTTTGGAGGTTCTAGCAGGGGAGCCTAGCTACTCATATACCCTTGCCTGGGGAACAGCCCTCCTCTACTGGGGAGGTCATCCTCTTCGAGTGTGTATAGCTTCAGGAGTGGTGAGGAGGGAGGAAGGGGAAACCGCCTAGCCAGCTGGATCAGCTGCATCAACCTTGGCAATCAATCAGGTGACAGATATCACAGCCAGATCACCCTCACATCCATGAGCCAGTCATTCTAACACATCCTTTAGATCAGTTTCCCTGGAATATCAGCCATGACTTCCTCATAATGCCAAACCTGGGTTAAAATCTCCAATGTGCTTCAAATTCTCCTGTCTGAGAACACCTAATTCTGCAGTGTAATTGCACATGAGTTGGCCCACCCAAATGAACGTGAATTCCAGGAGGGCAGGCTATCCCGCCTAGTACTGTGCCTGGTGTATAGTAGCTGCACAGAAACTATTCTCAGAGTGATTGCATTAATAAGCTTGCCAAGACTACAAAATTTGGAGAAGATTTTCATCACTAGCCTGTATTTAAATATCAGGAGAAACTCTTTCATGTACTAGAGTTTGAGGGAAAAAAAAAAATTCCAATTAAAAACAGGGTTCTGCCGCTGAAAGAGTTTGAAAATCCTGCCCTGGGAAAAAGCTTTCATTTTAATAGATGCATGAAGAGTGACTTACATATTTTTGTGAATGGCAGAGCCAGAAGTACTGGTCGTCATCCCCATTCTCTGTGACACAGCCTCTATGGTGGGTTGGTGGAATTGCTTTGCCATTTGGCCTACCCTGACACACAGCCCTAAATAGTCTGTCCCTAGCCTTTAATGTGGTACTTGGTGGCTTCCCCTGGGATGAAGACTGACCTTGCAAAACTTCTCTCATGAATGCTATTTCCTAGGACACTTGATCACCAAACCCTAAAAGGGCTTGAGCAGAAAAGACTCAGCAAATCTATTAATATCACAGGAGTACTTTGAAGAGGTTCCAGTCTGTCTGGAGCAGATCACAAAGCCTTTCATGGTATCAGATGTCTGATCTGTAGGTCACCATGGCCAAGAAAGTTAGGCAGGGTGGTATTTGTTGTCTTGATTTATGTCTAGGGAAATCGAGACTAGAGGGTGACATAAGCTAGACCCAGACAGTGATGGATAGAGCCAGGAAAGAACAGGGACCCACTGCTGTGCCTCCTGAGGATCACAAAACTTAACAAATACCTGATGTGTTTCCATTGACCAGAGGGAAAAATGCAACACAAATCACCACTAAACAATAAGTGATCATTCCTGAAGAGGGTGTTAAATAGGTCTTGTCCAGATGTGTTTGGACAAGATATTTGGTGGGGCCAAATGTGGTGTACCACCCAGTCCTGCCCTTGAGGATGGAGGCCCTTAGGCCACTAACTACTGGGAAAGCTGGCTTCCGTGACTCATAGAGACATCTTTCTCTGGGAAATCCTTGACTGAGGGGCTTACGTTTGCCCAAGTTTGTGCCCTACTTTTTGAGGGCCTGTATCCAGCCAGTATGCAGGGATACAGAGACATGACCCTTTGCTGTGCTCTGGGAAGGGCCAGTCCAGTTTCAGGGCCCTGGGAGATCAAGTGAGATCTGATGCAATCGTGTGGAAGGTCAGCTTCTACCTTTGGCCTGTCTGTCCCTTTCCTTCTTCTTAGGAGTCATTCTTGCCTGTGCTCCCCAATAAAACTCCTTGGTGTAAATCTCCATTTCTGAGTCTATATTCAGGGAATCCAACCTACACAGAGATGTCAAAGAGCTGGGGCATCATTCACTCCCATAAGGAAATGAAGCAAGTTCTTCCCCATCAAGTTGAAAGGAGGGGGAGCTTTGGAGAACCCCAAAGCTTTTTGGAAAAAGTGTTCTTTGGATTTTGGAGAATGTGGAGACAGACCTAACCCACACCCGAGAAGGCTGTCAGCTGGGACACTTGCTGGGGTTAACTCTGATACCTGTGCAGAGAGCTAGGAATGGGAGTAAGCAGCTGGTGTGGGCCCCTTGGGAAAGGGGCCGACTTCAGGCACCTTGAAAGGCTCTTCACCCGAGACTGGCCTACAGGGGTGAGTAACCCCTCTCAGATGGACTGCTGGATGCCACAGGTTCAGGGCATTGTCCTATTGGTTAGCTAAAAGAGGCAAAATCCAAGCCAAAACTTGCAGACAGGATGTCTCCACCGTAGGGGATCTTTGAAGAAACCCCAGGAATGCCCCCATAGGACAAGAGAGTTAGTATTTGAGTATGTGCTATGACTAAGGCCATTAAAAAACCCAGAGAGGATTGGAAATAGCACCAAGCCTATCAGACACTTTGGCATTCTTCTCCCATGGCTCTTTTCCTTTCCCTAACATCAGGGCAGCTGGGTAGGGTACAGTGCACAGAGAAGAACAACAGAGCTTGGGGCAATGCTTAAGAAGAAGGTAAAAGACATTCAATTTCCCTCCCTTTCCCATTGTAGGTTCTCTCTTTTATTCCTGTTGCAGTTTGGGGAGAGAAGTTTTAAGTAGGATGAAAGGTGGAAGTTATGGTATTCAGGTTGACAGGATTTTTTTTTTCCTTTTGCTTCTGAATGTGAGGCCTCTGTTAAGACTCGAGAATGATTGAGAAAGCTCTGCAGCCTGCCTGGGATTTCACTCAGGGACAGACTCTTCGGTTTTGGCTGAGCAGGTTAGGAGGAGACCCGATGAGAAGGCTCCCTATGGAGTCTAGCTAATTCAATAAACAAGTTACACTCTGATTCCTCTTTTGTTAATTTCCGGCTGGGACCATGCTGAGGGCATGTGGCAAGGAGGCAGTGTGACAAATTCTTTGATGTGGAAAGTTTTCTTAGCATAGTATTTTTTCAAATGTGTTCTGGAGTCTGTCTGATGTTAATGAGTATGACTGGAAAAGGGTTCTTTGTGGTCAAATAATTTAGGGACCATTATGCTAAATAAAGTTCAGTAGTACTCTTTATGCTTTTTCAGAGCCTTTAAAACACTCATGTGCATTGTGAATTTCTAGGTTAGGGTTTCCCAGCTGGAACTCACGTGATAGTTACATCATTTTACTGATGAATATCTCTTAGGTCTAGCGTTTCCGGAAACACTTAGGAATGGATGAATTTCAGGAGCATACTTCCCTGTACTAGTATGTCACAGCAGTGCTTTCTGGTCACAACGATGTGGTAGAATCATACAGAAGAGCTACTGTCTTGGGTTTGGGTTGCTAGAACAAAAACACCATAAACTAGGTGGCTTGAATGGCAAATTTATTTCTATTTGGAGGCTGGGAAGTCCCAGATCAAGTAACTGGTAGATTCTGTGTCCGGTGAAGGTCCATTTCCTATTTCGTAGATAACTATTATCGTGCTGTGTCCTCATGTGGCAAACAGACCACTGGACTCTTCACCTCCCTATAAGGGCAACAATCACATCATGGGGTGGTGGGGGTGGGGGGACTCTACCCTTGATTTAATTACCTTTAAGGGCCCCACTCCAGACATCATCACATTGGGGATTAGATTTCAACATAAGAATTTTAGGAGGACACATTCAGTCCATAATATTAAATGAGAGTTTTAAGGTTTTGACTCTTGTTTATCAGACTAGATAGGCCATGTAGCAATTTCAGGTCTGGTCTAACTCATCATCCTGGAGTGGGGGCTTCCTCTAGAAGGGGTTGCCATACACGGAGTGTGCTGTGGAGCATTCACATAACAGGGATTGTCATGGCCTGTCTCCCTGTGAGGCTGTCCTCCTGTAAGAGCTCCTTCTGGAAGATGAGGTCTAGAACCTGTTAGATTCAGGCAAGGACAGGGGCAAAACTCAGAGGGAAGCAGGGCACAGATTTGAACAGCGGCATCTGTCATTGAGACATTTTGAGACAAAAGCCTGGAGGAGAAGATATCAAACAGCTAGGGAAATCGTTTTCAAGGTTCAACTTATTATTTGCTCAGTCCCACACATGTGACTTTTGCCCTTGCTGTAGAAATCCTATTGATTTATAATAAAGCTGTGCTCACGGAAGGGATATGAGTGCTTGGGAGTGCATGACTGAGTTATTGTGCTTATTGCTAATACTTGGTGTAGCTTGGAGATTACTATGAAAAGCATCATCCCCTCCCCCACCCCGTGTCCCTGTGGGGAACACTTCCCCAAAGCCACAGAGCTGGCATCAGCACCTCCCTCATCTCCTCCCCCCCAACCCCCGCCCCATCCTGATGGAAAAAATAGTTTTTCTGAGTTGCTACCTAGGCATTTTGTTGGATGATAACACTGTTCACAAGGAGTCTGAACATTCAGATAAGAACTTGAGTTCGGGATGCCTGCTATAAGTTCCCACTTTACTTTTCCTGGGGGTATCTTTTAAATAAGCAGGGTTAACCCTGGGAAATTTAGTGACATCTGCCCCAACCACCTCATCAATAATAGGTGCTTCCTACCTTGCTCTCTTTCTCTCTTCTTCCTCCATTACCTGGGCTAAAGGACTGCCCTTCCCCTAGCTCATTGGTTAGCACCCGCACCCCGCCTCCCACCCCAACCCCCCACCATTTCTGGGATCTCTAAGAAAGAAATCTGTGACTCTACTTCCTTTGTGCAGGCATATTGAAGCTACATTCTTAATCAAACAGACCCTATTGGTTTCATTTCCCCGAAGTGGGAGCTCAGATGCTAGGAAGCTAATTCCTGGGTCCCCACGGCTGTCTTGTGCTTCCCCATTCAGCAGCTTATAGTCTGCACATTTTTAATCTGCTGCACTGGCTATGGTCACCTAACACATTTCAACATGGTGTCTTACTTCCTCGGAGGTATTGCTGTGTTTCCAGAGCGACTAGGGGTGCCACAGAGGATAAGAGAATATATGACACAATTTAGAGGAGTTTTAAAACAACAACAACAACAACACTGCAAGCAACTCAACAGAACAACAGAGTACCTACAAAGGAGGAAACATCTGTTCACCTCAGATTCCCCTCCAACCCAGAACCACCATCTCCCAGAGGCTTAAAAGAAGGTTGAGACCCCAGAATTCTATGTTCAGCTAAATTGTCTTTCATGTGTGAATCCATAAAAAGACACTTACAGAAATGCGGTGCTTTAGAAAGTATGCCACTTTCTCATTCCTCCTAGAAACTGTGCTAAGATGTATTTCAGCTGACTAGAAGATAAATCAAGGATTCAACAGTGGGTGATCGCGTACACCAAAAAGGAAATCTCGGTATGTTTTGAAGAGTGTAAAATGGCATAAGCCACATTTCCTGACTGGGATACAACAGAATTTAAAAAAAAAAATCCGTAATAAATGGAATAAAGAAATAACTTTTGTGCATAATTACTGGATGAAAGATGAAATAAAAATGCAATTGTACTCTGTATAAAAAATGAACTTGGCACAAATGAAAAATTTCATAATCCTAATCCTTTGTGAATGAGAAGTTGTCAGGACGACTGTCTTCGTGCCAGACAGAGGGGTGGGGTCGGGGCAGGAGTCCCTACTTTCCTCTGAGAAGAAAAGGATAGAAAGGGGAACCCACCCAGAGGAGGCACTTGTCACCCCAACTGTCCCGGACACAGGGAAGCTTTCAGAGAGAGGGTAGATGAACTCCTTCAGTATGGCTTCGTTGAGGAGGAAGAAAATCCGCCTTGAAGGAGGAATCAAAGAGAAAGCCGGCCTCAAGAGTCAAAGATGGCTGACTCTGTCCCCAAATACCTGTTTGCAGCACCCTTGCCTGGGTTGTAAGCACCCCCTCCCCACCCCCAAGATGCCAACCCACCTGTAGAAAGCTGCCTGTGCTGCCTGCTTGACGAGTACACTCGAGTCTGCCCCAAGCATTGCCTTTGTCAGCCCGTTGCTCAGAGTTGCTCAGAGCCACGCCTGAGTGTGAGGGCAGGAAGCGTGGGGGAGGGTCTGTGAATTGCCCTCCCTGAAGCCTGCGGAGACCTCCCAGTCCTCTCCTCCACACAGCACTGCTTCCTGAACCTGCCATGACAGGACCCTTCTTCATCTGTTTACACGTTATTCCTTTCCTCACCTGTTGCCTGCAGAAGGGTGACCGCATCATGCACGCCCCGCATGGATTCCCGCCCGCCACCACCCCAAGCAGTGGTGGGAATGGCAGGCAGGGAGCTGGGCAGCGGCATCACCTGTTTCCCTGTGAGGCCGTCCTCCTGTGCAGCGCCTTCTGGAAAACCAGGCAGGTGTCCCGCTTGCTCTCACATCCCCAAGTATTCTTTGCAGCCTCAGGAGGTGAACCGCTAAGTCCTGCCCATGCTCAGAATGTGGCCCTTCCCCTTCTCCAGGGGGCAGCACTGCCCCGCTTAGGGCTTCCTCAGGAAAGCAAACACTCTGGCGTGCTGAGACAGTGCAGGTAGGGCTCCTGCTTATGCTGGATGCAGCCTCTGAACATCTGGGCCCACTTCATCCTGCTGTTGCGGCAGCCGCTCGGGGGCCTTTGGGCATGGACGGGTCCCCTAGCCCTTGCCGCCCTTCCTCAGCGCTGCGCCTGGGCTGCGGGCGCCATCCTGCAGCCTGCCTCTGCACTGCTCTCCTTCAGCTTCACATCTTCTCCTTGACTCCAAATGTCAGTCAGGGGTGGCTTTTCTTTGACACAGATCTGACCATCTTTTCTTCCCTGAGAGTCTTCGGGGCCTGCCCATCAGTCTTTTGGGTAATACCTAAATGCCTTGAGATGACCTCCGTCTGTCTGTCTTTGGCAGGCTTATTTTCTTTTCCCTCTCAGACTCCTGTCTCCAGCCTCATGGAATGACTTGGCCTTTCCCACCTTTGCTCGTGCCTGGTGCGTTGTCCAATCAGACCGCTTGGGCCCTCTCCATCTTGGGGGAGTAGCTCCTTCTCCTGCTGTACATCTCAGCTCAGATGTTAGTCGAGCAGGAATGCCTTCTTTGGTCCCTGAGGCCTGGCTTCAGTGCCATCTCTGAGCTACAGAGGCACTTACTACCTCCCCCATTACAGCAGATGTCCTGTTGAGCGGCATTTGCTTATTTGGTGTTCTACTCCCTTACCCTCCCCAACAGAACAACGGAACGTTCTCGGAGGGCAGGGGCTTTCTTCTAATTGCTTTTTTGCCGTCTCTTGCCTACTCATGTGTTTGACACATAACTGAGGTTCAACAAAGCTTGCAGAGTCCCAGGACTGATAGTGGGTGTGTGGCCACCCTTCTGGCTGCTGCATTTGCTGTAGGAAAATGGCAGCCCTTTGGAGGCTGCCCATCTCTTGCTGGCACTGGAGCCCTCAGGGGAGGAGCCTAGTCACCTTGAGGGTTCACAACCACCTGGGGGTGGGGGCTTCCTGAGAAAGCCCAGCTTTGTCCAAGGACTGCCAGTGTGGGCATGGAGAAGGGAGGGTATGTGAGTGACAGGAAGGTCTCCTAGGTGAACCCCACTTTGCAGAGTGCCTGAGTGTGGCTGCACCCCTGTCCAAATGCCTTCCGTGTGTAACCAAAACCCACATGCAGGCTAGTCCCATTCCTATCCTGAACTCAGGATCCAGAGGAGCCGAGTGGGATAGTGAATGATTGGTCTCTCTTGTGTCTGAAGTCTGAGGATGGGCAGTTTGGACGGCACTGAGGGGAACGCATGTTGGACGGGTTTGTCCCTGCCACCCTTTGAATTGTACACAGTCAACAAATTTCTAAAGAAATGGAAATTGCAACAGAGGATCTTGGGTTTTCAACAAATATGCACCCTTCGCCACATCCTGAAAACATTTCTTAGTACCCCTTGCAGTTAGGTTAGAACTTTGGAAAGTGACATGCAGATGGAAGTGCTGTGTGCCATTTTGAGGCCTGGCATCTCAGATATCTCCTGTGTGATAGATGCCCCCTGCTGGCTCACTCTGGCCTTGTAGGCCAGTCAGATGCAGGAGACCCAGTGCAGAATTTCAAAGCCTGGGAGGGTCTGAGGTATCTAGCAGGTAGAGGAGCAAATACATGGAAAGAGCCTGGGTCCCTGAAGGACTGTGTGAAGCAGAATGACTCCTGCTCACCCTTCCTCCCAGCTGAGTCTGTGGTTTGTGGTATAGGAAGTAAACCTTTGTTGTATTAAGCCACTGAGAGATGGGGGCTATTTGCCAAAGCGCTAAGCCTACTCTAACACAGCGACCACCTCTAATCACCTTCATTTCCAGATCATTCCTCTTGTTTCAGCTTCCTGAATTTCCAGTTTTACTCCAACTACCTAGAAAACCAGGTTAAGGGCAGACAGAGGCTCTGTTCCAGGACCATTGATGCAGATACTGGAGGTTCAAGGAAAGGAGGTGTCTTGTGTGTTTATGGTCTATATCATGTCTCTGGCACTGTGGTGTGTGGGTGCCTGGGGGAAATTGTCTCCTCAGAGTGTGCTTACAGCTTGCTTCAGCATGGTTCTCGTGGTACCTTTTATTTCCACAAGTTCTGGCTGCTCAAGGGCAAGGCTTTGGGGTCCTCCCATTCCTACAGAACCCCCGTGTTCATGCACTGAGCATTGGAGACCATGACTAGGGTGCAGAACCTATTTGTCCTGGGGTACAGAGCTGCTGTCCAAGCCAGAAAGGAAAGTAGCAGTTTCCTCTCTGTTGTGGTGAAGAATTCCATCTTGGGAGTCAAAAAGGGGCCTAAAGACTTACTCTCCTACTTAAGTAACTTTGGGTGATCATAATAACTTTGAGGGCCATTTTCCATTTTCTCAATCCAGTCTAGAATTTTATATATATATATATATAACACACACAAACATATGTATATACATACATACGAATATATAAACACATACTCATACCTATTTTCATCTATCTATTGCTTGATAAAAATAAGATACTTTTTACGTGGCCCTCAGCACAGTACCTAATAGGCAATATGTCCTAAACGTGTTGACTTTATCCATGGAAAGAAATACAATGATCATGGCCACTTTACTGCGGCCTTGTGTCAGACTTCACATTACATGTCTTAACTCCTTTAACCCTTCAAGCCTATGACTTTGGCTCTGTGGTTAGTATCATTTTATAGATGGGGAAACTGAGGCAGTTATGTATTCCTTACAGTTCACCTGGCTATAGTGGTAAAGCTGGCATTTGGGTCCCCATAATCAAGAGTTCTTGCTCTTAGCTACTGGGTGAAAAAGATGAGGAAGAGAATGTTCTCATCACCCAGTTTCCCCATCCTGTCCATAGAGCCCTGTTGGGAATAGACAGCAATCCCTGTACCCAGAGCTGAAAGGTTACTCCAAACTTCGCTGTGAAAGAGAGGAGAAGGCAAGGGGGGGGGTCAACGCTCAGAGGCGAAGATGCTTTGCTCTTCTTTGCTCCCACTTTTTTTGGTCCTTTAGGATAATCACAAATCCTTATCACTGTTTTTGAAACTCGGGTTATGTGACAAGAGTCTTACTGAAACTAGGAGAATCTGTTTATCAGAAAGGTAGGATATGCTAATCTGCGGGTGCTAAACATAGCCTCAGGGACAATGCATTTATGTCTTAGATCACAGGGCCATTTGTGCTAAAAAAGCCTCAGGCGTTGCAAAGGCAGAGTGGTCCCATAGGCCTCCACATTGCAAAGGCCTAGGCCCTTCTCAGAAACCTTCCTTCACCCCCAGCAGCCTCTGTGTTCCATTTTAGCGAGCCAGGTATTATGGCTAATTTCATGCTCTACATTAACCTCAACAAGGCCCTTTGCCCACAGGTGAATTTCACTGTTGCTGTGAGATTCCTTTCCAGCTTCCATGGCTTCCTCGGCTTCCTCCTTGGCAGTTTAAGGGTCTTCAGGTGTAAGAAAGGGCATCTCTGTTGGCTCACTCAAGGTGTCTTCGCACAGTGGCTGTCCTGCCAGCCCAACAGTGGTCCTGAGGCAGTCCAGAGAGTCCTGAGGCAGTCATAGGCATTGGGGTTCGAAAATACATTCTCAGCCAGATACTGCATCTCTCCCAGGACTCTGTCTCAACTGTATCTTCTCAAAAGAGATAACCAGATAAAGATAATTTTAAAAGGACAGCCGACCTGTTGTTGAGAGGTTCTCATCACTGGGAAGTTCATCAAAGAATTGGGCTATCCCTTCTTCCCTTTGACATTGATTTGGAACACACAGGGGCAAAGTAAGTAGAGACCATGCCCTGGAGGGATTTCCATGGATGCCTGAGTTTTCCAAAGCATACAGTGAGTGGATTTCAGACCCTGTTTCCTGGTCTTAGTCTGCCCTGTGCACTGGAGACTACGTTCAGAGGGCTTACTTGGGGTGGGGTGGGGGGCTCTGGGCCAAGGTGGACCCATCTTGCATTACATTATATTACAGAAGGCATTACAGAGGATGAGGGGAGTAGAGATATGTGCTTTCCTCACTGCGATATTTGTGGCTTCAGAATGAAATGGGTCCCATGGGACATGCAGGACAGGCTCCCTTGCATATCTCTATCAGGCCAGACTTCCTCCTCCCTGGCTCTCAGCTTCCCCACTCCAGTTCTGTGTCTCCAGTGGGACTGCACTGTAGTCTTGAGACCAGGCAAGAACTGAGCATCCCTGTCTTCCTTTGGTTTCTTATATGACCCAAATACCATTGAGGAGTTCGAGATACCTGGGTTTGAATACCATCTCTATAAGTAACTGTGTAAACCTTGACCATTACTGAACTTCTCCAAATTTGTGTGTATTTCTCTGTAAACTGGGTTACTGTGAGGATTCCAAGAAATTGAGTTACCTGAATATATACAAGCCACTGGGTGCCAGGCCCAGCACACAGATCTTCTCTCTAGGACTATGCTCTGCTTGACCTTCAATGGACAGGCTACTGCTGAAGAACCTGCCCCATCCTGAGAATGTCTCCAGTTTCCCACTAAAAAACCATCAACCTGAGGAGATGAATCATCTACATCCTGTTGACTTGATGTTGTGCCATCCAGGGCCAACCTGGCTGTTTCTTTCATGTAATACCAGACTCCCTGCTCTCCTTCTTTCCAGACTGGTGTTCGATGCTTGCTGCAGGGGGAGAATAGAGTTGTTAAAACCAGTGACTTTTCTGCCAGCCTGGGCTTGTGGTTTAGGGGTCAGGAACTTATAGATTCTATTTTTGTATATAAGACCAGGTGGGGCTGGAAGTTAATGGGACAAGAATCCAGTCATCTCTTTCAAAACTCCCCCCCACACTGTGCTATCACACATACCTGGGGCCACCTGAGTATTGGGTGGGGTGGGGGGAGCTGGCTTTTCCCTGTTGTCTGAGATCAGAACAAGCCTGTCACCTGTGGTGACATTCAGGGCTGGCAATTACCCAACACAATGCCCATCCATACTCAGATTTAATATAGAAATCAGGTGTGTTGTGAAAGGGCCTGAATTTTCTTACCCGTCTAAGGTTCCATGCACAAAAGCACTGTCCATCAGGTATTTTGCTGAATACAACACTTAGCCCAGCTGTGCAATAATCCCAGACAGCACAACAATGGGCTCAATCAAGGCTCAGAACTTCTCCTAGCCCCTCAGACCTGCTCTGGCATCCCTCTTTCTGGGAGAAAGAATGAGTCCATTGTTGGGGTTTTCTCTGATGCTTATCGTTGGCTGATGGGAGGTATCCGCTAATGCTTGTGACCCATGAGGTGATACTCCGTGACCTTGCGACCCAGTTTTCTTGGCAGGGAGGTCAATAGGCTCTCACATTCTCCACTTCTGTTCTCCCTTCTGGCAACTGAAACAGGAAAGCAGTTCCTTTGGAAAATTTGGAAATTTCTGCTTAAATTGCCAACTTGTGAGACTTTGAGGTACATTAAGTCTTTCCTCTGGTCTCAGAGCTGAATACGCTGGGGGTTGGCTCCACAGGTATGAACTGGAAATCTGAACTTAAGTACCCCACTTAGACAAATGGCCCACAGGGGAGGGCTTGCTTTGCAGTCAGATACAAGTAAATTAAGGAAGCACTGAGCTGATAGACATCTTTGACCTTCCTCACTGCTGTTTGGGGCATCACAGAAGAAGTGCTTAAAAGAGGTTTCACCGTGGATTGGGGTGGACGATGTTTGGTCTTTTGTCAAAATGCTGCACTTCCTGCAAGAGTTATCACAACTTTGGTAGTTTATCTGCAAGGTAGCTGGGCCCACTGTGGAACTGGAGGAAGAAGATACTGGGGTTTGGAGGACAAACAGAACTTCAGGGAAATTCTGCAGAGTAGGATGACCAGTTGCTCACTGTACGGACATTCAGTGTGGCGTGGGGACTCTGATCTAACTGTGGAAGTTAGATCCAAGTCAGGTGGTGTGCCTGGTGCATATAGAATGCCAGCCAGGAGTTAAAGTGAGGCAGAGTCCAGCTCAGGGAGGTAAAGGGGATGCCAAAGGGGATGCCAATATCCTAGTCAAGTGTTGTGGTCCAAGATAAGAGGGCTGTTGATCTAAGCTGGTGTGCCAGACAAGAGATCCAGTGGACTGAGCCCTCAGGGGTAGAGTAGCCCTGGGACACGGGACTCACAGAACCAAGCCCTCCCGCCCGCCTCCCGCCCACAGTGCCTGTGAATTCTAGCTTCCGAGGAGCTGATGCCTTGGGCAACATTTGCCTGAAAGGCCCTGTGAGGCCTGGTGCTAGGCAGGTTCTGGTGAAAGCAAGAGCTGTCTCTTTCATCTAGAAGGAAAAATATAAAAGATCAGTTGGGTTTTCCTCGAGAATAATCTCATGCTGTCCTGAGTGAATGGAATACTAGCGTTTTGTATGCATTGCTGGCCCCCGGAACTGGGTTTGCAGCACAGACTAATAGTCTTTAGAAGCTCATGTTGTTTCTTACCACGGAGGTTCCCATTCACAATTCAGCCACATTCTCTAGTCCTGCTTAATTCTACTTCCTGTGCCAGCTCTGTATTAAATGTATCTCTTCCTCTCCCCCATTTTACCTTTTCTATCTACTCTCTGTTCTATTTCTGCATAAGAAACACCTTCAAAATTTAGCGACTTAACATGACAACAATTTTTGATTTGCTATTGGATTTCGTCTGTCTGGAATTTAGAGAGGACAAAGGCGGCCGGCATTGTCTCTGTTATGTCTGGAGCCCCAGCTGGAAAGACTTACTGGGTTTGGGATGATTTGAATGACTGGGGTTGGATTATCTGGGACCTTCTTTACTCATATGTCTGCTGCCTGGGCTGGAATGGAAAGATGGCTAGACTCCACTTGTGCTCATCTGGAGAAACCCACATGAGGCCCATCTAGCATGGCAGCTCAGGACTGACTCCGGGAGCAGGTGTTTGAACGTGGCCATGATGACCTAGCCTTGGAAGCCACACAGCATCCTTTCTGCCATACTCTATTGGTCGAAGTGGCAACAAGCTTGCCAACTTCAAGGGAAATGAAAGGGTATTTTAGAATTTGAGCCCATGGTTTCAAACCACTATGCCCTCTGGACTTTGTATTTGCTCAGTTGTTGCTGCCTCTAACACTTCACCTGCTTTCTGTCTTCTCCATTCAGAAGGCTACCTCTCTATTTAGGCCACACATACACACTCTCATTTGTCTGAACCTATGTGTTCCTCTTTTTTTCTTTTCTTTTCTTCTTCTTCTTCTTCTTTTTTTTTTTTTTAACAGTTCTTGCTGCATGGTTGCAGAGATGCAGAGATGGGCTTATTCTTGATCTGTCCCTCAGGAAAACCTGTCATTTGGCTGAGTTTGCAGCAGTGACACCAGAAAGATCATTCACAAGGAAGCATTATTCATGGTGTTTCTATGACACTTCTGGTTTCTTCCATTCTGCCAGTAGTTTTATCAAAGGTCACCCTTTATAGGAGATAGAGACTACAGAATAAATCATTAAGTCTTAAGTATCTCAACTTTCCCTGCTTTCCAGTAGCTATTCTCCATGCAAATCTATACAACTGAGATTTCTCTCCTATATGGCAACATATATATAGATACATATATATGTGTGTTTGTGTGTGTTTATGTATATATTGCATACACACACATATATGATTATTTAAAATGTGTTGGTCTAGTCTCCTAGACTATATTTAAAATCTCTAGGGGTGGGAGAGCATATGTGTTAGGTTTGGACCCATCCCATCAATTCAAGTGTCAGCAAAGCAATCTGCTTAAAGCTTAATAGAATTGATTGGAAAGGTCCTGCTCAAGTTTATTTTGAGGTGATTCAGATTTTTGCTTGTTTAATTGCCTTAACAAAGTAAGTGTACAACCCAGGTACAAGTGAATGATAGCTGAGGGAATCCCTAAGTCTGTGTTCAAAAGGACATTCACATATCAGAGCAATGTGGCCTTATGATTTGGATATATTTATATATATATATATATTTGGATATATTTTGTTCCAATATTTTGGAATAGCATCTTAGTCTTCTCTGCTGTTGCGGGACAAGTAAAACATACTGGACGTGGGGTCAGAAGATGAGGGTTGAATCCCGACTCTGCCGCTAAATAGCACTATGACCTTGATAAATCATATCCTCATTCTAAAACCTAGTCGTTTTAGCTATAAATGGAAGTGATAGCACATGTTATTTAGAATTAGGATTAAATAGTACCAGTTTTTTTTTTTTAAATGATGAGGATTAAATGAATTTTTGGGAAAGTGTTTGTAAAATGCACTTATAAAGTTTATGATTGTTCAATAGGCTAGGTCAGGGTTCTTAAGTCAAAGAGCCAGATGGGTGATTTAAATGACTGAGAAAGCTGGGCCTGAAAAAGGACAATTGGTACAAGTGCTGTGTCTGAAGAGGGATACTTCTCTCCATCTTCAGCTGACTGTGGCTCAATTCAGGCCTGGGTGGCCACATTTAATTTTCTCAGAGAATCCAGAGCTGCAAAAATTTTTGTGCATGCTTCTGATTTTTAATTGTTTGTGGTTAACTTTAGACACAGATTAAAAAAATAGCCTGGAATAAACAAAATACTTCTGCAACTTGTCTTTGTCCTACACACTGCCGATTTAATATTTGGTTCAGAAGGAAAGCTGAAGGCATAAAGAAGGCACAACCATTTCTCTCTCTTCCGCTCGTCTCAGAATAACTCTAAGCCTTAGAAATGAGAGGCAACCAAAACAGAAATCTGAACTGTGGAAGATGGGATTGTTAGGGACACTGGGACAGAAGGAACAACATAGAGGACATCTTAGCATTCTCCACCTATTGGCAGGAAGGGACACAGGCCATGTGTCCCCGATCAGCAACCTAACTACAGAAAGTGTGACTTAGGTAGGTTCATTCCTCTCCTGAACTGGATGGAAGGTCCTGCTTGTAAGAGCAGTGGAGCTGATAGGACTCCAATGGGATCTTTCTTGAGCAGCCAAGGGAAGGACTTTCCCTCCCTATATTAGACCTGAAACTCCTTTTCCTCACCTCGGGACATCAGGTGAGCAGGCAGCATCTACAAGTTGGGGTCAGGGGAAGTCCTGCCACAGCAAGTGGTCTGGCCCAGAAAGTACTTTCCATTCCTGCTAGCTCTGAGATTTCCCTTCCTAACCTAGAACGGTGGGGTGGCCAGGAGAGTTTGTCAGTAGATTCCTGCAAAAACAAACAGCTAATCCAAGAAACCTCTGTGTCCTGCAGCCCAGAGAATCATTTCCCCCAGAAGACACTTGAAGCAGATATTGGCTCAGGCACAGGGCATCCTGACAGAACAAGGATTTGATCCAAGAAGCGCTCTTTGTCCCCCCCCACCTGGGGGCATCAGGTAGCCCATTTGGGGAAGTTCCTTCTCCCTCGGGCAGCATTAGCAGGGAACAATGGAAATCTCAGCGGCATCGGATAAGTATAGTTTTTGTAAGATGCTACCCCTGGGGAGATGGAGTAAAGGCGGAATATATTAGTATTCTTTCTTATCAGCACAAACAAATCTATAATTATCTTAAATTAAAAAAAAAAAAAACCAAAACCCTTGATGCTGGGTTGCAAGATGTCAAGCTGATCTCATTCGTTTTCCCACATGTCCATGAGAACATTCAGGCCTAGCATCAAACTTAGGTCTAGAAACTTAGAAAAGTCCATCAAATTAGAATGTTATCAGTTGCCTTTCAGGTGAGCTCCAACCGTGCCCTGTGATAGGGCTCAGGTTTTACAGGGAGTTAAATATTTTTTCCTGTGCTGCTGAAGAATGGAAAGGTTTTTTTTTTTTTTTTTTCTCTTTTGATTTCTCACAAGTCAATTCGGTTATTCCTCCTTCAGAGCTCATGAGATGGGACTCTATTTCCGAAAAACAAATTGTGCATTATCTGTCATTTTGAGATATCTTAGTTTGGACAAATTTTAAGAGTGAGTCCCCTTTCTGTTTGAATTCTAGGATCAACTCAGTGGGGGAGGAGGAGTCACAAACTATTTCCTGCCAAATTCTCATTAAAAAGGCTTTTCTATCATCTGTACTTATTGAACACAGTAGCAGGATTTCAGTTTGGAGACCTCTGTAGCTCAGTAGAGGCAAGAATTGAAAGCAATTCATGTTTCATTTAAGCGAATGGATTGAGGCAGACCCAATCATTTGTGGTACCTACATGCTTTATTTCACCTATACATTATAGCAAATGCTACTCTATTAGCTCTCATACTTAAGAAGAAAAAAAAAAGTGCACATGTCATTCCATCTCTTGTCACAACTTCTCCCATAAAATAAACCTTTCTGAGGGTGTGAGCTGTGATGGATGGGATGCATGAGTGTGCATAGTAACAGAAAACACCAACTTGTCTTTACATCATTTTATTTATTAGACTGACCCTATTTGGATCCATTAAAAGCTTCAGGAAATTTTCAGTCCTGAACACCTACTATGTGTTTAAGTGTTGTGCTGGGTTTTTAAGGGGCCTGGAGACCAAGTCCCAGATTCTCAGGTGAAATGATTTACAGACTGCAAAATGTTCTCAGTAGCAGCATCTCATCTGGTGTTCACAAAAAAGGCCTGTCGGGTAGGAATTATTACCTGCTGTCATTTTGTGGGAGAGGAAGAGGAATCTTGGTTAGGTTAAAAGCGTGCCCCATATTAAGGCTGTTGTCAAGCATAGCTGTTGATCTGTGCTTCTGATTCCAACCTGAAGCTAAGATTAGGTCGGGTATTTCCTGTTACAGACTCCTGTGGAAGTGTGACTTTCACTCATAGCAATCGTGGGGTGTGCAATTATATGTTTATTTACTTGCTTAATTTCTATATCCCTGATATGGTAGATTGGAGTCCCTATCTGGTTTGATTCATTTATCCCATAGTTCCAAGCAGTGCTTGCATTAAGCTATACTTAAAAAAAAAAAAAATCCTCTTGTGGAATATTGATTGTACTTTATGCTCTCTTGCTCCCCTTTTCTTCTGGTTGTTTTCTCCCCTTTTTATATTTTTCTATATAAGTTTTGGGATTTTTTTTTCCCAACTGGCCAGAAGTTATTTTTATGACATATTTTTTATTTAAAACTTAGTTTCTTTACCAATGGCAAGATTGAAACAGTATTTGATTCTTCCATATTGTGACATGTTTTAATATGTGTTTACATTCTTTCTCTTTCCCAAGAGTATTCTTATTTTAAGATAGCCTTAGCTTTTAGATCCATGTTATGATACCATATATAATGTTCTTACACCATCTTTAGTGCAAGAATGCAATCCCGGGGAAGCAGCATTGAGAAAGAACTGGAATGAGGCAGGGAAGGAGGGAGAGCAAATGTAAGGGAATGTGTGGCTGAGTTCCTCTCGGTTCATGTCCAGGGGACTACTTTTTCTTATAAGACCTTTTCCAGTAGCTGGAAGAAAAATCCTACGTTTCTAAACAATCCATTCGGAAGAAAGGGGGAGATGGGTATCTTTTGACTCTTATATCCTATTAGTCAAAGTTTAAGTCCACATCAATGCTGTCCTCTTTGGGCTGTGTGTTTGTGGGTGCTGGCTGGGTTCCAAAGCTTCTTGTTCTTCCGTTGGCAACAGGGCAACCTTGAGATAGAAAGTGTGTGTGGCGATGTGCAAACACATATAAACAAAAGGCACTTGGTGTTGGTAATCTGAAGAATCCAAAGCTTTCATCATAGCAAACCCCTCAAATGCACAGTGATGGCTGCACCAACACTCTGGCCCCATGGCCATTAGAAAAGTAAGTGGTCGCTAGAGAAAGCTAGATAAAAGTTATCTGCACTGGAGGTGCTTGGGTGGCTCATTTGGTTAAGTGTGTGCCTTTGGCTTGGGTCATGATGTCAGGGTCCTGAAACGGAGCCCCACGTTGGGCTCATCAGCGAGTCCACTTCTCTCTCTCACTCCTCCCTAGTGCTCTCCCTCTCTAATAAGTTAATAAACTCACACACACACACACACACACACACACACACACACACACACTAGTTTTAGCAAAATTTGGGGTGCTACATAAAATAAGTCTAGGAAACATTTAACATTTTTATTTCTTATCTTTTAAAGACTTCATTTCCAGTTTGTATGATATTTCATAATTATGTTAATATTTAGAAACAAATTCAAATTTGACCAGCTTCAGTCTTCTCCATCATTTCTTTTATGTTGCATCTTAAATATAATTGAATTTTGAGGTGCCTGGGTGGCTCAGTGGATTAAAGCCTCTGCCTTTGGCTCAGGTCATGATCCCAGGGTCCTGGGATCGAGCCCCACATCGAGCTCTCTGCTCAGCAGGGAGCCTGCTTACCCCTCTCTCTCTGCCTGCCTCTCTGCCTACTCTGATCTCTGTCTGTCAAATAAATAAAATCTTAAAAAAAATAAATTGAATTTTTACACAGTTTTGGAGGTTATAGGATTTTGGGTACTTCTTTTTCAGGAAAGCTATATGGGGTGCTATCTTTTCTGGGCCTTAGCAAGAGTAAGATTTTTCAACTGGCTTTATACATAAATAACATGGTGACTGGGTATAGCATTTTGAGCAACCATGGGCGTGCTATCAAAATTCTAGTGTACTCTATTTCCAGCCATGACAATGGTATTGGAATTTACCTCTCACTGAAAATAACTATAAACCTAGACAAAATATATGAAGCACTGGGCAACAGGCAGTGTAGGGTGCTGGTCTTTGAGAGAAACGGAACAAGGTGAGCCCCCTGATTGCTCTGGCTTTTTGTCTGGAGTCACTTACCTGACCTAAAGAAGAGCAGGTGGTCCCAAATGGAGGTTCAGTCTCTCTAAGCTGAGAATTCAAAGATGAAGTCTAAGATGCTGAGGCTATTGTAATTTTCAGAGTGAGATAGCTGAGGAGAAGCAATTGTATGGAAATGGGGAGGGGAAGCACCTCTGTCATCTACATGAGGATACAGCATGGGCCTGTGGCCAGAGACTGAGTTGCACGTGTCCAGGAATGGCCCTTATAAGGCCTCATACAAATTTCCCCCAGTAGGTCAAGAGCTGAATGGTGATATCCGAGCACAGGACAAGAGATAGTGGAGTTCCAGAGTAGAGCGAGAAAATGCATCTAGGTACCTTAGACTTATAGCGGAAAACCCAGAAATATTAGGTCTTGGGAGTGAGGACAACATATCCTAGGGTTAAGGATAAAATCTTGATGGTTAAGAGCTAGCTCTTACTTAATAAAGCATAAGATCATGACTAACTTGAAGGTAAAACTGAAGAGAATCTCACAAATACGGACAACATCAAACAAGCTAACAAATGCTCCAGTGCTGTAAGGAAGAGAGAGAATGGGTCAAAATGGTACTTGAAGAAATAAAGGCTGGAAAATTGCAAAATCTGGTGAAATACTCAATTTATAGATTCAACAAGTTTAAGCATGGTACAGTGAACACCAAACTCAGGTCTAAACATGAATTCTGAGGGAATACAAGAGTCCATAAGCCTTGTAAACACAATTTCCTTTGGTTCATCGTTTTACCTCCTCCTCCAGCTGAATTGGGTCCTTGACATTTATTCTCATACAGTTGAATACAGGCTTTGCCAGCACTTTTTTTTTTTTTTTTTGCCTTTCCTTCATGCCTCATCCTGAGCAAAAATTCTCTTCCAGCTTATGTCACTCTTGTCCTATGATATCCTCCTCCATCTTCACCACTCCCACTGCCCTCTTCTTCCCTCATTTTAGATCTAATCCAAGGTAAGCAATTATATGAAGAGCTTCTGGGAAAGTGTTCTTTGCAGCAGTAATTGTAAGTGATACAACGTTAAACCCTCAATGAAGGTGGGTTTTCTATGCAAATCATACCAAAAAGCAAGTGATACCTTATCCCCTTTTTGAAGGCCTATAATGCACACTTGAATATTGAAAGTTTTGAGAAGTCTTGAAAAGAAATCTGTGATTTTTTCAGTGAGTGTTTTCCAAACTTGTTTCACTTAAAAAAAAAAAAAAAAAAAAAAAGGATTCCACTATTAACTTACCATAAAGCCCAGAGTGTGAATGTGATGGAAATTGTTTTGGAAGATGC
Organism: Enhydra lutris kenyoni; assembly: GCF_002288905.1. Classification (NCBI taxonomy): domain Eukaryota; kingdom Metazoa; phylum Chordata; class Mammalia; order Carnivora; family Mustelidae; genus Enhydra; species Enhydra lutris. The sequence continues at coordinate 35,765,219 of NW_019154096.1, read as the reverse complement.
TGAACTGGAAGGGGCTCTCTTCTTGAATTGCAGTTTATTCCTTTCTCTCTCTCTCTCTCTTTCCATCTCTCTTCCTCTCTCACTCTGTCTTTCTCTTCTCTCTGAGCACTTTATCTAATTTGCCTAATATATTTGTGATTAAGACCCATCATGAAGCCTGGGGTATTGCACTTCTATTTTCCTAAAGCTGGTAAAAATCACATCCCTACCACAAAATAGTCCTGACAAACTTGTTTTGAATGAACTCTGATCCCCCCAGAATTTTGATGGGAGAAGTAGAAAATTAAGGAAAAAAAATTCCATGTTGGAATCTAGAAATTTTGCTAGTGATGAAGGAACATTTAGTTACAATATAATTTCTCAGTCTAGCATTTTCCCTTCAAAGAACATATTGCTGAGGGAAGTGGTATGAAGCTCAACATGGACAACTCTGATTTCTTCCTTAATGTCACCGATGTTTTTACATGCAAAGTGGAGGGAAGGAGGGCAGGCAGGAGGTTTTTAGTACCTGCTTAGCTTGTTTAGGTCTTAGTGACTAAACAGCCTTTTGTCAGATAGGATTTTCATCCCTGGATGCAGATGTTCAAAGGGCTTGGTTGTAACTAGTGTTTATTTAATATGAACATCAGGCCCTGATTCCGTCACCTGTCTGGGAGCATCTGTGCTATCCTGCCTTTCAAAATGGATTTAGCTCACCAACTGTTTTATCACGTGCTTGCCTGTTGGGCCAAAGTGAGAAAAAGACAAAATGCTTTAGTGTATGTGTGAATTTGTTCCCTCTAATAAGAATGGGGACAGAGTCCAGCCACCCCAGTCCCTTTTATCACTTTATTCACAGCTCTTCTGCCAGCTGTTAAAGGCACAGTACAACAGGAAGGTGGTTATCCTTGGGTTTTATTCACTTCATGAATAAAAATGCCTCTGATTCACTCTGCAAGGTGGAAAGTGAGCTTGAACTTGTAAGAGCGAGATGAAGTTTAGCCACCATCTGTGTCATTTGCTAGAGTGGTTCATTTCACCTTGGGCTTTATGTCCCCAGTACAGCCCTTATTGCTCAGACACGGGACTCTGTACGAGGACATCTCGTTCCTCCAATTACGCCAAAGTGGCCGGTTTCCGCCTGGGATCTGGCCACTTCACCACCCACCTCTTACATAGCACCAATTACAGAGACTCAAAGCAGTTTCTGTTTGGGGCCAGTTATTCTGGGAATGGCTTTTCCGGGTTGATGCTCTCAGTGTTTGAGCACAGCTAAATAAACAGCCTTGTTTCATTTGAGAGCTCTCAACCAAAGAGTTTTCTTCCTTTACTCTCTAGTTCTTTCTTACTCATTTACTGTGCACCAACTCCTTTTAATTCAGGATTTTCCTGTTCTTATTGTTGTTTATCTTTTCCCCTACAAATTGTTGTCATTTGGGGTTGCCTTAAATTCACCTTGTGAGGATCTGTTTACAACCAAACATGACTCCTCCCTCTTTCCTGGGTCTACATAGTCTTGCACGTCCATCGTGTCTCAGCTAAAATGTTTCTTCCTCAACAAAGCCTCCCTGCATAAGCCTAGGTTTTAATTTCTCACTGGTTGCATCTCCCCAGATTCCAGGACTCTGTAGCTGTAGGAGTCAGCTGACTCTCCTCTTCCCACGATACCTCAAATACATACTCGAAGACCCTGCCATTGTTATGGCATTAGAAATGTTTTATCAAATCAGTATCCTTTTAAAGGCAGAATTAAACTTGCAAGAAAGAATGGATAATTGGTGTATGCTGGAAATGAAAAGGTTTCTGGGAAACAGACTGGTAAGGGTGAGAGCAAATCTGGGAAACAGACTGGTAAGGGTGATTGCTTTGGGTAGTATAGACATTTTAACAATGTTTGTTCTTCAAATCTGTGAGCATGGAATGCTTTTTCATTGTATCTTCTTCATTTTCTTTCATAAGTGTTCTGTAGTTTACAGAGTACAGATCTTTTACCTCTTTAGTTAGGTTTATTCCTAGGTATCTTACTGTTTTTGATGCAATTGCAAATCCTTTGGTGGTAGGAGATGGCCTATCCCAGCAAACCAGAGATGTGAGTTTTTTGTTGTTGTTCGGTTTCTTTACTTTTTCTTTAAATTTTAGTTAGCATACAGGGCAAATATTGATTTCAGTAGAAATCAGTGATTCTTCACTTGTATACCATACCCAGTGCTCATCACAAGTGTCTCCTTTGATGGCCATCATGCATTTAACCCACCTCCCTCCTGCAGCCCTCAGTTTGTTCTCTATGGTTAAGAGTCTCTTATGGTTTGTTTCCCTCTTTCCCTTTCCCCTCTTTCTCATATGGTCATATGTTTTGTTTCTTAAATTCCACATATGAATGAAATCATATGGGATTTGTCTTTCTCTGATTGGCTTATTTCGCTTAGCATAATACATCTAGTTCCACCTACATTGTTGCAAATGACAAGATTTCATTCTTCTTGATGGCTGAGTGATACTCCATTGTGTATATACACCATATCTTCTTTATCCTTTCATCAGTCAATGGACATTTGGGCTTTCTCCATAATTTGACTATTGATAATGCTGCTATAAATATCAGGGTGCATGTACCCCTTTGAATCTTCATTTTTATATCCTTTGGGTAAATACCTAGTACTGCAATTGCTGGGTCATAGGGTAGCTCTATTTTTAGTTTCTTGAGGAACCTCCAAACTTTCCCTTAGAGTGGCTGCACCAGTTTGCATTCCCACCAACAAGGCAAGAGGGTTCCTCTTTCTCCACATCTTTGCCAGTACCTAGTGTTTCTTGTGTGGTTAAGTTTAGCCATTCTGACAGGTGTGAGATGGCATCTCATCATGGTTTTGACTTTTATTTCCCTGATGATGAGTGATGTTGAGCATCTTTTCATGTGTCTGTTAGCCGTCTGGTTGTCTTTGGAAACGTGTCTATTTATATCCTCTGCCTATTTCTTTTTTTTTTTTTTTAAAGATTTTATTTACTTATTTGACAGAGAGAGATCACAAGTAGGCAGAGGGGCAGGCAGAGAGAGAGGGGGAAGCAGGCTCCCCGCTGAGCAGAGAGCCCGATGCGGGGCTCGATCCCAGGACCCTGAGATCATGACCCGAGCCGAAGGCAGCGGCTTAACCCACTGAGCCACCCAGGCACCCCTCCTCTGCCTATTTCTTAAATGAGCCATTTGTTTTTCTGGGGTTTGAGTTGGGTAAACTTTCTAGATTTGGGATACTAACCCTTTATCAGATATGTCTTTTTCAAATATCTTCTCCCATTCTGTAGGCTGCCTTTTAGTTTTGTTGTTTCCTTCACTGTGCAGAACCTTTTTATTTTGATGACGTCCCAATAGTTCGTTTTTGCTTTTGTTTCGCTTGCTTTCAGGGATGTGTTTGGTAAGAAGTTGCTATGGCCAATGTCAAAGAGGTTGATGCCTGCATTCTCCTCTAGGATTTTAGTGGGTTCCTGTCTCACATTTAGGTCTTTCACCCATTTTGAATTTATTTTTATGTATGTTGTTAGAAAGTGGTCCAGTTTCATTCTCCTGCATGTCACTTTTTAGTTTTCCCAACATCATTTTTTGAAGAGACTATCTTTTTTCCACTGGACATTCTTTCCTGCTTTGTCAAAGATTAGTTGACCATGTAGTTGTGGGTCCATTTCTGGGTTTTCTGTTCTGGTCCATTGATCTGTGTCTGTTCTGCCAGTACCTTACTGTCTTGATCACAGCTTTGTAATATAGCTTGCAATCTGGAATCATGCTGCCTCCAGTTTTGTTTTTCTTTCTCAGAACTGTTTTGGCTATTTGGAGTCTTTTGTGGTTCTATACAAATTTTAGGATTATTTATTATATCTGTGCAAAATGCTGATGGTATTTTGATAGGGATTGCTTCAAATGTGTAGATTGCTTTGGGTAGTATAGACATTTTAACAATGTTTGTTCTTCAAATCTGTGAGCATGGAATGCTTTTTCATTTCTTTGTATCTTCTTCATTTTCTTTCATAGGTGTTCTATAGTTTACAGAGTACAGATCTTTTACCTCTTTAATTAGGTTTATTCCTAGGTATCTTAATGTTTTTGATGGAATTGCAAGTGGGATTGATTCCTTGATTTCTTTTTCTCCTGCTTATTGGTATGTAGAAATGCAACAGATTTCTGTACATTGATTTTATATCCTTCAACTTTGCTGAATTTCTATGAGTTTTAGCAATTTCTTGGTGGAGACCTTTGGGTTTTCTACATGTAGGATCCTGTCATCTGCAAATAGTGCAAGTTTGACTTCTTCCTTGGTGATTTGGATGCATTTTATTTCTTTTTATTGCCTGATTGCTGAGGCTAGGACTTCCAGTACTATGTTAAGTAGAAGTGGTGGGAGTGGACTTCTCTCTTTTGTTCCTGAACGTAGGAGAAAGGCTCTCAGGTTTTCCCCATTGAGGATGATATTAGCTGTGCGTCTTTCATATATGGCCTTTATGATGTTGAGGTATGTTCCATCTATTCCTACTTTGTTGAGGGTTTTTATCAAGAAAGGATGCTGCATTTTGCCAGATAGTTTTTCTGCATCTATTGACAGGATCAAAAGGTTCATATCCTTTCTTTTATTAATGTGGTATATCACATTGATTTGTGAATATTGAACTACCCCTGTAGCCCAGGAATAAATCCCACTTGTTTGTGGTGGGTTAATTCTTTTAATGTACTGTTGAATTAAATTTGCTTTTATTTTATTGAGAATTTTTTCATCCATGTTCGTCAGGGATATTGGTGTATAATTCTCCTTTTTAGCCAAGTCTTTGTCTGGTTTTGAAATCAAGGTAATACAGGCTTTCTAAATTGAGTTTGGAAGTTTTCCTTCCATTTTTATTTTTTGGAACAGATTGAGAAGAACAAGTATTAACTCTTCTTTAAATGTCTGGTAGAATTCCCTTGGGACTCCATCTGGCCCAGGACTTTTGTTTGTGGGGAGGTTTTAGATTATTGATTCAATTTTTTTGTTGATTATGGGTCTGTTCAAATTTTCTATTTCTTTCTGTTCCAGTTTTAGAAGTTTATGAGTTTCTAAGATTTTGTCCATTTCTTCCAGATTGCCCAATTTGTTGGCATATAACTTTTCATAGTGACTGTTATGATCTCCCTCTTTCATTTATAATTTTATCTATTTGGGTTCTCTTTTTCTACTGATAAGTCTGGCTAGGGCTTTATCAACTTTATTAATTCTTTTGAATAACGAGCTTTTAGTTTTGTTGGTCTTCTCTACGGTCTTTGTTTTTTGTTTTGTTTTGTTTTGTTTCTATATCATTCATTTCTGCTCTAATCTTTATTTCCCACCCTCTGCTGGCTTTAGGCTTTATCTGGTGTTCCTTTTCTAGCTTCTTTAGGTATAAGGTTAGGTTGTGTATTTGAGACTTTTCTTGCTTCTTGAAGGAGGCCTGGATTGCTATATACCTCCCTCCTAGGACTGCTTTTGCTACATCCCAAAGGTTTTGGACTATCATGTTTTCATTTTCATTTGCTTTTGTGTATTTTTTTATTGTTTAATTTCCTGGTTGGTCCATTCATTCTTTAGTGGGATGTTCTTTAACCTGCATGTACTTGAGGTCTTTCCAAGCTTTTCTTGTGGCTGACTTTAAGTTTCATAGCATTGTGGTCTGAAAATATGCATGGTATGATCTCAGTCTTTTTGTACTTGTTGAGCATTGATTTGTCAGCCAGTATATGATCTATTCTGGAGACTGTTTCAGATGCACTTGAAAATAATGTATTTTCTGCTGCTTTAGGATCATATATTCTGAATATATGTATTAAGCCCATCCGGTCCAGTGTGTCATCCACAGCCCTTGTTTCATCTTGACTTTCTGTTTAGACAATCTGTTCATTGCTGTAAGTGAGGTGTTAAAGTCCCCTACTATTACTGTGTTGTTATAAATGAGTTTATTATTAATTGATTTATATATTTGGGTTATCCTATGTTGCGGACATAAATATTTACAATTGTTCTTTTTCATGGATATACCCAGTAATTATGATGTAATGCCCTTCTTCATCTCTTGTTACAGTCTTTGTTTTAAAATCTAGTTTGTCTGATATAACTAAGGCTACCCTGGCTTTCTTTTGATGTCCATTAGCATGATAGATAATTCTCTACCTCCTCACTTTCAATCTGCAGGTGTCTTTAGGTCTACAATGAATCTCTTGTAGGCAACATGTAGACATATCTTGTTCTTTTATCCATTCTGATACCCTATGTCTTTGAATTGGAGCATTTAGACCATTTACATTCAGAGTGATTGTTATTATTTTTTAAAGATTTTATTCATTTATTTGACAGAGAGAGTGTACAGCTAGGGAGAGGGGCAGAGGGAGAGGGCAGAAAGCCCAATGTAGGGCTTCATCCCAAGACCCTGGGATCATGACCTGAGCTGAAGACAGACACTTAAATCCACTGAGCCACCCAGGCACCCCAGAGTTATTATTGAAAGATAAGAACTTAGTGCCATTGTGTTAACTGTAGAGTTGGTGTTTCTGGTGATGTTCTCTGGTCCTTTCTAGTCTTTTTGCTTCTGGTCTTTTTTTTTCCATTCAAAGAGTCACCCTTATAATATCCTGTGGGGCTGGTTTAGTAGTCACGAACTCTTTTCATTTTTTTTTTTCTTTTCGGTCTAGGAAACGCTTTATTTCTACTTTTCTGAAACACAGCCTTGCTGGATAAAATATTGTTGGCTACATATTTTTCCCATTTAGCATGTTGAATATATTCTGCCACTCTCCTCTGGCTTGTCAAGTTTCTGTGCAAAGATTTGCTGAGAACCTGATCTGTCTTCTCTTGTAGGTAAGGACTTTTTTCCCTTGCTGCTTTCAGGATTCATTACTTGTCCATGTATTTTGTGAATTGGACTGTGATATGTCTTGGTGATGGTAGGCTTTTGTTGAATTTAATGGGAGTTCACTGTGCTTCTTGGACTAGGATGTCTGTGTCCTTCCCCAGATTAGGGAAGTTTTCATCTATATTTTGTTTGAATAAACCTTCTGCCCCCTTTTCTCTCTCTTCATGTTCTAGGACTCATGATATGAATGTTATTACAGTTTAAAAAAGTTGCTCAGTTCCCTAAATCTACCTTTATATCTCTTACCTTTCTTTTCCTCTTCTTTTCAGCTTCATTGTTTTCCATAATTTTATCTTCTGTATCACAGATTTATTCCTTTGCTTTATCCATCCTCCTCATTTTTTTTTGGATCCATTTGGGTTTGCATCTCAGTTACAGCATTTTTCATTTTGGCCTTGGTCAAATAACCCATGTTTTCAGTGGTGTCCTGTTACAAGGAGAGCAGATTCTTATTGAACTTATGCAAATAATTAGTATTGCTTTGAAGGAAAGAATACTCACTGAGAGTTCCTGAATTCTGGAGGATTTAGGTAGGGAGAAAAGGTAAATTTCAATTTGTCCACAAAGGAATTTTTTTTTTCATATTTCTGTAAGTCCTAGATATCTTAAGAGGAAAAAGTTTCTTTAAATCTGGAAAAGCAAACATTAGGGAACCAGCAAAGTTTCAAATAAGAGTCATAAAAACTATAATCATCTTCCTTAATTCATTCAGTCCCATGTTACTAATTCTTGTTTGAATACAGTTTTTCCCATTAGTTGGGGAAATTCTTAGTTTAGTTTTATGATCTTAAAGATATCAGGAAACTGTGTTTGTCAAATTAATTTTCATGGACCTCTTTGAAGCTGAAACACCTTTACAAGGGCACTGGGGTAAAGCAGCAACTGTAAATTACAAAAGACTAAAAAAGGGCCATGGTTAAAAATGAGATTAGAGTTCATTATAATGCAGTTGACAAGGAAATTCAGCTATTTTTGTGACATATATTTTAATAATTAGAATTACATCTGATGATATAACATAACCTATTAAAACTTTAGGAATTTTATAAATTTCCAGAACAGTTATAGCATTTATCCACACAATATTACCTGTGAAGACTTATCATTTGTTTGACAGTGCTTCCCATGTAACTTAAAATACCAAATAAGCAAACTTAAGTAGTCAAAAAGACTTCATTTAGAATTCGAGCTTTCAGAAGTTTGTTAAAACCCTTAGATGGTTCTAAAGCACCTACCTAAATAGGGTTACAGATTATTTTAAAACTTAATGTTATCCATATAACCAAGGTGGCAATAAGTTATTCTATAGAAGGTCATATTGTTTTTGGCAAAATTTAGCTTCTTTAATATTGAGATATTTTAACTTTCTTTTCTTTCTTTTTTTTTAAGATTGTATTTATTTGACAGAGACACAGTGAGAGTGGGAACAGAAGCCGGGGAGTGGGAGAGGGAGAAGCAGGCTTCCCACCGAGCAGGGAACCCTATGTGGGGCCAGATGTTTTAACTTTCTTAAGTAATTAAAGATGTGGTAAAGACAAAACATTGAAACTTTATCTTCCTGGTCATAAAAAAAGTTTATTTACAATTTATCAAGGGTAGACCAACAATCCAAGAAAACTGTCTTTTTAACAAGGGAAAAACCAAATTCCAAACTTAAACTTTGGTGTAGTTTAAAAACTCATTCATTCCAGTCTTAGTCCTAACCATGCATAATTTTTTTTTTCCCCAAAGATTCCCCTTCACAAACTTTTTACAACTTTCTTTCATTCAGATTTTGATATAGGTTTTTCCTCTCTAAGCAACCAGTCTCCCTTCAGGACAAAAGTACTTTCTTTTCCCTCAACAAAAATGTGTTCTCATTCCTTACACCTTTGCTACACATCTCTTGCTTTCCTTACATGCAGAGCTGTTTTCCTTATCATCTCTAGCAGTCTTAATTATATATTTTATTTATTATTTATGTATTTATTGAATGAGAGAGCAAGCAAGTGCTGGGGAGGGACAAAGGGAGAGGGAGAATGTTAAGGAGGTTTCATGCCCAGCTCGGAGCCTCTTGATCTCACATCCCTGAGATCATGACCTGAGCTGAAATCAAGAAGGCTTAAATGACTGAACCACCCAGGCGCCCAGTCTTAATTATATTTAGGAGAATTTTAACCCTTAGAAACCTTAGTTTCCAAGGAAAACTAGGTATTAACCAATTGTGAACTCTTCACCAGAATTCCTTAGATTGGCAAGTTTGTAAATACATTTTATAATTTCTAGGAATGTGTTTTTTCATAGTACAACTTTCAACAAAACATAAAACATGTTTATTAACAGACCCAACTCTCTGTAGTTTTTCTGTAATAAAAGTTTTGTTTATCTTATGTTTAGTGATTACTATTTCAGTATTTTAATGTATTTGGAAAAGACCTAGATACCCAATGAATTTAACTGAATTTACCTTTTAACTTAGCAAAGTTTCAGGTTACCAATGATTTTGAAAGCTATTTAAAAGTTTACCTATAAAACTTTCTATTAACCTACTTGCTCTTAATAATTACCCATGAAGACTTCACGAGACAGATGAAATGAACCATCATTTTCAGTTGTCTTTTTGCTGATAAATTGCAACAGAGATAACATGAGCTTATTTGACCTTTAATAAACCTTGGTAGCATAAAAGCTTTATGTTTGATGCAGATAACTCTAAAGACATGTTTATTTTAATTAAGCTAACCTTGAATTAGCTTTAATTCTAAATATGTTGCACCTGTGTCCACTAAACAATCAATCAGTTTGCTCCTCACTGTCCATTTTACCTGGGGCTTCTGTGGGGAAATCTGAAATGGATGGCTTAAATCCAGGGGAGCCCCTGGGGCCCTTTGTGCTGATATGATAGGTGCTTCGGTGTCAACCTCATGAGGAGGTGGTCCAACAGCTTGGGATGCTTTTTGTTCCTTGATAGTGAGGGTAAAAGGAGCAGGAGCAAATAGCACCTGGAGTGGTACAGGAATGGGCTGTGTGGGCTATAGGCATAGTGGTGCAGGAACAGGGGGTAGTGGAGGCGGTGGCAGCATGGGTGCTGCTGGCAAAGACAGAGGCATATTCAAAATTTGGATTAACATTCCTGTATCTCCATCTTCTGTCTCCCCTTCGTGCAGAGTAGGCTTTTTCTCTGGTTCCTTTTCAGCCTCCTGCACTCTTTATTCAAGATTATGTGCTAATGCACTTCCTTTGGACACAGGAGGGGCATTTCCCGTCTTCTAGGCAAAAACTCAAAGCAGAACACAGATGAAACAGAACTGTGATGGAACGGAGTCTGCTGTACCTCCGCCAGCATTCATGCCTCCCCAGAAGTCGGAGTTTCACCAACTGATCCAAATGGCTTCTTAGTTTCTGATTTTCCCCCATAGGTCAGAGCTTCACCACCTGAACCAGACAGCTTCCTAGACAAGTGAAGAGAACCAAATCCCCTATTTGGAGGAAAGCTAAGAGTCGCTGATATTTGTGAAGTGAACATTCAAAGCCTTTTACAAAGCAAATCTAATATGGCTGGTTCTGTCCAAAGATACCACGAGCTGCAGCAACAAACCAATCAAATGTGAATGAACTGGTCCACAAACAAATTGGGTAGAAGTCTCCCAACTATTTGTCTCTCCCAAAGGGCATCCCTGACAAAGGCAAGCAAAGTGGCTTCTTTTGAAGGAAAAACTCAAACAAAGGGAAAGGGAGCTCCTGGTTCTAATGCTGGAAAGACTTAGCCTACTGTTGACTTGTAGAGGTTTGTCCATTCCTTGCCCCAACAGCAAGGTGCAGGGGTAGCTAGTCCCACTCCAGGAGGTCAAAGGGGGAAGTCCCCCAACAAATTGTCCTGGCCACTGCTAGGGACTTACCTGAAAAATCTCTGGGGCAGGTCTTGTTGGCCACCTGGTTGGCAGTTGCTCCTGGCTGACTTGCCAGATTATCAAGTCCCTAGCTCGTCTGTTACCACACGATAGACCAGTAAATTGAGAGGCAAGAGGTTGGGGCAAGGAAAGTGATTTCATCTGGAAATCCAGCAAACTGAGGAGATGATGGAATATTGTCCTCAAGGACCATCTCTCTGAACATGAGATTTTGATTTTGATTTTGATTTTTTTTTTAATGTTAGGAAGAGGGGAAAGAGGAGGGGGTTGAAGTCAAAAGGTAATGATGTCTATAGGCATCAAGGAAGGTCATGTACCTTTGTCCTCAGTTGGTCTTTGCTTATTAGAATCTGGTCATTTTGTTCCTGTAAATCTCAAACATAGCATAGTCATTTTTGTATGTACATATCTACTTGGGTGAGGCAGATATTGGTTAAAAAGTAATTTTTTCAAATCTTAGCAAACCATGTTTACATGTGGGGCTAAGCAGAAGTTCTGTAGATCTCAGGGGCAAGGGAAATAGTAGCAAAATGGAGGCAGACATTCTAAGTTTCTACCTGTTATACCAACAGTTTTTAGCCCAGTGAAACTCTGGTGTGAATATGCAAGTCACCTTCATTTAAACACTGTTCATGATAGCCCAAAAGGACCACTACTCAGGAAGGGAATGGATGCAAACACTGTGGTTTGTGTACCCAATGGAACACTACCCCCATAGTGGTTTAAATTAATCACTTAGGTCTACATGCACCAACATAGAGAATTTGGTTAAAGTTTTTTTTTATTAAAGATTTATTTATTTCTTTATTTGTCAGAGATCACAAGCAGGCAAAGAGGCAGGCAGAGAGAGAGGAAGGGAAGCAGGCTCCCTGCCAAGCAGAGAGCCCAATGCGGAGCTCGATCCCAGGACCCTGGGATCATGACCAGAGCCAAAGGCAGAGGCTTTAACTCATTGAGCCACCCAGGCACCCCTTGGCTAAAGATTTTAAATTGTATCTTTTGAAGAACAGAGGGTTGAAAGGACTTTAAATAGGAAACATATATACCTAAAACTTGTTTCTGGAGAGGAGTCTTTTTTTTCC